>NC_140171.1:84152954-84549212 GCF_963971535.1 Notolepis coatsorum | reverse complement strand
AGAAGACGAGAGATATTCTTTCTTCAGCTTCTGAGACCCCTGGGTGTATCTGGATCCGTCTGTCTGCCTCTCTCCTCTCTTCTCTCTCTCTCTCTCTCGCTCTCTCTCCTTTCTCCCCTCTCTCTCTATCCCCTCTCTCTCTACACCCCCTCTCTCTCTGTCTCTATATCTCTCGCTCTCTCTATACCCCCCTCTCCCTCTCTCTCTCTCTCTCTCTCTCTCTCTCTCTCTCTCTCTCTCTCTCTCCCTCTCTCTCCCTCTCTCTATCTCTGACGGTGCAGAACTCACCAGCGGTGCATGTGTCGGGTTTCCCCCTCTCTCTCTCTCTCTCTCTCTCTCTCTCTCTCTCTCTCTCTCTCTCTCTCTCTCTCTTCTCTCTCTCTCTCTCTCTCCCTCTCTCTCTTCTCTCACTCTTCTCCGTGCGTAACGGTGTGTCGCCGCCTATCGCCGAACAACCGACCGACCACCTTATTATGCACTGTTTTCACTAAACTCACCCATTTTAGTGAGAGGAGAGGATATAAGAGAAGAGAAGAGAATAGAGGAGAGGAGAGAAGATAAGGGGAGAAGGGGACAGGAGAGGAGAGGACAGGGGGGGACATAAGAGGAGAGGACATGAGAGAAGATTAGAGGGGGAGGAGAGGACAGGAGGGGAGGATGTGAAAGGGGAGGGAGGGTACAGAAAGGGTGAAAGAAGATACGATAAAGAAGAGGACATTCGTTTTAATCAGTGTGTGTGTGTGTGTGTTTGTGTGTGTGCGCGCGCACGAGAGAGAGGGAGAGCGTGCGCACTCGCACTCTGTAGACTATGCACACTTGTTTGCGCGTGTGAGTGTGTGTTTCACTATATGCCCCAGTCAGTGGAGGTTATTCCATGACAACACGTGAAACACAAATTCACTCATAATTCATTACTTATTATTAATTTATATATATATATATATATATATATATATATATATATATATATATATATATATATATATATATATATATATATATATATATATATATATATATATATTTTTTTTTTTTTTTTTTTTTTTTTAATATTATAAAAAATCTTTTAATTAGAAATGTTTTCCTCTGTAAAAAAAATGCCAGTGGATATTTTTTTCTTCAAAAATGGCCAAAAGTGACAGCTCTGAGCTCTCTGATCAGGCCTGCAGTCAGTAATGGCTAGCTGTCAATCACTCAAGTGCAACTTTCCCTGCACGGGTTGATCTTTTCATTCTATTATCCAATAAAAATAGGCTATTTGAGTCATCTAAGCCCTGCCCGTGCAACTTTGCGCACGCTACTCACGAACGCGGGTTGAATGATTGACAGCCCTCGGCGGTCTGAGACTCAATCAGAGAGGAGCTGCGAGACATGGCATAGACCACTGCACTTCCGCGTTACATGGAGCTCGTGAGGAGGAGGGGGGCGGGGGGACGAGAGCAGAGCCAGTAACAAGACGCTTTAGGGAAGTGAGGAAGGAAGGAATGTTTATGATTCCCAAGATGTGATGAGGAGATATCAATAGAGAAGGAAAGAAGGAAGCTGCAATATTCAATGGAAGATGAGATCGGTCACTGCTTTGGCTGTTGTGTGGTGAGTGCATTTAAAATACATATATATATTTTACAGTGATTATGAATTCATTGGCCCGCTGTGGCCTTGCGTGTGTAATACACCAACATGGTTCCCGCGGGCAGGTAGCCCCCAAGGACCACATGAGTCACCGCAAGCCTTGCTTGCGTTTCTAATCAAATCTTAATATCACCGCGGGGAGGGGGGGGGGGGGCATAATCCCACGGGACAATGGGATTGACCGATATGTTTACCAATATTCCAATGTACAGTTTTGCTGTACCATTGACTCAGAATGGTCTGTTTTATTGAAATCGTCACAGCAGTATAATTTGTTTATACTTCAGATGTATGATATTTAAACATGGTCCCCAAAATGAATGGAAGCGAATGAGGAGCCTGACACCTGGGAGGAATGGGGGTGTTGCAGCGTTGGGGATGTTTAAAAAATATAATTTAATATATAATATAATATAATAATTTTGTGCTTCACCAAGAAATTTGGTCAGCAGCCGCCACTGGCCCCAGTTATCTTTCAATCTCTTTGCATTAGTAAATATTGGTTTTGGACGGTGTCTGCTTGTACCATATTGTAATTCAATACAGCAGAAAATCCATGGATTCTCACTCACAGGCCAAAACACGGCCAGTGTAAATTAACCAAATTAATTCGAGACTTTTGTTGCTGTCTAAAATGTTTTTGAATAATTTGATCCAGTAATTATATTTATATTTGTATTGTTATTGTTGTTATTATTATTATTATTATTATTATTATTATTATTATTATTATTATTATTATTATTATTATTATTATTATTATTATTATTATTATTTTATTATTATTATTATTATTATTATTATTATTATTATTATTATTATTATTATTATTATTATTATTATTATTATTATTATTATTATTATTATTATTATATTTATATACATTTTTTCGTCTCTGTGGAATAATAGCTGATGCCTGGCCTAAAAAAGGCCCAATCCGTGATTTCTTTTTAATGTTGGGGTTTATTGACATACATTCATAAAGACCTTGATCTGTAGATGGAAATGAGTCAGAAAATAGGTGTATTGTACTCCAGTGTTGACAAAGTAAACCCTTCTCCATTCCACTTTCTTATTTTTGGTGGTGGGGCCTCCATTTGTTTACATTTGGATCACGGATTGGGCCTTCAACCATAATCCTTTCATCAGAAAAAGGTGAATCTGCTGAGTCTCTTTGATGTATAGCCAACAGAACAGATTCAGTGAGTTTCATTAATGCAGCCAATAGATATCACTCTGATTGGTGCAATCATAAAGAATATGTTCTTTCTGTCCACACAACGTCAACACAGAGCTGTCGCTAGCGTTCTGGTTAACACTTTAATCGCCGGAGACGCCGAAACTCGTCTTTCCCCGCCATGCTCATTCTGCCGAAGACGCCGTAACACGTCTTTGATATCAATATTTCAAAAATCTGTGATCGAAAGCATATTTCTCCCCCGGGGACCTGAAATATACTGCTGAGCTCCACTCAACTCTCTAACGGTTCAAGAGCGCCATCAGGTGGCCGATTGGGGGATCGCCCAGGGGAGAAACAGGATGTAGAAGCTGGTGCTCATTTCAATTCGGTCCGATCACTCACTATAGGTCCCGGGACTCGAGCTCGACACAATACATAGCGATCCGTTGCCAATAACTCGACAAACAACATGATTTGGACGTATATACTATTATACAACCTGGAAATGGATCGGGTATTTCTCCATCCCATAATAGAAAAAATTCTGTTCCACGCTCATCTGCCAACGGCGCGAGGAAGCTACGGTGAGTTTCAGCGTTATTTTCTAATGTCCTCTATACTAACTGCTCTAATGATCATATCACCCACACTAGATGAATGATATAACGTTGCCCACAGAATTATAAACGACCCCCCGCCCATCCGGTCAACATCAGATCATACGTAGTAACTTCTAGAACTACGTGCAGTTGACATTTTTTATCTGGCACCGATCGCTATCAAACTGTATTTGATCATCAATATAATGCATTTAGGGCTATAAATCAAGTTCTGGAGAAAGCTGCAGAAAACGATAAAAACATACTTATACTTTAGACCGTATTTTAGTATGAATATGTGAATGAAAAAGTATAACGTTGCTACACCCTGAACAATAGATATAGGACATTGAATGGGCCATAATAATGTCAATTTAGCAATACAATTTAAAAAGTTATAGCTCTGCAAAGAAGGGGAACTTCTCCATAGACAAATAGAGCTGGCTAGGGATGGTAAATTATGAATTTAACCATGGTGATCAAAGTGTTAAGACACTAAAGCACCACACAACAACACAGAGCTGTGACTAGCGTTCTGGTTAATACACTAAAACACCACACAACAACACAGAGCTGTGACTAGCGTTCTGGTTAACACAATGGGGACGAACAACGGAGATCTCCGTGTTTCGATTCCACCCGTTGTGGACAGAAGCATGGATAAATCCGTGGCAAGTTGTTATTGCTTTTATTCCATATTAATAACCTATTCAAGGTCGCCGAGCGGCACTGCAGATATACCCTACTCTTTAAATTCGACAAAGTGCAATACCGGCCAGATCCTCTTAGGGGCGCTATCGCGATAATGCAGTTCAGGAGTTTTCATGAATGTTGGCAGGGTATTCCACATTACCGTAGCCGAGTAAAAAATGCATCTTTCCCCATGCATGTCCTGGCTCTTGGCGGGACCAGGTCCGTGGGGCTTCCTCTTGTGGCGTGTTTGTGGACATCTCCTACTTTATTAAAATAATTTACTAGGTACTTGGGGACCGTTTCTTTCAGTACTTTAAAAACCAGTAGCATTTTAAGCTGGTGTACCCTTTCTTCAACCCTAAGCCATCCCAGACTGCTAAAGTGGGCTGGCGTTAGGTGAGTCCTAAAGTGAAGGTTGTGCAGGAGTCTCACTAGTTTGTTTTGGGAGGTCTGGAGCTTTGTCTTCATTTGTTTTGATATGTTGCTGCACCATGAAGTGCAAGCATAGGCAAAGTGACATTGGATGAGGGCTCCAGCTAGGGTCCTCAGAGCGTTTCCATTTTTTTTTTTTCTTTTTTTTTTGTGACCAACTTCTTATTTAGTCTTTTCCTTTAAACAAGTTCAGAGGAAAGACATTCACATCAGCATTTCATATTAAGTCACACAGTGGCATAAAAAGTGTCTTTTCAGTATAGATTGTCCGTCAGTATATTCATATACTGTGTAGCCTGCCTGTTGCAGTTGTGACAGTCTTTTCCTACGTTCTGGCGGTCCTGTGGCTGAGAGACAGCCCAGGTCGCTTCTTAACCCCACTCCCAGCCCCCCGGGTTTGCATAGACATTTTAGGAGAGGGGGAAACCTTGATGCATACATGTATAGGACACTCTTAATTAGAAAATAAATCATAATTACGTTTGTTAGATAACCAAGTAATAGGGAAAAATACAATACAACCTAGAAACAACCACAACAAATTATAGCAGTAAACAGAAAAGGAAAAGATAAATGGAAAAGATAAATGGAAACAACAGCAACATGATCTTTGTTCATTCTCTGGTGTCAAGGTACAAGTGTTCAACCTAGTGGAGTACTGATTTTACCTTCTGGGCCGCAGTAAGTAATATTTGGATCGATTCCGTCCTTGCTCCCTGTGCTCTAGCACTGGATGCCTCTAATCTCAATACTTCGTAGAAGGACAGTTTCCAACGGTAAATATTGAGACTATGGGGTGGTTTCCATCTCAGATCTTTGCTGCCATTAAACCGGCCAGAAACACTCTCTTTTTGTGAGGCGTTAATTTTAGAGATGAATCATCATTTAATAATAAAATGTGTGGCAAACAAGGTATGTTTATCTCCGTTATATTAGTGAGAAATAATGCAACCTTGGCCCAAAAAGCGAGTACTCATGGACATTCCCACATCATATGTATGTATGTTCCTATAACTTTTTGCGGACATAAAGCACATAGAGGACTTTGTAATATTTATATTTGACAGAGTTTCCTGGGTGACAGATAAAATCTTTGTATCATTTTGTAATGAGTTAATTGGTTATTATAATTACGAGAGGTCAGTGGAATATTATCCCATACATTCTGCCAATTTATGCAGGCGTTGTAATTCTTTAAATCTATGTTCCAGACGGCGGTATTACCTGTAGTTCTGTTTAGTTTTCCTTGTATTTTATTATATAACCCAGAAACAAAACCATTTTTAACATTTATGCCATACACTATATCCATTAAAGGGTGACCTGGTAAAGGCTGATTCCATGGGACACCATAAGTGCGCATTGCAGTGCGTAACTAAAAAAAAAAAAAAAAAAGGATGTACCAGGGACATTATAGATTTGTTTGAGCTCTTGAAATAATCTGAGACCGTTAACAAAGCATGTCTGATTCCATCCATGGCGATCACCTGAAGGCTACATTGGCAGTACTTTTAAATACACAAGAATCTGTCCCGCGGCTATCACAACTATTATGACTGGACCCACTGTCTGTGAGTGACTCTGCTTTGGTCCAATCACATTCCCCACCCACACTCTGCGAATCAGAGGCAGAGTAGGGCGGGTCTTCACAGCACGTCATGTGACATATGCGCCAATCGTGTGACAGCGGGGCTCCGTTGTCTCGAGTTGTTACAGCCTCGTCTGCACGGAGAATTCCACCCCAAAACACTAGTCTAAACGCAAAAATAAAAAGTGAGACCGCAAGACGACCTTTGCGGTTTCTGTTCAGACTCTCTCCGTCTAAACGTAGCCTAAAGCCGTGAGCGGTGTAATGCCGCGCATGACTGGGCAGCATGCAGCAGACCTGCCCCAAAATCCCCAAAACCAAATGCACTGTGCAAGGCAGGTAATCTACAAATCCAAAGATTCATTTAAACTTGTGTAATTCGGCAGTTCAACAAGTCGAAAGTACTAATCTTCTTCTTGGAGTGAAGCTGGATAGCACTCTGTCTTGATCTCAGCATATTAATTATATTGTTTTTTAAAATGGGAAGAGCAATCGGTATTTCCAGGAGACGTACTCATGTCAGATAGTGCAACGTTTAGTTACACGTCATCTTGACCATTGCTCTGCGATGTGGCACTGCCAGCGGTGACCTCCGTAAGCCCCAGGTTGCCCCGAACTGGGCAGCACGGTTAGTACCAAGGTCTAATGTGAGCCGTATATGCATGCCCACCGGGCGCCTCTCTTGGCCTAACGTTGAAGATAGATGAGCAGTAAAACTCCTGCAACCATACATAAACAGATAGTTATTTGTAATACTGTGCATGAGCAGTACACCAGAGCGCTCTAAGGATATATTTTATTTGTAGAGCATTAACTCCTTGGATTAATTTGCCGCCAAACCTCAGCTGTATTTACAGCAGATTCACTTTAAAATAATCTCTAATTGTATATAATATCAGGGGCGGAGCTATAGGCGTGGCAGGGGAGGCAGCTGCCTTAGGGCCCGCCCACCGTCTGGCGGGAGGGGGGGCCCGGGCCCCGGTCCCCCCTCCGGCCCCGGGCCCAGGCCCGGGACTGAATGGAGTTGCCGTTCGCGTGTGGGACTGGATCGAACACAACTGGTGGTAACGGCAACTGGGACTGGTGCGTTTGTTTTGATTCTAGGCTCCTCCCGTTTTGCCAGTACTGTGGTACGAGTACGACTGATAGCGTGTGGTTTAGGAACAGGGCGTTTTGCACAAATCCAGCGCTCCCTTTCCTTGGCTGTGACGTAGCCACGTAAATCTCACAAGCAGCGCGGAGGTGCCACGTTCACGTTACGTGGGAAGAATCGGAAGAAACAGCTTCCGACTGGGAAAAACCATTCACGTCAGCCTCCTAGTTGTAATTCCTACTAGGACATATGGGATTTTTTATAGACCCCGATATCTCCCACTTCGCGTCACGAATTGCGGAAGTATGGATGTGGGCGTTTTGATCGAGTCAATGCGTGAAGGCTTCCTAGTTGTAGCAACGAGATGTCCTCTGGTTCTTCCGCTTCTTCCCAGTAACGTGAACGCGGCATGGTGCGCATGCGCTGTGACACCAACGGCGGAGATGGACGTTCGGTCTGTAAATACCACTCGTCGAGTAATAATGTTTTAAACTGTTTATTGGCAACTGCGAGCTTCCAGACCCCATCGTGGAGCTGTGTTGGACCCATATTGTACGCTGGGTATCTTTGAAATTCAGATCTGATGTATTCTTGACACACCGCGAGCCCCTTGACGACGCTTGGTCGTTTCTCTACTGGGTGATCGGGGCGGGTGGGCAAGTGACTCCGGTCACAAAAGCCACAGGCTTGCAAACCGAAAGTCACGAAAGGGGCTAACCGAGGACCAGCACAAAGTGTGGATATATTATGATTTAACAAGTCTTATCTGTCCAGGACGATGACAACATTATTGCAGGTAAGCTAACTAGTACTACTATTACTAACGTTATCACGCTAGCTTGGATGCTAACTAACGTAATGTGAATGAATGAATGAATGAATGAAAACTTTATTTAACAGATTGCAGAATGGGTACAATACAGTACGGCTCGTTAAGGGGATGCAGACCAGAGAAAGACGTTTGTCTTGTTTACATCAGGGTCCCCCATTTTCAATTCATAGTGATCATAGAAAACATATACGTTACCACCTAGCCACAATCTATGGTATTTCTAGGTTACCACATGGGTGGCACACGTGAACACTTTGTGAATTATGTGAGGGTGTATCATGATGATGGTAATTTGGCACTTAACGAACGTTACCTATCTCTTTGCCGTTTTGCATAGTGCACTGCATAGTACCAGAGATGACAAAAGTTATGTGGTAACATAGGTCGCATCACTGCCAGTAGTCGGCATATTACCCAATTCTGACTCTGGTATTAGTCAACTAACGTACTGTTAGCCAGCTACTGTAATAACGAAACTGAAATATCTAATGATGATAGTCAATCATAAAGACAGAAAACACTCTCATCACAGACAAGCTGGATCTGGCCAAATACCTAAACATGTCATGGTGAATGAATGAAAACTTTATTTAACAGATTGCAGAATGGGTACAATACAGTACAGCTCAATACATACAATTGTTAAGGGGATGCAGACCAGAGAAACACTTTCGTCTTGTTTACATCAGGGTCCCCCATTTTCAATTCATTATAACATAATGACATACAGATAGACAGTAGTGCTACATCTATACATGACATACCAGATTTGCAAATACAGTACTGTTTGTGATACGAAAAGAGTCCAGAAAAGAGAGTATATACATTTGACGTATTATTATTGTATTGTGATATGTTTTGTTTCATGTTGGATTTTTTTTTTTTTTTTTTTTTTTTAATAATACAATAAATATCGGGGGGGGGGGGGGGGCCCGAGCTGTCAATCTTGCCTCAGGGCCCGTGGGGCATTCCAACCGCCACTGTATAATATGTATGGTTGTATAATGTATATAGGCCTAATATGTGTTTCTATTATCTTCTATGCTTTTTTTAAAAGTTGTTTGTAACTCTGTTCTGTGGTTTTTAAAGATGCTATAAATATATCCAGTCCTATATTATGGAGATCAAAACCGCCTTTAGAAGACAGACCTGCCTTCAGCATCAGCTACAGACTGAACATTTAATACATTCATTAATATAAATTAATTAATGAATAAGTAATAGACAAGGATTAATTCTCTTTAGAATTATGCCTAATTATTCAAATGTTAAACACACACGCTGGTGCATATGACTATAGGACCTTTTACAACTTGATCAACATCTATGGCTTACCATCATTGCTGACATCCCACACTGCCTACATTATATGGGGACTCACTTCAAACACTGAGCGATGCTCGCCACAGTGACAGTAGTCAGACGAGCTTCACATCTGTCAACAAAGAAACCATACTGCTGTAATTACTTCCGTCTTCAGAAGACTTATGACTAAAATACAACTTTCATATACTTATCCTATACGGCAAACCCTTCCTGTCTTTCCACCTCACGAGGCATCATAAGGCAACAGTTGCATTTAGAATCCAGACATCTGACTGCATAGAGCCACTTAGAATACGTGCAAGTGGAACAAATATCAACATTCTTGAACCCCATAAACGCATGCTTGCGTCCTGTCGTGATGTCGTGATTAAATCGTTTTATCAGTGAATCAAAGTTGCAAAGAAAATATATACTGAGCCACTAAGAATCACAAAAAATAAGTTCTACCAAAACAGCAACGTTTGCTGGATGTTGACTAACAACCATTCGATTTTATGCACAGCACATTTGGTCAATAACACCTGAACTGTTTCCGTGGGAAATATGGGTTCATTGCGTTAGATGTACTTCCAACAATAAAACGCGCTAACCAATCAATGTGACCGCAGAGGCTATATAGGCCTATATACTATGTCCATGATTTGGGAGCAATGTAAGGACGACATTTACTATGACTGTAAACATCCATAATAATCGCTCAGATATCCAGTCATGTCTTCTATTTACCTCTATAGGACGCAAACGTGGAATGTATTAGCGTTCTAACCCGGACCCCGTCTTCTCACTTAGAGACAGCCGGGTGATGACACAAAACAGATTTTATGGTTATGATGTAAAACGAATATTACAGGCGCTATTATACTTGCAGTGTTTGTTTTTGTCGTCTGAGAAATTAGTTGGTCCTATTATAGCGAGCCTTGTAAAAACCGTTCTCAATTGCTGTTGTATTTACACACAAATACGCCTCTGATATTTCTCTCTCTATAAGTCTATAACTTTACAGTCCGCATCGTCGACGTTTACAAACCACAAGGTCGTGCTTCAATGCTGTCTTTTATAGGCCTGATGCACATCACTATATATGGTACTTATGGACACAGGGCCGCCTGGGAGAAATGCGAGGCCCTGTGCGAGATTTAACGCGAGCCCCCCCCCCCCCCCCCCCCCAAAGGTAAAAAAAAAAAAAAAAAAAAAAATATATATATATATATATATATATATATTTTTTTTTTTTTTTTTTTTTATACAGTCAACATATTCTTAAATAATAGCGCTGCCCGAGGCGGGGCATGATACAGTCAACATATAGCAAAAGAGAGAGCGAGAGAGAGCTCCCGTTCTACAGTCAATATACAGTGTACAGAGAGAGAGAGAGAGAGACACATTGGAAAGAAATTGAAATGCTATTTGGCCCTAAACAGAGAGTACACAGTGGCAGAATACCTGAGCACTGTGACTGAAGATCCTTGAGCACAGCCTAGCCATCGAGAAAGGCCGCCATAGGCAGACTGTGTGTGTTAGAAAGAGAGAGAGAGAGAGAGAACATGTGTGTTTGTCATGTGTGTGTGTGTTAGAGAGAGACTAGAGCATGTATGACAGATTCAAAAGGACAAAGATCAACACTTAAATCCAAGAGAGAGAGAGAGAGAGAGAGAGAGAGAGAGAGACACATTGGAAAGAAATTGAAATGCTATTTGGCCCTAAACAGAGAGTACACAGTGGCAGAATACCTGAGCACTGTGACTGAAGATCCTTGAGCACAGCCTAGCCATCGAGAAAGGCCGCCATAGGCAGACTGTGTGTGTTAGAAAGAGAGAGAGAGAGAGAGAGAACATGTGTGTTTGTCATGTGTGTGTGTGTTAGAGAGAGACTAGAGCATGTATGACAGATTCAAAAGGACAAAGATCAACACTTAAATCCAACAAGAAGAGGGTCTATACCAGAGAAACCAAAGCAGCAAGGAGCCAATGGCCGACATCAGCTAAATAGGCTAGCCAGGTACTGTGACCAGGCCACACACAGCTTTGGCCAACGGCCCAACGCTACCCAAGCTACACAAACGACCATTCACACACAGCACATGTCGTATCTCCAAATGTTGTGAAGTAGCATATGTTTTGCCTGGAAAAAAACATCGTTATTAACAAAACATTCGGGAGGGGAAGGAAGGAAGAGTGGGGTAATGTCATGACATTTTCATTAATCTCTTACCTGCACGAGGAACGCAGGGCGAAAGGCCGCAACACAGGTCTCCACGTTGACGAAAGGCCTCTCGCTGTCGGGACAAAGCTATGGACAGAGCCTTGTCATGGTGCAGGCCCGACTACATCTTCTGTCAAAGATGATGTCGTAGTCAGAGTGCCAGGGCCTGCTATTCTCAAGGCTAACTGATAGCATCAAACGAACGTTCCCAGCTGACGCTAAACAGCTAACTGGCTAACAGTTAGCTCAATCAGGCACCTGGCTGTATGTAGTAGCCGCATAGCTTGCTTCTGCGTTAGCTAACAGCTAACAAGCTATGCGGCTACTGTCTACATACAGCCAGGTGCTCTCACCAGGCACACACCGTTAGCTACTAGTAGTATTAGCTAGTCGACCAGTTTGGCTCCAGAGAGAGAGAAAGATAGATAGGTCCACGGCGGGTATATAATCATAGGTTGACTCACCATAACGCAGTATCAATGCGGCGGCAGCGGCGCCAATGGTAAAGTTGGAAGGAGACTTTCTTGGCCCACGGTGTAATTTCGTCTTCTTCTTCTTCGAGTACTTTCCGGCAGACTGGACACCTTTCGGCGTATTGCTGCCTAACAGATTTATCTGCTCACAAGTTCTCTTCTCCTTCTTTTGAAAAGACATCCACTCGCCTCGCTCCTCTGAATAGCGCTGAATTAGATAATCCCTGTACCTCGTGTAGCCTTTAGCTAAGCTAGCTACTAGCCGACATCATCATGGCTATATCCCGACTGAACCACACGTTAGCACTCAATATTATAACGTAGCTAAAGCTAACTAGCTGTCCCTGTCTTTAGCTGGGATGGCTAGCCTGACTGAACTGTCTAACATGCAACAACTTTCATCTTCAGTCCATCTGCCGAACAATGTCCTCTTCATCTTGGCTGGCATAACCTCCAATGCTGCACGCGCGAAATAGTCAGACTCTACCTTACCTGTAACCCCTCCCCTCATTGAAACCAATTCTGCTGCAGAGCCTCAAAGCTGCCTCCAATAGTATATCTGCAGAGCCAATAGTGTATCTGCAGAGCCGCAGAGCCAGGAACAAGTCAGACACATTCTACAAACGTGTCTAATGTGAAATATATAAGCATATAAGCAAAACTAGATTTTAGGTCTGTGATGAAAAAGGGCCTCGCGGGAAGGGGGGCCTCGCAAAAAAAAAAAAAAAAAAAAAAAAAAAAAAATATCTTTTTTTTTATTTTTTTTAATTTTTTTTTGCGAGGCCCCCCTTCCCGCGAGGCCCTGTGCGACCGCACTGCTCGCACACCCCCTGAGGCGGCCCTGTATGGACATATTTAAGTCCCTTATCAAATCGTATCGGTCTTCTGGGGGCTGCTTTATGGTTTTACTGTAAGTGAACAAAGAAAGGTTTACATTGTGTCTCTTTTAGCAGAACCACACAAAGAACACAGGCTACACTGTTTTTTAAAAAGCATAAAATGACTAAATGTATGACTGCTCACTACTCCGTCGTTATAGAAATGCATGCTCGTCTCGCATCGGAGCGTGGCGGCGCTGCCTGCGCAAATAAAAACTTCTCCTATTTATCAAAAGAAAAAACAAAACACCTCCGCTTCTCCTATTCATAGTAATTGCAGCATCCTTATTCCAATTTCATTAACATAATGTTCTATGATTAGTGCAGTGACTGCTTGTCACACCCCCCATCCTGACAACGCACCCGACGCATATCGTTCTTATCCGGGCCGGGCTGAACCGAGCGCAAGGGGCCCACATCGTCCAAAAGAAAACAATGAATGAACAGCCCGCGGCGGCTCCCTGTTGCCCCCGGCGCCGGCAGGAACATGCCTATTGTATGCTCTATATACCAATACGTGCGTCTACTCTTCATCAATGCAGTCCTGTGTGCGCAGCGGCACCAAGAGTCCCCGCACCGCGGACCAAAGAAATAAAAAGAATAAAAACGCTCCCCTGGAGTATGGTTCGGAGTCGGAGTCCGCACACTGTGCGTGTAACTATAATAATATATAATGCAGGACCTCTGCAGGACAACGAACTGGACCTTGAGTCCGGAATTAAAGCAATTCTCATGTAACGGAAAAGGACAGTCTCTGGTATCTTATTCTATCACACGGGAAGGTTATGTTTGCCAGAGCCAAACGAACGAACGATGAAAACGACATCCTTATCGCCCCATTAGGCATATTATACTTCATGGTCTTTGTGCCTTGCGTTTATCAATAATACGTTTATTCCTGCATATGTAATACGTGAAACCCTGATTTAGGACGCAGCGGCGCCCCCAGACACTCGCGGGTTTGCATTGAAAGTGAATAGCTGTAAATGCATAGTCCATATGTGTCTTTAAATATTTCCAGTTCCAGTGTTCCATTGTCCATCTTGCATGTATAACCAGCTATTATATTTAATTAGAATATCAGAATTCATTATAGAATGATGATCAGTGCGGCTGTACCCCGCAATATGGCTAATTCGCATTAGAAAAGATAATGTAATAATATAATACCCGCTCCCACAACTGCTTATATAGCATAATATAATAATATAATATAATACCCGCTCCTTCTCAGATTTGGAGTATATACCTGCCTATCTTTAATGAACTAGATACATCCATCTAATCGTCAACGCATAGTCAGGAACTGCAATGCCAAGAGGGTTCAACAGATTCCGGTTCCACAGACCTCCCCTCCCTCGTGCGGCCGCAACGAGGGATTCAAAAGTCTGTGAAGCCCAGACCCCTCCTCGCAGAGCAGCACAACCATGGAATATGAACGATATATGCTTTAACAACAATAGGTTGGCCCCCCTACCACCAGTATATTCATTTTAATATAACGATAATGGTCACCTTACCAAGAACAGTTATAGCAATGTATATATAATATACCATTCATTACTATAGCACTCTACACACACCGTTCTCCGACGGCGAGGCCCGGAGCCTGCATCATACAATATCTGACAAATATACACCACGGCAAGGCAACAGCTAACAACCTATGGATATAGCTTCCAAGACATAATAAATATTCCACACATTTGGACATATAGACATATAACAACACTTAGAATTTAAGAAGCCTGTATAATACAATACACAACACTGAAATATGGGAATAAAATATCGGTATAACGTGACTCACCACCTAACCACATCCAACATGGGTATATCGTAACTCATAACCTAACCATATCCAATATGGGTATTATAACGTAACTCATAACCTAACCATATCCAATGGGTAACTCATAACCTAACCATATCCAATGGGTATAACGTAACTCATAACCTTTTCAATCGACTAAGCTTATTTCGCAGACTAGGATTGCAGTTGGCTGACGCAATTAAGAGACTAAATCAGGACTAATTAAGGCTGATCAACCTTAACCGTAACCCGTTCGTAATTCTCACGCACTTCAGACCTACAATCCTATGGTTTGTCTACTTTAATAACTCTGGTCCCTGTACATTACAGCCAGGCCTCCCCGAGGTCTAGGGTTACCCTATACTTAAATAGTGGTATTTCTACCCGTGGCTCCAACTTTAATAAACGACCCCAACTTAAATAAATGGGTCACTCTAACTTGGTGTAGAAAAAAGACAGAGAGAGATAGAGAAAGGTGTGAGTGGAAAAAAATTAAATAAAAAAAGTTCTAGTATAGATTGCACCTTGCAAATATTCATTTCAACAACACAATTCAATGGGTTTACTTATATTTTTAGCAACTTATTCCCAAGACAATAATGAGAATGCATCCACTCATAACGGCTGTTTTAACTATGCAGATTTTGACTTAACGTAACAGGTTTTTCTGCTTACCTTTTTGAAAGTGAATCTTCTGAGTGGATGTTCAGTCAATATTGTCCGCAAACAGGTTGGTAAGTCTGAATTAATGCCCACCAGGGACGCCAAATTGACACGTTTTAGACTCAAACGTGAAAGTTGTAAAAAAAACTTAAAGATATAAGAGATGAAACACTTTTGAAGGTATTTATTATAAAAAGTTTAACAAGCAATGTAATATAAAAGTGAATAAGCAAAGTATTTATACAAGGTGAATATAGCAAGGTACAATTGAAATCTAGATTGTTACAACCGGCCGGTTGAGTATATAAAAGAAAGAAAAAACAGTCAAGTCATTGTGCAGTCTCGTCCGTGGAGTCCAGTCCGTCCGTTCAGTCCAGTCAAAGCAGAGAAGTGAAGAAGAAGCCCCCCCCTTTCTGTGAGGGTCATCTTTATTAGTTCCCTAGTCCAGTGTGTGTACGTGGTGTCTCTCCTGAGTGCACGTTGTGTGTCTGTGTGTATTGGTCAGCCTGTATGTCCGCCGTGCATGAGTGCGTGGAACGCACATTTACGTGCAAGTTTGTGCGTGTGTGTCTCTATGATAACGATCTGTGATTAATGGAGACTAGAGTATGCGACCAGTGTTTGACCTGGTCGTATATTAGTTGGCTTGTGGCATTTTGTCATAATGAGTTTGAATTATTTGATCTGGCTAATCTGGTGGGTGCTGTGTGCGCGTTGAGAGCGAGGGTGTATGTATGTGTGTGTGTGTGTGTGTGTGTGTGTGTGTGTGTGTGTGTGTGTGTGTGTGTGTGGGGGGGGAAGATGTGTGCGTGTGACGTGTGTGTAGGTTTGTGTGTGTGTGTGGGGGAGATGTGTGCGTGTGTGTGGGTTTGTGTGTGTGTGTGCTTTGAGAGTGTGGGGGTGTGGATGTGTGTGTGCTTGTCCTATGTGTAAGTGTGTGTGTATGGCCTGCACCAAGCAGGTCACTGATAAGGATCTGTGAGTGCTCTAGCTGTGCTGGAGAGAGATAATCCCAAGGGAACCAGGCCCTGCACAGTGAATGTCTTCTGTTATAAATCTACATATACATGCAGAATGTCTCTGCTATAAACTTATGATTATACATGTCATATTTCAACATGTTTTCTCACAGATGTTATTTTGTGTTCCCTCAATGTTCCTGTGTAGTTTTTGGTCGAATTATGTAAAGGGACTTTGGGCTGAAATAACTTCTGACTGAGGGACATTTAAGCTGAGGGAATTTTGGGCTGAGGGAACTTTGGATAGAGGGAACATTGAGTTGATAATTATAACCTTAGGTTGAGGGACATTAAAGCTGAGGGAACTTTGGGCTGAGGGAACTTTTGATAGAGGGAACATTGAGTTGATAATTATAACCTTAGGTTGAGGGACATTAAAGCTGAGGGAACTTTGGGCTGAGGGAACTTTGGGCTGAAGGAACTGAGTAAATTAACTTTGGGCTGAAGGAACTTTGAGTTGTGTGAAATGTGGGCTGTCAATGTTGGGTCAAGGGAACTTTGAGCTGATGTAAAATTAGGTTGAGGAAAATTTAAGACAAGGGAACTTTGAGCTGAGGGCAGAAAAGTGGCCATTTTTGTTTTAGTTTTTGAGGACTGCATACTATTTCTGCAAACCAAAATATACTTTATACTTATAGCACATGCATAAGCCTGGTCTCTTTTGAAAGATAACATTCTGAAGTCTCTGATACAATAAAGAAAGATCACTTTTAGTGCTAAGGAAATAGAGTAACATATGAACTTGAGTTGTAGAAAAACATGTTACTCACGTTTTTCTGTAGTAGTTGCAATATCCAGAAGTAGTATATCCAAAATAATTGGTATGAGCTGGAGTCTTATGTAGTACATGTCCAAGTCTCATACAAATCTGTTCAGAAATGAGTGATTAGGAGGGCTGCTGGGTAGCGCAGCAGACTAAGCGCCTGCCTACCACCGCAGAGACACTGGTATCGAATCCAGCTGTCAGTGGTACCTCCGGCCTGGCCGGTCGTCCATACTAACACTATTCTCCACTTGCACAACCTGAAAGTAGGCACTTCCGGCTGACTTCCGGTTGCCAATGGTACTTCCTGTCCCATCCAAATACATTGGTTTTAGCTACTTTTCTCCCCTTATTTAAACAACTTTGTCGTCACAGAGAGGCAATGAAACGTTTGTATTATTATAGTATAGAATGTATTTAATAAGCAAACGTTTGTCAGCAGGGTTTTTGGGCTGTATTTCATGTAAAAACGTTTACTGTTAGTTTCCTTTCTCAGCCAGCATTAGCCTTCATTAGCTAACAGAAGCTAGTGGTTAAACAGGCCGGATTAGCTTTGAGCTAACTATCTTTCCCGACCCATGTATTCATTCCATACTAAACATAACGTTAGTTTACAAAACATGACCTGTCTATATAACGTTGAGGAACAAATTATAAGTGTGTGGGTGTGTGTTTTGGTGAACATTGGACTGCAAACAGAAAATGCATCACAGTTACAGACAGTAGCTACTGTTAGCTGCACTCAGGCTGGCTGCACTCAGGCGGCGCGATCAGCCTGTTGGACAGGGAATGAAGATCTCCAGCGAACACTTCATTGCCTCGGATTATGTTGTTGGGGGTGGAAGGTTTGTCCAGAAGACAACTAATCAGCTGAAGCCTGATGCGGTTCCCTCGGTCTTCGACAGACAGACCGGCGCAGGCTCCCGGGAGCGATGGCTAGCTAGTTAGCACCAGCCGAGGACCGGCGTTAGCTGCCGGGAGCGATGGCTAGCTAGTTAGCACCAGCCGGGGACCTGGAGCGATGGCTAGCTAGTTAGCACCAGTCGGGGACCGGCGTTAGCTGCCGGGAGCGATGGCTAGCTAGTTAGCACCAGCCGGGGACCGGGAGCGATGGCTAGCTAGTTAGCACCAGTCAGGGACCGGCGTCAGCTGCCGGGAGCGATGGCTAGCTAGTTAGCACCAGTCGGGGACCGGCGTCAGCTCCCGGGAGCGATGGCTAGCTAGTTAGCACCAGCCGGGGACCGGGAGCGATGGCTAGCTAGTTAGCACCAGTCGGGGACCGGCGTTAGCTGCCGGGAGCGATGGCTAGCTAGTTAGCACCAGCCGGGGACCGGGAGCGATGGCTAGCTAGTTAGCACCAGTCGGGGACCGGCGTCAGCTGCCGGGAGCGATGGCTAGCTAGTTAGCACCAGTTGGGGACCGGCGTCAGCTCCCGGGAGCGATGGCTAGCTAGTTAGCACCAGCCGGGGACCGGGAGCGATGGCTAGCTAGTTAGCACCAGTCGGGGACCGGCGTCAGCTGCCGGGAGCGATGGCTAGCTAGTTAGCACCAGTCGGGGACCGGCGTTAGCTGCCGGGAGCGATGGCTAGCTAGTTAGCACCAGCCGGGGACCAACCGACTGGTGCTAACTAGCTAGCCATCGCTCCCGGGAGCTGACGCCGGTCCCCGGCTGGTGCTAACTAGCTAGCCATCGCTCCCGGCAGCTAACGCCGGTCCCCGACTGGTGCTAACTAGCTAGCCATCGCTCCAGGTCCCCGGCTGGTGCTAACTAGCTAGCCATCGCTCCCGGCAGCTAACGCCGGTCCTCGGCTGGTGCTAACTAGCTAGCCATCGCTCCCGGGAGCCTGCGCCGGTCTGTCTGTCGAAGACCGAGGGAACCGCATCAGGCTTCAGCTGATTAGTGGTCTTCTGGATAAACCTTCCACCCCCAACAACATAATCCGAGGCACTGAAGTGTTCGCTGGAGATCTTCATTCCCTGTCCAACAGGCTGATCGCGCCGCCTGAGTGCAGCCAGCCTGAGTGCAGCTAACAGTAGCTACTGTCTGTAACTGTGATGCATTTTCTGTTTGCAGTCCAATGTTCACCAAAACACACACCCACACACTTATAATTTGTTCCTCAACGTTATATAGACAGGTCATGTTTTGTAAACTAACGTTATGTTTAGAATGGAATGAATACATGGGTCGGGAAAGATAGTTAGCTCAAAGCTAATCCGGCCTGTTTAACCACTAGCTTCTGTTAGCTAATGAAGGCTAATGCTGGCTGAGCAAGGAAACTAACAGTAAACGTTTTTACATGAAATACAGCCCAAAAACCCTGCTGACAAACGTTTGCTTATTAAATACATTCTATACTATAATAATACAAACGTTTCATTGCCTCTCTGTAACGACAAAGTTGTTTAAATAAGGGGAGAAAAGTAGCTAAAACCAATGTATTTGGATGGGACAGGAAGTACCATTGGCAACCGGAAGTCAGCCGGAAGTGCCTACTTTCAGGTTGTGCAAGTGGAGAATTGGTAGTGTTAGCAGGTTGAAAGCCGGTGGGGTGTGTATCCTGGTCGTTGTAAACAGCGACTCCTACAGGTCGGTCGGGGCGCCTGCTCGGAACTGGGGGAAGTAGTGTGATCCTCCCATGCGTTACGCTCCCCAAGTGAGAGTCCTCGGTGTCAGGTGAAAAGAAGCAAATGGCTGACTCCACATGTATAGGAGGAGACATGTGATAGTACCTATCAACCCTCCCTAGACCGGCAAGTGGGGGGGAAATGCGCGCAACGACCAGGAAGGGAATTGGCATAACGAATAAATTGGGATGGGAGAAAAATACAGAAAAAGGGGGGAGAAAAAGTATATATAAAAAAAAAAAAAATAGTGATTAGGAGTGATTTTGTTAAACTGTGTGTAGCAGGGTGGATTATCCCTGCTTCGTGGGAATGGGTGGGCACAATCACTGGGTAGCGAGACACAGTAGAGCTCTGTCTGACTGCACCTCCGTCTTTGAGTCTGGAGCTTCAACTGGAGGCTGGCAGTGTGAGTGGATGGGGCCCGGGATTTACCAACCTGGTCTGGTACTCTGGTCTTCCTCCCCGGCAGCAGGGCGGTCAGCAGTACTCCCCAACACGCTCCCACTTCCCCCAATTACTCCTGTAACCCTCCCACACCTAATGACTGAATTGTAAATAAATAACTTGGTTCCCCCCGCAAACAGTACCCTCCCTCAGTGACACTAGAAACCTTACAATAAAAAGGGAAAGGTGGAATAGGAAGGGGTTAATTGTATTAATGTTACCCACACCAAAAGAGTTGTTAAACGGCTCATGAATGCCCCACTGCCTTTCACATCGCGCCACGCTTAATCATTTATCATTTAACATTTGAAAGGCATACATTGTTGTCATACAGAAGTACAGAATACTTTTATCCAAAATGCTTCTCATTGTCGCGCCACATCTCCCGAGTGCAGAGCTGTGCCCCACTGCCTTTCACATCGCGCCACGCTTAATCATTTAACATTTGAAAGGCATACATTGTTGTCATACAGAAGTACAGAATACTTTTATCCAAAATGCTTCTCATTGTCGCGCCACATCTCCCGAGTGTAGAGCTGTGCCCCACTGCCTTTCACATCGCGCCACGCTTAATCATTTATCATTTAACATTTGAAAGGCATACATTGTTGTCATACAGAAGTACAGAATACTTTTATCCAAAATGCTTCTCATTGTCGCGCCACATCTCCCGAGTGCAGAGCTGTGCCCCACTGCCTTTCACATCGCGCCACGCTTAATCATTTATCATTTAACATTTGAAAGGCATACATTGTTGTCATACAGAAGTACAGAATACTTTTATCCAAAATAAACTCCAGCGTCGCGGCAGGTCAAGTCCGCGTTCAAGTACAACACAGCGGCGGCCTCTCTCGCTGCCGCGTCTGCTGCCGCGAGGCGTGGCCGCTGCGTGTCACGTGGCCGTCACGGCCAATCAGGGCAACCCCGGAAATAGGATCCGTTGCTTAAGCGGTACACGCGTCCCAACCAGCCCACCTGCTACACGGTTATACTGTGGCGCAACGTGGTTAACTATACCACCGTTCTTCTTCAGCGCTTCGCGCTCAGGATGCACTGGAGTCAATATAGCCGTTAGCAGCATGCTAATTATACCGTCACGCTGCTACTATAACCCGATATCTATGGACGTCAGTCCTGGGGCTCAGTCTCTCTTACTCACGCACTATCACGGATAGTCCTAGGATAACCCGTCGCTCGCTCCGGCGGGGCTCTCTGGTGGTTCTTTAACAGGGCTATTCCAAAGCACCTCCCGTTGTAGCTGCGACGGTTCACGGCTACATCCCAAGCTGAAGAGGACTTCCGGTTCCTCCCTCCTCCAGGTGATTCCCTCTGCCTCGTTGCCTGCCTCTCTCCCGTACACTCTCTGCCTGCCACCGCCCCCTGCTGGTACCGCCTACTAGTCACACAGGGAAAAGGATGGTGAATATGATCCAGAGATACTGTGTATAATCCATATTCCAGCCGAGAAAGAGAAGCTCGCGTCATTGTTCGTGAGAATATCAATGGAAACTAGTCAAGATGTCTTTGTGCACAAAGGGGAGATAAAAGGCAAGTCAGCACATCTGAATAATAGCCATATTTTCAGGTTGCTACATTTCCCCCCACTTTGAACTTGCTAAGTCCTCTGCAAGTTAACTCAATGAAACACCAACCAACGCATGCATGAAAACGGTCCTGAGACCACAGTTTCACACATAGATCGACAATCACACATTATGCTAACAGTTTCACACACTCCTTCATGAGTTGGACACACTGTTCAACAAACACACTCTTGAGAACGTAGTCCTGGCGATACCAAGCGGGTAGCCGACCTCTGGTGCTCCTCTGGGGCCGGGTGGGTCCCACTCGGGGGGGTTCCACTTCTCCCACCTCCGACTCCATGTCGGATTCTTCCGTGCCCGTTGGCGGGTCATGGACCACCGCCTCGCCCTCCGGGGGCCATCGGTGGACCGCCAGCGGCCTCCTCTTTGACTCCGTCTCCGCCGTCTTCCCCATCCTCTCCTGAGGGGGTCGACTCCACCTCTGACTCGGCGCTCTTGGCCTCTTCAGGGGCGTCCCGCAGGGGCCCGGGGTGGTTACACGCCCTAGGATGCGTTTCCCGCCGGTGACAGAAAGCACCTCCGATGTCTGATTCGGACGAGCTCCGCGGTGCCGCCGGGATCTGTCGAGGGGCTCTCGCCCGCACTTCCGGGTCAGAAGCCGGGAAGGGACAGGTCTTGAGCTGGTCTCGATGCACGGTCCTTTCTGGACCCCCTGCTTCGGGCCTGACCGTGAACACGGGCGTCCCTTCGTGGCTCTGCTTAACCACCACATACGATGTAGGCTCCCACTTGTCCTGTATCTTATTACGGCCCCGGATTCGGTGTTCGCGTATCAGGACCCGGTCTCCGGCCCGCAGGAGTGCACCTCTGCTCTTCCTGTCATAGATTCTCTTGCGTCGATGGGACGCCTGCTTCGCCGTGGCCTCGGCGGCCTCCGCGGCAACCTTTAGTCGCTCGTGGTGACTCTGTACCCACTCGTCCAGGTCCGCCGCCCCCTCCTCAATGACGTCTCTGCCCCCCAGGACATCCCGGGGCATCCTAGCGTCCCTCCCGAAGAGCAGGTAGAAGGGAGAGTATCCCGTGGAGGAGTGCACGTGGCAGTTGTACGTAAGTACCAACTCGGGTAGGTGCTCCTTCCAGTCCCGCTTCTTCTCTGCGGGCAGACTACGCAGCATGTCGTGCATCGTCCGATTGAACCTCTCGCATTGCCCATTCCCCTGGGGATAGTAAGGCGTGGTGCGGCTCTTTGAAATTCCGTACAGTCGGCAGAGCTCCTTGATGACGCTCGACTCGAAATTTCGCCCTTGAACGGCATGGAGTCGGGCAGGGCAACCGTAGTACACAAACCAGTACTTGATGATGGCAGCGGCGGTGGTCTTCGCAGTCTGGTCTTTGGTCGGTACGGCAATAGTGAACCTGGTGAACATATCGGTCAGCACCAGTACGTTCTCGTAGCCACCCACCGACCTCTCCAATACGGTGAAGTCCATGGCCAGGACCTCCATGGGTGCCGTCACGTTAGTGCAGGTAATCTGGGCCTGGGCTTTAGGGAACACATCGCGAGCTAATGCACATCGCCTGCATTGCTACACCCATTTCTTCACCTCTTTGGCCATTCCGATCCAGTAATAACCTCGCCTCATCAGGACCACTGTCCCTCGTCCCCCGTAGTGTCCCGCATCTTCGTGCTGGGTCTCGTAGATCCTCCGTCGCAGGGCTGTGGGCACCACCAGCTGGAGAACCTCCTCCCCGTCGCGGGGATCGCTGACGCGCCGAAACAGTACTTGTTGGTGCAGACGGAACCGCTCCCACTGCCCGTATAACTTGCGGAGTTTCGGGTCTCCTTCTTTCAGCTGTACTTTAGTGGAAGGGACCCCCTGCGTCACCGCCCGCCACACCGGACCCAACTCGCGGTCGTCTGCCTGAAGTTGCCGCATTTCCGCCCAGTCGTATCCGCTGTTCCCCTTCTGTGCCGCTATCTGTCGTGCGCTGACACTCGGGACCTCCAGCGTCTCTGTCGGTCTCCCGGGGCACAGCAGGGCCCGTACTTCCTCCGCTGGAACCACAACGTAGCCATCGCGGGCGACTGGGGCGGGGACGGACAATGGAGCGGTCCGTTCCTGGAGACCCTGACGGGTGTGGGTGTCTTCCACTTCAGGTTCTGATCGCATCGGCATGCGAGACAGGGCGTCTGCGTTCTGGTTGAGTCAACCAGGTTTGTAGTGCACCACGAAGTCGTACTCCGCAAGCTGAGCATTCCAGCGCTGCTCCACTGCTCCCAGGTTGGCCGTGCCAAGGTGCCTCAGCGGGTTGTGGTCGGTGATCACGGTGAACTGGGCATACATCAAGAGGTCTCTGAACTTCTCAGTGACCGCCCACTTCAGGGCGAGGAGTTCCAGCTTGAACGCACTATAATTTTGGTCATTCCTTTCGGACCCACGCAGGCCTCGGCTTGCAAAGGCGATGACTCGCTCCACGCCCTCTTGTTTCTGACTTAGTACCGCTCCCAGTCCCAAGTAACTCCCGTCTGTGGTAACTATGAAGGGGAGCTGGAGGTCGGGGTAGGCCAGCACCGGGGGTGTCAAGAGGCACTTCCGCAGATGGTCGAAGGCCGTCTGACACTGCGGAGTCCACTTGAAGGCCTCGGGCCGGCCTTTGGCGAACCCCTTTTTTTCTTTCCCCATCAGGGCGTGCAGTGGCTGGGCCACCTGGGCGAAGCGAGGCACGAATCGCCGATAATAGGACAGGAACCCGATCACCTGCCTCACTTCCTTCGCTGAGCGTGGCGCTGGCCAGTCCTCCAACGCCTTCACTTTGTCGGTGTCGACCTGTATGCCTGCTGCGGAGACGATGTGTCGTAGGAACTTGACTTCGGTCTTCAGAAGGAAGCACTTCCGGGGCTTGAGTTTGAGCCCATGCTCCCGAAGCCATCCAAACACCAGGTCCAACTTCTGACAGTGGCTCTCGAAGTCACTGGCGAACACCAAGACGTCGTCTAGGTAGACGAGTAGGACGTCGAAGGCCAGGTCTCCCAGCACGGCGGTCATCAACCGCTGGAATGTCGCTGGTGCGTTACACAGCCCAAAGGGCATACGGGTCCACTGGTAGAGGCCGAAGGGCGTCGTGACTGCCGTCTTCTCTTGGTCTTCTTCTTTCACCGCCACCTGGAAGTAGCCGGCGGTGAGATAGAGCGAGGAGAAGATCTTGGCCTGCCCCAAGGCGTCTAGGGACTCCTCGATACGAGGTAGGGGGTACGCATCCCGGTGCGTCACGTTATTTAGGCGGCGGTAGTCGCAGCAGAACCGCACGGAGCCGCCCTTCTTTATGACGATCACGGCTGGTGATGCCCACGGACTGCAGCTCTCTACCAGGACACCCTGGTGCACCAGGTCTTGTACGTGCCGCTTTACTTCTTGGAACACGTGGGGCGGTATTCTTGGGTGGCGTTGCTTGACCGGGTGTGCGTCACCGGTGGGGACGTAGTGAGTGACCGTGGTTGTGTAACCATAGTCCCCGTCGTCTACAGAGAACACCGCCTTGTGTTTCTCCAACACTTGATTTAGCCGGCTCACATGGGCCGGTGTGAGATCCTGCAGATTCGCCTGTACGGCCACGGCGAGCCCTCGGGTCTTCCCGTCCGACTCCACCTCTGGCGGGCTGTCTCGAGTCTCAATCGCCGTCACTCGGACGCCTCCGTCTACTTCCTCCACAATCACCCTCTCCTTAGGCCGTACCTGACGGGGGCAGTGGAGCTCCGCCAGCCTGGACCGGGGTCGGAGCACCATCTCGACGTTGGTCGGGTTCAACACCCGCACAGGCACTCTTCCCTGTCGGGCATATGCCACCACGTTCGCCACCAGTAGTCCGGGGGGCAGGTTGGCACTCGGCGTGTTCTCTAGCATCACGGGACGCCGCATCCCCGCTGCCGCCTCACAGCGGCCTGAGACGATCACTTCGCTGTGCGGGGGGATGACCACTGACTCTCTGCCGGCCACCTTGACGTACCCCATCCTTCCCGGGGCGGTACACTCTCGGGCTTCTTGGGCCATGGCGGCGACCATATGGCGGATGGCGATGCTTCTAGCGTCGACACGTCTTCGGCTCGCCGGCCGCATCCCCTTGATCCCCTTGAACAGGCCGTCTACCCCGCTGAGCACGTTCATGCCCAGAAGTCCCTGGACGGCGACTCCTGGGACCACTCGGCCGGAATCGTCTTTTAGTATGAATATGCATTTCCCCGTAAATGTCATATCTAGGCACTTCACTTCGGCGTAGAGACACCCCACCACTGGGATCTCCAACCCGTTGGCGGCGATGAGAGTGATCCAGTTGGAGGGGGTTAACCTCGACCGCGGGAAGTGTCTTCGGAAGTGGCTTTCGTTCATGGTGGTGACTTCGGCGCCGGTGTCGAAGAGGCAGCGGGTCTCGACCCTGTCGATCTGGACGTCTAGGGTGAGGCATTCCCCTTGCACGTCTTGCGTCTCGGTGCCCTCCGCGGCCGAGTCGGCGACTCCGGTTACGACGGCGTCGACTGTCCTTCGTGGTCCGGGTCGGTACCCTGACGGGCCCGGAGCTTCGGGGTTGGGAGTAGAGGCGGGGCGTGGCTCGCTGGCCGAGCGGGGGCAATCCCTGCTGATGTGGCCCGGCTGATTGCAGGCATAGCAGATCAGCCTGCCGTCTTCGTCTCGGCGGGGTGGTTCCCGCGTGGCGGCGGTCGCGTCGTCTCGGCGTCGCCGTCCGGTGGCGCCTCTCCGGGGCGCGTCACGTTCTTGTTGGAAGGCCTGGACTAGTTGCTCTTGGCGCGCACCTAGCCGCTCCATTCCTGCCTGGAGCTGCCTAATAGTCTCCTGCAGCGTGTCAACGCTCAGCGGGGTCTCCCGTCCCTCCCCGGCCGCTGCGTGGACCAAGCCCCGGGGGGGACCCTTGTCGGAGGGGAGGACCAGCTCGTCCTCCGTCCAATCGATCGCCGCCTTCAGTACCTGGGGAAACGGCCGCGTCCCGTCCTCCCTCATGTACTTCCGCATTTCTCTCCTCAGGGCCTCGTCTCTGAGGCCCACCACAAACCGCTCCTGCAGCAGGGCGGCGGCGTCGGCGACCTGTGTAGGCGCCCGACGTCGTAGGCGACGGATCCTCTCCTGCAGGTCATATGCGAACTGGCGCACGGTCTCGCCAGCGGCCTGTCTTCGGTCAAAGAACTCCCCCAGACGAACGCTGACCGGGACCTTGTCCCCATAGGTTTCTTCGAGGAGCGAGAACAAGGCTTCCGTGTCGGGGACAGTTCCCTCCGTCCGGAAGCGTACCGTCTGCTTCGCCTCGCCTTTGAGGTGAAGCTGTACGACAGTCCGCTTGTTCCTCCGCGGGCACTCGACTGGCACGGAGATGGGTCCTCATTGCCTGGATCCAGTCTTCCACAGGCAGTTCCCCCCTCTCTTTCTCACCTCCAAATTCGCTGCACTTCCGCTCTCGTTGGACGTACACCACCGGGAGGGGCGCTGGAGGGAGCTGTAGGATCATGGCCTGTGCCACGGCAAGCGACTCTTGGCGCCTGGCCCGTTCCAGTTGTTCGGCCTGGTGGTCCAGGATGCCCCCGCCTGGTCCTGGAGTTGACCCTTTAGGAACTCCACTTCTGCGGCCAAGGTCTGCACCGTCTCGGATTTCCCTCCTTCCTCTTTGAGAGGGGCCGGCGGGTCATCTCGTTGCTCCGCCCGGGACGGCCCGGCTCCGACCTCCGGCTTCGGGGTGTCGCCCTCCAACATCTTAGGTCTCTTAGTCGTCACGTACGAGGGAGTGGAGTAGGATGTGTATCCTGTTCGTGACGCCAAATGTAACAGGGTGGATTATCCCTGCTTCGTGGGAACGGGTGGGCACAATCACTGGGTAGCGAGACACAGTAGAGCTCTGTCTGACTGCACCTCCGTCTTTGAGTCTGGAGCTTCAACTGGAGGCTGGCAGTGTGAGTGGATGGGGCCCGGGATTTACCAACCTGGTCTGGTACTCTGGTCTCCCTCCACAGCAGCAGGGCGGTCAGCAGTACTCCCCAACACGCTCCCACTTCCCCCAATTACTCCTGTAACCCTCCCACACCTAATGACTGAATTGTAAATAAATAACTTGGTTCCCCCCGCAAACAGTACCCTCCCTCAGTGACACTAGAAACCTTACAATAAAAAAGGAAAGGTGGAATAGGAAGGGGTTAATTGTATTAACATTACCCACACCAAAAGAGTTGTTAAACGGCTCATGAATGGACACGCACACAGAACTCCCATCTAATTCTTTAATGCTAATGATACTGGTCAGTTACAATGATTTAATAAGAGTGGTCAAATGGACTGAAGTCCCACTATAGTTCCGTTTATAACTCAATACCTCATAAACATGTATATTATACACCCACCTCTGGGTTAGTATCAGGGATAATATACTTCAATGTGTTTGACTCATCACCCACGTCTGGGTCAGCACCCTGTATAATACCTCTCTAGGCTTTACTTATGATGCACCAGGTCTGTAACTTCCCCACAGGGAAAGGGTTAATTAGATGGGAAAATATTATTAATGAACAAACACGTTATCACACTTAAAGGAAACCAAAAATGTGGGCCCACTTTACCAAACAAAAGTCCTATGCTAATGCCGGCATGTAATGTTTGGGGTACCCCTTATGAACTGTAGTTAGCAACCATTAGCTTCGCCCGCAGGCTGCACCACACTGTGTACTGTGTAATAGATCCGGAGCATTGATGCTCGATTGTACTCAACCAAAATGGCGGCCGCGCCGCACCACCACCATCCGGGTGGCAAGATGGCGTCGAACTCTCTCGTCGCGGGTGCTAGCAAGCGGGGCTGGAGCAGAGGGGCAGTAGTGAGCTGAGAGCGTGTGCTGGGTGTTGGCGACCTCTGCCGGTCGGGACGACCTCCCGTGTTGGCCTGAAGACAGCCGGTGCAGAACGGTTGTAGACAGCCGGTGCAGAGTCGACGCGCATCCATAAACTTGCCCTCACTCACACTGAAGCTACACTCTGGGTCCCAACCAGCCCACCTGCTACACGGTTATACTGTGGCGCAACGTGGTTGACTATACCACCGGCCTTCTTCAGCTCCTCGTGCTCAGGGTGCACTGGAGTCAATATAGCCGTTAGCAGCATGCTAATTATACCGTCACGCTGCTACTATAACCCGATATCTATTGACGTCAGTCCTGGGGCTCAGTCTCTCTTACTCACGCACTATCACGGATAGTCCTAGGATAACCCGTCGCTCGCTCCGGCGGGGCTCTCTGGTGGTTCTTTAACGG
This sequence comes from Notolepis coatsorum, assembly GCF_963971535.1. Taxonomy (NCBI): domain Eukaryota; kingdom Metazoa; phylum Chordata; class Actinopteri; order Aulopiformes; family Paralepididae; genus Notolepis; species Notolepis coatsorum. Next base: position 84,520,113 of record NC_140171.1, on the reverse strand, counting down.
GGCTATTCCAAAGCACCTCCCGTTGTAGCTGCAACCGTTCACGGCTACATCCCAAGCTGAAGAGGACTTCCGGTTCCTCCCTCCTCCAGGTGATTCCCTCTGCCTCATTGCCTGCCTCTCTCCCGTACACTCTCTGCCTGCCACCGCCCCCTGCTGGTACCGCCTACTAGTCTTACAGGGAAAATTATGGTGAATATGATCCAGAGATACTGTGTATAATCCATATTCCAGCCAATAGAAGAAAGAGAAGCTTGCGTCATTGTTCGTGAGAATATCAATGGAAACTAGTCAACATGTCTTTGTGCACAAAGGGGAGATAAAAGGCAAGTCAGCACATCTGAATAATAGCCATATTTTCAGGTTGCTACATGTGTAAAAAAAAAAAAGCTCTGCAGGTTTCCTTTTCCTCATTGACTTCAATTTATTCAGTGTTATTTTCTCTTCCTGTTTTCGCTTGTGACTTTTCACCTAGATCCCTGATTCGCACATCCCCACGTAGGGTATCATTGGAAAGCCAAACTCATTGGCTACAACCTTCTCGAGATCGCCAAATGATTGACGGAGCTAGAGCCCCAGGAGTCGGGGGTGGTAATCTGACTCTGCCATGTACTATGGCGCACACGTCACATCATGTAATTGGATTTTGTCATCCTGAAACGGCAATCGACAGGCAACAAATAGGGCTTTAATTCTATATATATATATAATGTAAATGTAAATGTATAAAAAAAATGGCAAAAATGGCAAAGTGGCTCGTTGCGCAGTGGGCAAATCGTCCTCACGAGGGCCCACATGTGGGCCGTTGCATTAAAGGAACACTCCAACATTTTGGGAAATTAGCTTATTTGCCATCTACCCTGGAGTTAGACAAGACGATACTGTACATACCTTTTTCTTCTCTGTGCATGCAGTAGGAGTAGGAAGACGTTGGGAACTAGGCTAATGCAGGAACCTACTTCCAGTGACTGACGCTAAGCTAGGCTAACGGTGCACGTCTTCCTACTCCTACTGCATGCACAGAGAAGAAAAAGGTATGTATCTTAACACTCCAACATTTTGGGAACCCTGGAGTTAGACAAGAAGATGCATACCTTATTCTTCTCTGTGCATGCAGTAGGAGTAGGAAGATGTTGGGAACTAGGCTAATGGAGGAACCTACTTCCAGTGACTGACGCTAAGCTAGGCTAACGGTGCACGTCTTCCTACTCCTACTGCATGCACAGAGAAGAAAAAGGTATGTATCTTAACACTCCAACATTTTGGGAACCCTGGAGTTAGACAAGAAGATGCATACCTTATTCTTCTCTGTGCATGCAGTAGGAGTAGGAAGACGTTGGGAACTAAGCTAATGGAGGAACCTACTTCCAGTGACTGACGCTAAGCTAGGCTAACGGTGTGCGTCTTCCTACTCCTACTGCATGCACAGAGAAGAAAAAAGGTATGTATCTTCTTGTCTAACTCCAGGGTAGATGGCAAATAAGCTAATTTCCCAAAATGTTGGAGTTTTTCTTTAAGAGGTTAAGCTGAGGGAACTTTGGAAGGAGGGAACAATGGGCCTCATTCATCATCAACCTTTATTTATTCTCAAAAATACAATTGAGGGCACCCTTATTTTCAATGTTGTTGTACAGACATTTCAATCCACATATTTCTATAATATAATACATGGACCACAGTCCAGAGTGCACCACAGCAATTAGTATAAAATGAACATACTGTAGGCATAAAATCAGCACACAAATTGACTAAATAAAAACAATAGTACAATGTCACGCGAAGGCATGTGAACCCCCCCGGAACAGTCAGTCCCCCAAACACCCCACACATCAATCCCCACCACATCCCCATCCAAGACACACCCCCCGATAAAGCACGCCATGACCGAAGGAAAACACAAACAGCCCACGCGCCACTCACACCGCCATGCACAGCGATGGGAATGCCACCCCCCCGGCCCCGGTGCCCCCGCCACCTTCTTCTTCTTCTTTCGTGTAACGTCAGAGGTCCAACTCCGTATCTTGTAGCCATGCCCTTAACTCTGGTCCCACATCAAAGAGGCTGGCTTCCGAGGGTGGTTTGTATAGGGGGCAGATGGTCAGGATGTGGTCAACAGTCTGCTCAGGGTCTCCACACTCACATGCAGCGCTGTCTGCCAGGCCCCACTTTTTTAATGATGCTTTAAAGCGACCAACCCCAGATCTTAAACGGTTCAGCAGAACCCATTGCCGGCGTGGAAGATCGTCTCCTGTGGCGCCATCTCCTGGATCCCAGATGTGGTGGTGGATACGGGATGGCCCAGCACTCTCCCACTCTCTCTTCCAGGCTGCCGCCAGCCATCCATTTCTGGATAGGTCCTCAGTGGTGGAACGGAGCATCTCTTGTGCCACCTTGTTGTAGGGGTGGCGGGACTTGAGTCTGCTCATAGGTGCTGTTGTTGTTGTGGTGTTGTGTAGGATGTGCCAGTCATGCTTCACTGCCTTCCTTGCTAGGGCGAGAGTGGCAGCCTCTCGTCGTAGGCCAGCTGGTGCGATTCCTGCAAGGACTGGCAGCAGGAAGACGGGTGTAGCCTTCAGGCATCCAGTGATGATCCGGAGGGCGTTGTTAGTAGCCGCATCAACTTTTTTAACGTGCAGGCTTCTGCTCCAGACTGGGGCACAGTACTCTGCTGCCGAGAAGACCAGGGCTTGGGTGGATATCCGAAGGGTCTTGGCAGTGGCTCCCCAGGTTGTACCTGCGAGGCGTCGGATCAGCGCAACCCTTGATGTTGTCTTTGCCCTGACATCTTCGAGGTGTTGTTTGAAGGACAGTGTCCGATCCAGACGCACGCCAAGGTATTTAGGGGCTTGTTGGGACTCCAGACGCTTGTGGTCAGCATATACCTCCAGTTCCCTCTTGGCATCTCTGTTGCAGAGATGGTATGCTGCTGAAACGGTCTTGCTGGTGCTGAGCTGTAGGCGCCACTTTTGTAGATAGGCTACTAGGATGTCCATGTCTTGGTTAAGACCGTCCTCCAGTGCCTTCCATGTGGGTCTTCTCAGCATAATGGCAAGATCGTCCGCATAGCCGTACTTTCTGGATGCTGTGACTGGGAGATCGTAGATGTAAATATTAAACAGCATCGGAGAAAGGACTGACCCCTGTGGGACACCGTTCCTCAGTCTTCTGAGCCTGCTGCGCTGGCCATCGCTGGTGTGTAGGACAAAACTGCGGTTAGACAACATCTCCATGATAAACTTCACCATGAGCCGATCAGGTACCATCCTCATCAGCTTCAGGTGGAGTCCACGGTGCCAGACAGTATCGTATGCGGCAGTCAGGTCCAGGTACACTACCCCCGCTTTCTCATTAGCCTGGAAGCTGTCCTCGATGTCTTGAGACAGTAGTGTTACCTGGTCCACTGTTGATCTACCACGTCGGAAACCGGCCTGTTCCTGTGGGAGCTGTGTGTCAATTACTGGCTCAATGCGGCTATGGATCATTCTTTCCAATATCTTAAATGGAACACAGAGCAGCGAGATGGGTCGATATGCCTTGGGGTCTTCCGCAGGTTTGTTTGGCTTTGGCAGGGCAATTACAGAAGCACGACGCCAGGTCTTGGGGATCTTGCACCTCTGATAGCATGCAGAGAAGAATGCACAGAGCCAGTCAGATGTTGTTGTGCTCTGGTGGGTGATAAACTCCGGGTGGATGTTGTCACGGCCTGGAGATTTGCCCGTCTTGAGCTTACTCATGGCCTCATCGAGTTCATCTGCTGTGAACTCTCCTGAGAGGTTAGAATCTACACTGGCCACCTTGGAGAGGGAAAACACCTCCTGTGTTATCAGGCGGGTAACATCTTTGTCTGCGTCTGGGTAACGACCGTTCTTCAGGAGCTCGGAGGCGATGGCATCTGCAGTGACTGGGCAGCTTGGGGGCTTCGTACATCTGCCTGTAAGCTGGTTGATCGTTTGCCACGCCTTCCGACTAGAATGGGTAAAGTCAATTGATTCAACTACTTCAGTCCATCTGTCTCTACGCGTGCTGTCCAGTCTCTGGAGCAGTGCCGCTGCAGTCGCATCCACCTCTTCCCTGGAGCCAGCGCTCTGGTGGTCGCACAGGAGGCGGCTGCACTCCTCGTCCCAACCAGGGATGTAGTTCCTGTTGTAGCCGCGTGGGATGGTCTTCTTTGCCGCACCCAGGAGGACCCCACAGTAGGCCTCATAGGCGGCGTCCACATCGGCTGCATCTGGGTCTGGCAGACCAGCTGCCCTCTTATCCGTCTCCTGAGCAAATACCTCCCAGTTGGCCTTTCGAAAGTTCCATCTTTTGACAGGCTTCCCTAATACCGGTTGCACCAGTGATGGGACTTTAATGATGGATGGTCGGTGGTGTGAGTCGGGAAACCTGTCTAGGACGCGTCTTTCTGGTTTCGGGTCATTGCTCCAGCATACGGCAAAGGCCAGGTCTGGGTTGGTAGAGGTGTTCCAGCGTGCAGAGAAGAAGCTTGGCGGCTCCTTGGGGTCGTACAACAGCAGAGCATCGATGTTGGAGGCCCATTCGCTGAGCGCCTCTCCGTTAGGTGTTGTGTAGTTGTAACCCCAGTCTGTGTGTTGACAGTTGAAGTCACCTGCGTAGATGGCGGGTGCAGTTATGGACGGGAGGGACGTAGCAGCCAGCTCTGATGGTGGGGGCTTATATACGTTGATGACTGAAGTTTCCTGGATTTTAGTAACCAGCCACTCGATGTTGGTGCCTGGTGGGGATTGGCTACTGGCTGACCAGCTTAGTTCAGTCCTCACGAAGGTTGCCACACCATGTTGCTTGTTGTGGATGGACCCGGCTAGATGGAAACCAGGCATCTTGAGGATGTTATCGTTTGTGCAGTGTGTCTCCTGCAGGAGCACCACCGCTGCCCCATTGGAATCAGCCAGGTGACGTACGATCTCGAGTTTGGCGCTGGTGAGGCCCTCGACATTGAGTTGGAGCACTGGTAGGCCGCGGTTTTCGACGGCCGGTATGACCGCCCGTCCTGAGTAGGACGCTCCACCGTACCTTGGCCTGCCTGCTCGACGTTTAGTTGGCGACATTCGTTTCACAAGTTGGTCTTGCACCATCTCTTGCTACTTACAGGGAAGGCCTCGTGAAGGCTGTCGTCATCTCCCCCTTATTAGATTAGATTAGATTCAAATGTATTGTTATTATACAGCACAAGTACAATACACCATCCAACCAGAGTGGATAAATAGAGGCTCCAGAAATAAATACAAATAAATAAATAAATAAATAAATAAATAAATAAATAAATAAATAAATAAATAAATAAATAAATAAATAAATAAATAAATAAATAAATAAATAAATAAATAAATAAATAAATAAATAAATAAATAAATAAATAAATAAATAAATAAATAAATAAATAAATAAATAAATAAATAAATAAATAAATAAATAAATAAATAAATAAATAAATAAATAAATAAATAAATAAATAAATAAATAAATAATTAAATAAATAAATAAATAAATAAATAAATAAATAAATAAATAAATAAATAAATAAATAAATAAATAAATAAATAAATAAATAAATAAATAAATAAACGGTTTAGCGAGGCAGCCTTAGCGCATGAGAGAGCACACACACACACACACACACATACATACTATCAGTGGCGGCTCGCCACTAGGGGCGCAAGGGCGCCGACCCACCTGCTGCCAGCTGCTGTTAAATCAGAGAAGAAGAAAATAAAACTTTTTCGTTTTTGTGTTTTATAGCCCTATAAATAATATAAACATGTTTAAAATGAATAATATTTACTCATTTTAAGTATGTTTGTATTTCCAATGCACAATATAACGTTATTATCTAAATTAAAAAAACATCGTTTTCATGAGCAGGAAGTGACGTTTTTTTTTATTTTTTCGTATTTCTCGCCCGGGCTAGAAGCGATAGCGCTCTGAGTGCGCGTCACAGTTTGATCGCTGTCTCCGTCACAGCCAATCAGTGCATAGCGCGTTGTGCGTTGAAATATGACTATTATGTTGGAATCCGGGCGCGATTTGAAGCGGTCTAGGCAGCAGCGTGAACTTCCGTGAAGAATTTCCGTAGCCGCATTTTCGTGGAGACGCTCTCTGATTGGCCGACGCGATGCCAGTTTTTTTCCGTAGCCGCATTTCTCGGGTTGGCTTAGAGAGAGAATGCGCCAGGAGGAGGTAGTTCTTATCACAGCAACAGCAGTTCAGTCGACTCGTCAACAACAGCAACTACAGTTCACAATAGAGAAAAAGAAAAGACGCCTTCGGTTTATTCAAGGACTGAGTATTTTCATTTCGATTTATAGTTAGCTAAAGCTACCACCATGGAATTGGATAATTCTGTTAAATCCATCAAATCAACACCGTTTGAAAGACGGACAATGCAAGAAAAAAAAGATTTGAAACAACTATGGATGCGGAGGGACAACAATGGATGGACATCAACACAGGCTGGATGGACAATGCCATGGAGTGGATATACTTTATCAACAAGCCAACAACAAGGTAGATTAGCGATCTTAACTCTAGTTTAATACATGATACGTTGTCTACTGATGCCGCATAACGTTGTAACGTTACAGCGTTCAGCTAACGTTAGCTACTGCTAGCTGTTAGCTCCGTTATCTTAGCTGGCCACTTTTATAATTACTTCATGGAAACGGAGTAACATTAACGTTTAAACGTTATGTCGAGGTCATACAATACTACAGTCGACATAAGGTTAACGTTACCCCGTTTCCATGAAGTGTTTAAATAGCAGCAATCTTGTTGAAAATGTAACTTTACTAAAATGCTCTCTCTCTCTCTCTCTCTCGCTCTCTCTCTCTCTCTCTCTCTCTCTCTCTCTCTCTCTCTCTCTCTCTAATTTCGCCGCATGTGGGGCATATAACCACTCAGACAATGAATGGTAACTTGTTTAAAATAACAAGCTTTACAAATGTGTTTATTATTGAATGGATCTGACATCATCTGAGAGAGAGAGAGAGAGAGAGAGCGAGAGAGAGAGAGAGCGAGAGAGAGAGAGAGAGCTGTGCGTGTTTGTGTTGGGCTATTGGAAACGTCGTTGCATTTGACTGACTGATCATATAATTTGATCGATGGCAATGGTGATAATATTCGCCAATGCGTGCCTTGTACATGTTTGCAAAATGTTTGGTATAGCGCCCCTAGTGGCGAAGTACCCACCGGCCGCCACTGCATACTATACTGTAAGATGCTTTGCTGGAGCGATACATTTGTGTGAAATGAATCGTTCCAGCAAAGTAGGCTTTGTCAATACTGAACGACTGAGCGCTTGTCAAGTGCCAATCGCGCAGTAGGTTGGGAAATACGCGGACCTGTCACCCATCTCTCTGAAAGGTCCCTGTAGCTAAAACCCTGAGTGCGCTCGGAACTTCTAGGTGTGGAGGCACAGGATTTGACCGGCGTTACTTCTAAACAATATATCTGTATTACCAACATCCATACAACAGAAAAATATTATTCTAGCAGGCGTTACAGCAGCCAAAACGTATCGCTATGAGATGGAAAGAACCTGAGAATCTCACGGTAATTCACTGGTCCCTGACATTGCTGGACATTATTTATTTGGAGATCTCGACTGCTCGGGTGGTTGGGGTGGGACAGGCGGGTATTGAAATGTGGACTGCGGCGGCCTAGTTGGTCAAAAGCTCCATGTAGCGGCGGAGTGGGGGTAGGGTGCTGGTCCTGGGGAATCCGGCAGTCTGTGGGGGGGGGGGGGGAATGTTTGTCTAATGCCTAATGTCTTTTGTGTTTGTGGTGTGTTTTTCGTTTTAATTCTTATTTGGCATATTTGTATTTTGTATTTATTAGCCTGTTAAGCTGTAGCCCTATTTTTTGAAATTTCGCCTAAAGTTACATGCCCAAGTAAATGGAAGATTGCTCCACTTCTACAAGGTCAATTTGCATGTTCTAGGTATCTAGGGACCTGGGGGTATGTATTCCCAGTGTCAGAAATATTGTGTCTGTTACTAGGCTTGAGTAAATTGTAGGGGTGTAAAGGTACACGTATCCGAACCGAACCGTTTCAGTGTGTACTGTACCGTACCGAACGGCTGTGTACCGAACGAATACAATGGTTAACCACTAACGACCGCCCACCGGGGGCTGTTTTTTCCTGCAATATAATATAATTATTATTATTTAAATGTTTTTACAAGTCGATTATTAATTTCATTATAGAATATTCATTGACATAATTTTTATTTATTTTTACATTTCTATAACCTTTATTTACCCAGGCAAGCAAGTAAGAACAAATTCTGATTTTATTTATTGTCAAAAGTATGCATAATGTTATGTTAATTCCACAACAAGACATATGTAATGTTAATTACCTGAAATTATTCAGTTTTTTGGCGGGGGAAACCCTGCATATATCGGTATCGGTTGATATCGGTATCGGAAATTAAGAGTTGGACAATATCGGTATATCGGTATCGGTAAAAAAGCCAATATCGAGCATCCCTACCGAAAACCCATACCGAACCTTGACTTCAAAACCGGGGTATGTACCGTACCGTGGTTTTTGTGTACCGTTAACTTACACCCCTAGTAAATTGTGATGCAACAAAGGAGAATATCAATTATAAATAATTTTTGCATTTGTGCCGGTGAATAACACCATGTTACAATTGTGCAACCACCATGCTCCCTCACTGAGCTCATTCAACACCTTCTTGAGATCAAGTGTACAAAAAAGCTAAGCAAATGAATAAAGGGAAGATGATTAAACAGAAGGACTTGTAGATACAGTAATAAATTATAATACATTTTAATTAATTATAAATTCATATTTGACCTTGAACTTGACCTTGACCTTATTATGGCAAAATCATACATTTATGGATAGGGAAAAAGCTCCTCTTTCCAATGGCAGTGTTAAATCTGGATTTAGTCATTTCCTCACAGTTTTACGATAAAATAGATATAATTAAAAATGTTCCGATAAATTCTTATTTTCGTGAATCTTAAAAACATTGGTAAAAATGAAAATATACACTTTGACTGCTGTTTTGATAGGGTTAAGGTCTTTACTCTTGGCTACATTTGAAAAAGAAACACAACATCAATACATCTCTTGAGGATGATTTGCGATGCGCCACTTTGCCGACCTATAGCGGCTCGGGTGTGCATTTATTTTAATACTATATATATATATAATTAAAGCCCTATTTGTTGCCTGTCAAGAATCCGTTCAGAGTCAGATTACCACCCCCGACTCCCGGGGTTCTAGCTCCGTCAATCATTTGGCGATCTCGAAAACTATTGGACAGGTTTGTAGCCAATGAGTGTGGCTTTCCAATGATACCCCACGTGGGGATCTAATACGGTATGTATTGATAGATTTATGATAAAAACAGCAGGGTCCCCAGCTTTGGGGACCCTACAGCTTAACTCAATCAGCGCCAGTGGGCGCTGTGTACTGTGTGGTAAGAAGGCCACCGCTTTAAAGTATAGGAATACGTTGCAGTGTTTGCAGGGCTCAAACTATATTATATATCATAGCTATGAATATAATACTATTGCCCATTTGACATCGAGTATCTATCGTTCAATTTGTGAAAAAGAAAAAAAGATGTCATCCATACATTCCCGTTTCATACCGTGGTGAATATGAGTATAGTTTTAGAGTAATCCTGTCTAATCCCAGAAAACGACGCTATGCAGCAATACGTGCATTTCACAAAAAAACTTGCCGTTTCTCGCCTGTATACGCCACTATTTCGAAATCAACGCTATATTATCGGTATTGTGTTTCATCATGAATGCATGAAAGGGTGGGGGGGGGGGGTTTCTATGCTCTGATCGTCACCAACGGAATACGTTACACACATATTACACACGTAGGCTCGGATCGCAGTGAAGGAATTCTTGGATCAACGCAAGATTGACACCATATACCTTACCTTGACTAGGATGTACTCCAAAAAGAATATTCCAATTATCTGATCGCCATTCCAAGTATTGATGTCAATCATGTTGCCAACATAATCCACCAGAGAACATGAACCGGGAGTGCTTGATTCTTCTCAATCCATGCGTTATAAACGCTTGTCCTGCCCGACAAGGAAAACCCCGCCCGGACATTTTAGATCGACGCACAGCCCAAGCCAGAGAGTTTCCAAGGATGTCCAATACCGGCTGCAAGGCGGCAGGCGGCGGTATTGGACGTTTGCGATCTCAGACCCATTCCCAATGATAACACAGGCTCCCTCGATGGATTATGAATGGGAATATCGAATAAAAGAAATAACGATAGAAAACCCGACTTTTCTCGGGTTTGGCGCTCAAGCGTCGGCGAGTTAACCCGACTTTGTTCGTGAGTGGCGTCCAACGAGTTAATAGATTAGTTAAGTTCAGATCTGTATTTACTATTTCTTATTGTTTTGTCATTATTATTATTATTATTATTATTATTATTATTATTATTATTATTATTATTATTATTATTATTATTATTATTATTATTATTATTATTATTGTTGTTGTTGTTTCTGTTGATGTTGATATTGTGTTGTTTGTTGTTGTTGTATAAAAAAAAATGATTTGACCAGCATGTGTTGAGGCTCCAGAGTATTGCATACATCTAAATGGACTGCTCTTGGCAATCTGAAACGGTTAAGCAGCCACTCATCTGGCAGTGTGCATATAGATTAAGTCCAGTGCATGCTCCCAGTGGCGAATCCTTATGGAAGCCAACGGAAGCCATGCCTCCCTATTAAAATATGAATTAATATCAAATATGAAATATGAAAAAAAAAAAAAAAAATTAATATAGTTTACATTCTTTTTCATCTGTGCATCTGTGTTATAATTTTTTATTTTTTTTAAAATGTCTCCCTCTTCTCCTCACTCCCTCTAACACACTGTCAGCCTCACTATGCTCACTGCAGCTAGTATAGAGGAGAGGAGGCAGGGGGTAGGTCTCTTTCTCCAGGCTTCCAGCATGTGATTCATGTATCTAGAGTCCAAATCCGATCCTAGCCAATCAGATTCGAGCTTACTGCCACACCCTAAACGTTTAAAACGGGGCTGTGAGGAAGACACATGAGTGTGGCCTCCCCTTTGCACTCAGCATATTTTCCCCCCTGGAGGCGGGGCAGGTCAGAACACGTCTGAACATCCCCTCGCGGGATTGATTGAAAATGTTATTAACAGAGCGGGCACGTTCGAATCCTCTATATCTAACATTTAGCACTTTAATAGCAACTTATTTTCGCCGGCGGGACATTTACTGAGGACCAGCAGAGCACACCACTGTGGATATTATGATTTAACAAATCTATCTGGCAAGAGGAGGACCACATTATTGACCAGGTAAGCACTGAGCAGCCTGACTAAGGACTAACTAACGTTATCAGGCAAGCTTGTAGACCCTTTCATGACTGCAATGCAAGCCAGGGGCTGGGATACGCAGTCACTTATTCCTCGTAGTAGCCAGGTTAATGTGCACCATCAAGCACTGCTTAAAAGCTAGCGGTGGGTCCAAAATATATCGGATATAAATGTCAAAGGTACCCAGCGTTCCATTAGGGTTTCACACACAGATGCGGCGGGGTTTGAAAGCTCGGCGTTGCTAATAAACATTTTAAATCATTTTTATAAACGAGTAAAACTGAGGCTGAAATGGCTGCTTCCTCATTTTACAGTAGGAGCGCTCTGATGGCTGGGCGCGCCGCGCAACAGACACGTGAATGAATGAATGAATGAATGAATGAATGAAAACTTTATTTAACAGATTGCAGAATGGGTACAATACAGTACGGCTCAATACACACAATTGTTAAGGGGATGCAGACCAGAGAAATACGTTTGTCTTGTCTTGTTTGTCTAGACTCTAGACGTCATATTCTCTCCCGGCCGTATGTATATTTCTCTCCCACCCACCCACCCCCTCCTAATGTACAGTCTCCTCCCCATCATATACTCTGTCAGGATCTATGGGTAACAGTACTGTATATTTGAATATCGTATATGTCACAAATGTAACCATACTAAATACCTGTATGTCATGTATGTCCCTATGCCATAAATGTCATGATGTCTTGTATGTCATAAATGTCACTATGAATTGAAAATGGGGGACCCTGATGTAAACAAGACAAACGTCTTTCTCTGGTCTGCATCCCCTTAACAATTGTGTGTATTGAGCCGTACTGTATTGTACCCATTCTGCAATCTGTTAAATAAATAAAAAGAAAGTTTGACTGGCCGCCGAGCCATACTGTAGTGTACATGGTGACTGATTGACTTAAAAAAAAAAAAAAAAAAAAATATATATATATATATATATATATATATATATATATATATATATATATATATATATATATATATATTAATAAAAATATTTAATACTTTTTTTTTTTATTAATTTTTTTTGGCTTCCCCTGTTATTTTACCCACACGACGCCACTGCATGCTCCAAGTCTGAATGGTGCATAACGGTCTCTCTCTCTCTCTCTCTCTCTCTCTCTCTCTCTCTCTCTCTCTCTCTCTCCCTCCCTCTCTCTCTCTCTCTCATCCATTCTGCGACAACGGAACACAGTGTGTGCGACGCGGATCAAAGTCAGTTGTTTATTTATTTATTTTTACTGTTTGCATACGAGGTGGTCCGCAAATGTTCTTGATAGCAATCTAGTGGTCCACATAAACAAGAAGTTTGGGAACCACTGATCTAGACGATCTCTAAACATGCGTTCTATGCATACGGCCTGAGCGGCCAGAGCATCTAACTGTTCTAACTCTTAGAATTTGGTCTTGCCTAAGAGAAAAGCAAAAATAAGAAAACATTGCTGAATCCAAGGTAAGAACAAAATAAGAAAAATGCTAGTTAAGAACAAAATAAGAGTAAATCTGTTCTTATATCACTTCGTGAATGAGGCCCATTGAGTTTATATAACTTTAGGTTAAGGAAAATCAGGATCAGATTCAGAAAGGTCTTTATTGCCAAGTAGATTTCACATACAATGAATTTGCTTTGGTCGTTTGGTCGTTGGGCGATATCGAGCACCCTTTGAAACCTTGTGTCTTGGGCTGTGCGTCGATTATATGGGTCCGGGTCGGCTATTTTTCTCCGGGCAGACGAGCGGTTATACTCGTTCAGCAGCTTGGATTGAGAAGAATCTAATACCCCCGATGCATGTTGTGTGGTGGATTATGTTGGCGACACAATTGACATCAATACTTGGAATGGCGATCAGATAATTGGAATATTCTTTTTGGGGTACATCCTAGTCAAGGTAAGGGCTATATGATATCAATCTTGCGTTGATCCAAGCATGTCTTCATTGCGATCTGTGCGTATGTGTGTAACGTTAGATTTGAGAATAGTAGCTAGTCCAGGCAAGAAATGGCAACGCTTTTAGTAGAATACACGCATATGGCTATTACTCAGCCTTTTGGGAATTACCCCAGACCACGCTATAACTATACTTATATTCACCACGGTATAACACGGGAACGTATGGATGGAAAAATTCATTCTTTTTCACATATTGAACAATAGATATTTGATGTCAAATGGGCCATAGTATTGTATCCATAGCTATAATATTGAATATAATATAGCCATGCAAACAAGGTGATGAAGTCCTATGTTTTAATGCTAGTCCCTGGTGCTGAATGTGTTAACTGGGATATAAATTAAATATAGCACAATAGAATATAGTACAATAAAAATTTAATAGGAATATAGGAATAGGCCAGGGCTGTGCAATTGGGCAGTTATGTGCAAAGAGTATGAGTCAGTGAAGCATGCACAGGTATGTTTGGTTGTTTGGTTGTTTATGCAAGTAGATACAAATTAAAACTGAGGGATCTTTAGGTTGAGGAAACATTGGGCCAAGGGAACTTTAGCTTGAGGGAACTTTGGGTGGAAGGAACTTTGCACTGAGGGAACACAAAATGAGAGACACAACCAGATGAATACAAACACACATGGGCACACATGGGCACACACACACAGCTCTAAGCCTTTTGTATAGGCCACTAGAGAGATGGTAAATGGCTGCTTTTTTTATATAGTGCTTTTATCCAAAGCGCTTTACAATTTGTTACTAGTTATATTATTATATTATAGTGCTCATCGGGAGCAATTAGGGGTTAAGTGTCTTGCTCAAGGACACATCGACACGCTGCCCGGGAGGAGCGGGAATCGAACCGGGAACCTCCGGATTGCCAGACGACTGCTCTACCTCCCGAGCCACTGTGGAACATTTGTTGAGGGACTCAGAGATAGTCAACACCATGTTAATGTTGAAGTCAGAGGTTCTGTGTAGGATTGTTAGTAACTGTCTAACTGCATATATAACTGTTTCCACTAGTAACTGTCTAACTGCATATATAACTGTTTCCACTAGAGGGCACTCTAGGCGGAGCCACTCAGGAACACCACCAGGTGGCGAGTATAAATAGAGATGTCTCCTCCCATTCTTTCTCTTTCCCCCAGCCTCTCAGTGAGAGGAGAACTATAGAACTGCTGCTCTGCCATGTGAATAAATAAACCACGCCAGTTAAGGCTCAAGATAGAAACCATGCCTCTTGACCACATTATTGTCGCCCTATAGCCGGATTCTGTCAACAGGTTATGGGCCCAGATAACGCCGGGGCGAAATAATAAGGGTAGCAAGCTTAGCTAAAATATAGGCTAGGTTAGCGCCGGGAGCACCGTGTGGCTAGACGCTAGGCCAACAAGAGCTAAAGCTACGCCTACCACCAACGAAGAGGATGGAAAACAAGGGAAGGGGCAAATGGCCCTCATTCAATGGAAAAGCAGAGGACTACGAGCTCTGGGAAGAGCACATGCTATGCTGCATTACCGGTGCAGGGCTGAAGGAGACGATCCTGGCAGCCCCCACGGGAGAACTGACGGCGGAAGAGCAAGCCCTGGACGACCAGTGTAACGCAGACGCTCGACTTCTTGGACAGCTTGGGGCTGATATTCCGCGACACTAAAGACCAAGGCCGAGAAAGCCTGGAGGTGTTGAGAGAGCATTACATCGGGCGAGGAAGACCCCGAGTCGTGGCCCTCTACATAGCACTAACGGCTCTGAGGAAGGGGCCCACCAAGACTGTGACCGAATACGTCAACAGAGCGGAGCAAATCACGACGCCATTGAGGAGTGCCGGAGAAGCACCAAGCGATGGGCTAATGATGGCGATGATGATGAGAGGACTACCGGAGCTGTACAAACCGTTCACACTCCTGGTAACACACGGTTCAACGGACATGACACTGGGACAGTTCAAGGTTAAGTTAAGAAACTTCGAGGCCTCAGAAGATACCCACCCAGTCGCCACGGAGGCGGGAGAGAGGGTGCTAAAGGGAGAGGACCAGGACCACCACGACGGAACTGGCGTGGTGGCGATGCGGAGAGAAAGGCCATCGGAGAAGCGACTGCACAAAGACTGTCTGGTGTAGCTTCTGCAAATCCACGGGGCACACAGACAGAGCGTGCATGAAGAAACACGACCAGAGCGCGCGATACGCGCATGGGCAAGATGACGGCCATGGACGAGACGGCGGCCATGGACGAGACGGCGGCCACGGACAAAATAGCGGCTATGGACAAAATGGCGGCTACGGACAAGATGGCGGCTACGGACAAGAAGACGGCTGTGGACAGGATGATGGCAGCGGACACGATGGCGGCGACGGTCGACGTGAGACTAACGGGACAAGAAGACTGTGCTTTCGGGGCGCGGACGGCGTGCATCGCCAGACCGGCCCAGCTGCAGCGAGCCCAGAGAAGGGGACTGATCGTGGACACAGGTGCGTCGTCCCATGTCATCAACGACAGGAGTCGGTTCAAGAACTTTGACGACACTTTCCACCCGGAGAGGCACAGCATGGAGCTGGCAGACG
Organism: Notolepis coatsorum; assembly: GCF_963971535.1. NCBI lineage: Eukaryota > Metazoa > Chordata > Actinopteri > Aulopiformes > Paralepididae > Notolepis > Notolepis coatsorum. The sequence continues at coordinate 84,504,206 of NC_140171.1, read as the reverse complement.
GGAGACGCACCTACAGATTGGCGCAAGAGAGAGGAGACGCACAGGTATGCCTCACGGACAGTAAGGGGCACCGGCGTACGGTGACATTAAAGAGCGCTCTCTACGTACCATCGTTCCCACAAGGACTATTATCTGTAATAGCTGCTACTGCAAGCGGTGCCAAGGTATTCTTCGATAAAGGTAAAAATGTTCTTGTAGAACCTGACGGTACACGGTTTGACATAAAGATGTACCAGAGAATATATTATCTGCAAACGGAGTGTAATGACAACAACAAGTGTAATGATAATAATGATATGTGTAGCGTGACAGCCAGTCACGATATTCAGACATGGCACGAGATTATGGGTAATTTACTGAAACTGCAAGTAGTGACAGAAGGCATGCACATAGAAGGTGAAAAGCGTAGACCTGACAAAAATTGTGCAGTGTGCAAAACAGGGAAGTTTACTCAACCGAGATACAGAAATCCCACAGAAAAAGTAAGGGTACCACTTGCATTAGTTGACACGGACCTAGCCGGCCCAGTAAGCAACGAGTCCATAGGAGGCTTTAGATATGTACAGTCTTTTACAGATGTGTGCACAGGGGCAGTGTTTGTTTACTTTCTCAAAGCAAAGAGTGACACACTCCAGGCCACGGAGAAATTCCTGGCAGACGTAGCCCCTTATGGTAATGTAGGATGCTTGAGGTCCGACAACGAAACCGAGTTCACAAACAGAGAGTTCCAATCACTGTTGAGAAGGTACAAGATAAGACACGAGACGTCACGTCCATATCCCCCACACCAGAACGGGGTGGCAGAGAGGGAATGGTGCACCCTTTTCGAAATGGCTAGGTGTAAGCTAGTAGATAGTAACTTACCTAAGAGCCTATGGCATTATGCGGTGCAAGAAGCCGCTTACACCAGAAACAGGTGCTTTAATAAGCACTCAGGCACCACCCGACAGGTAAGCGCTGACAGGAAAGAAGTGTAATCTAGCCAGAATGCACCGATTTGGATCAGTGTGTTATGCGTACCCGCAGGACAGGGGAAAGCCCGAGTCCAGAGGTGTAAAAGGATTTTTCGTAGGACACGACAAGGGAAGCCCTGCTTTCTTAGTTTATCATCCCGGTAACGGGAGAGTGCAGAAACACATGCTAGTCAAGTTTGTCACAAAGGCAACATGTGAGAGCGAGATACAGACAGAGGAGCCAGAGCTGGACTCCAGAGTAAGGGGTGTAGAAACAGAGACACATCAGCCCAGTGTACATAGTACGGTCGTGCAGGCAGACAGTCAGCAACCCCCAGAGGGCGATGACGAGGAGCACCCGAGGGTGACGTCAAGTGCCCCAAGCAGTGGGAGGTATCCCTCAAGGGAACACAAACCCCCAAAGTATCTGACAGACTACGCCCGAAAAGGGAGCGACGAGGAGGACAGTACACCTACCCCCGTTGATTACTACTACAGGATAGTCAGTGGGGTAACCCTGACCTTTAAAAAGGTCACATTGTCCTCCGAAGAGGGCAGACAGACAGTGGGAGGGAAATGGGTGTATTCAACCACGTTACCAGAGGGCAGACAGACAGTGGGAGGGAAATGGGTGTATTCAATCCAGGAGGGTATTGAAGGCCACGACAAATACAAAGTATGGTTCTGTTGAATGCCCACGCTCGCTCTTAGGTCAGATCGATAACTTCATAACTCATTGGTCTGCCTATCCACATCTCAAACAGCGTCCTGTGAAGTGGTTGACACGCAGAACCAACCGAGTCTACAACATGTTGTTGTTACCACTGACCGACAAGAGACAGCGAATGCACCGTTCCGACCCCCGTCAGTCATCGACCTTAGGTCGAGTGATTGAAGTTGCGGAATCTTTTATTTTATTTGCACTGGGACGGGCTCTCTTTAATTAGATGAGGTCCATGTCTCCTATTCACACGTATTATCATTATATGGCTTTACTTGATAATCCCATTATACAGAATTCACCTTTAGTCCTTAATGCATAATCATAAGTCTCCTTTTACTCCGTAGGGATAAAGCCTATTATTCTATTTTACATCATTAATCAAAAAATGCATGGGGTGAAGTTACAATGCAAAACACATTTCATGCTTACCCGGTCGTCTGGTCAGAAGAAAGGATACAAATCATATTTATAAAGAGGTAATTTTAATTAGAAAAAGCTAGTTACAAAAAGATACTGAAGTGGAAAGCACCCAATTCAGTTTAAAATAAGCACAGAACAAAACATCTCATCATGCACGGCTTGTGCCCAGTGTCTCGCACCATTCTTCTCATCTCTCAAAAAAGTCAGTAGGCACCATTCTTCTTCTCTCTCCAGCTCCGTGTAAAATCTGGCTCTTGAAAGGGCAACCGTCCCTTTTATATCCATCTTACAATATTTCCGATTGGTCTAAACACAGTGAAGTCACAGGCTGTCATTTTTGTTTAGCAAACCAGAGTACAATACGTAATTCGTATGAGCTCCTCCTTCTTGGTACTAACGTTACTTCTCGTTACCTAGTGGTTTTTTAAGTAACAGAAAGTCCCTTATTCCTTCAGAACAGACAACGGCTTTGTCTATGGTGACCACGTGATATCGTACCATGTACGAGGCCTCTCCAGTATCTCTTAAGGATCCCTCCAGACAAACAGTTTTTACACATTATTCTGTTAGTATTATTCTCTACTGACACTCAATTTATAAGCATGCCATTTTGAAAACTTTTACTGTACACATCAAACATTTAATTGTTATATAGTTTCTTTTTTTTTAAGATCTCCCCACTAGTTCCCGGACTCTGTCTTTCAACCCTCAACCCTTAATCCCCTGTTCGTCTGAAAGGGTTAAGCTCTTACAGCTCTCTCTCCCCTCTGCAGAGGCCCACATTCCCCAGGGTTCCTCCCTTTTCACAGACACCAGGCACCTTGTCTGCAGATATTAAAGGCTCATTTCCATTTTTTATAAGTAGAGCCAGCTATCCTCCAGAGTTCAGTTTAAAGATTATACTGGTCACATAGGAACGACTCAGGATGTCATTGTCCAAAAGTGTCGCTTGTTTTGTGACACTTCACACCCACTCTGCCATCCTGTGAGGTCTTTGTCCATCGTTAATTGAATAATTGAAAAATAAAGCATATGATTACATGTGAAAAATAGGTATATAGGGCTGTATTGGAACGACTCAGGATGTCATTGTCCAAAAGTGTCGCTTGTTTTGTGACACTTTACACCCACTCTGTCATCCTGGTCGGTCATTTTCCATTGTCTTAATAGCGTCTGTACTGGGGGACGAGATGGCGATTGTGGGGTCACGTGGCTGTGACTCTCCACACCCCCTCTGCCATCTAGATACCTTGTTACCCTGGTAGCCGGCGGGAAGACTTGCATCTGTTGTTCCCTGGCTGGACGGCTCGACAGGATAGGGGTCACGTTGTTGCTTGGTATCCGGCGGGAAGACTTGCATCTGTTGTTCCCGGCCGATGCACCCAGGCTGTTGTCGTCTCGGTCATCTTGGTCATCTTGGTCATCTTGGTCATCTTGGTCATCTTGGTCGTCTTGGGGTCGCCCCCTCTGACCTCTTGGATCTCTCCCATAGTCTGAGGTAGGTTGATTTGTCACTTCTCGGGCGACCCCCACGGGTCCCCGAGAATTGTAGCAGCAGTCCTCTATTGAAGTGTGGTTGGCCTGGTCTTGTGACCCTGTCCGTAGGCCTCGCAGGACATCACAGATACAGTCCACAGAGGACTCATTTCTTTTCTCTCTTTCAGGTCCATTCAGGGCTCTCGTCGCCCTGTAACCTGGGTCCAGGCCGATGTCTCTCTGTCCGGTCTGGGAGGTCTAGGAGGTCTGGGAGGTCTGGGAGGTCTGGGAGGTCTGGGAGGTCTGGGAGGTCTAGATGAGGACCCTGAGGATGCTCTGGAGCTTGACCTATCCCGGTCTTCCTCCAGTTCCGATTTCTGACCTGAGTCAGTATATTCCTTCTTGCCATCCGCTGCGTTGTCCGCTGACTCCCACCCAGAGAGTGTGGCACTAAGAGTGTGGCACTGATTCAGGTTTTGTCCCTTTACCAGCGCACATTGTTCCCAGGCCTCTCGGACTGTTGCGTCCGTCCACTTCCTTCTTGCACAGGGGATCGACCCTGTGTTGTGCTTGTCTCGGTCCAGACTGGGTAGTTAGTTACTGTTATGTCTGGTGTTAGCTCTGGCTAGTTAGCCAGCTTGTAGATCCAGGCTATGTAGCCTCTTATAGACCCAGCTCCTGCTGATAACACCAGCCTGTATTATTACGCTGGTTCCACTTCCGTCACAGTAGCAGGACTTATGCAGGACTTATTCTGATTTTAAGTAAACATTAGGTTACTTTTGGTTCAGGTGACCTGGTACCTATTTTTTCTACTTAGGTTTCGACTGTAAGAAAACATTACGTAACTTTTTAGTCGTGAGTAAACTTTTACCGCAATCACAGAAATATACTTTAAGTGTGATTCATTCTTTGAGTAGAATCTTCTACGTTTTTTGACTGTAAGAAAACATTACGTAACTTTTTAGTCGTGAGTAAACTTTTACCGCAATCACAGAAATATACTTTAAGTGTGATTCATTCTTTGAGTAGAATCTTCTACGTTTTTTGACTGTAAGAAAACATTACGTAACTTTTTAGTCGTGAGTAAACTTTTACCGCAATCACAGAAATATACTTTAAGTGTGATTCTTTCTTTGAGTAGAATCTTCTACGTTTTTTTGACTGTAAGAAAACATTACGTAACTTTTTAGTCGTGAGTAAACTTTTACCGCAATCACAGAAATATACTTTAAGTGTGCTTCATTCTTTGAGTAGAATCTTCTACGTTTTTTGACTGTAAGAAAACATTACGTAACTTTTTAGTCGTGAGTAAACTTTTACCGCAATCACAGAAATATACTTTAAGTGTGATTCATTCTTTGAGTAGAATCTTCTACGTTTTTTTGACTGTAAGAAAACATTACGTAACTTTTTAGTTGTGAGTAAACTTTTACCGCAATCACAGAAATATACTTTAAGTGTGATTCATTCTTTGAGTAGAATCTTCTACGTTTTTTGACTGTAAGAAAACATTACGTAACTTTTTAGTCGTGAGTAAACTTTTACCGCAATCACAGAAATATACTTTAAGTGTGATTCATTCTTTGAGTAGAATCTTCTACGTTTTTTGACTGTAAGAAAACATTACGTAACTTTTTAGTCGTGAGTAAACTTTTACCGCAATCACAGAAATATACTTTAAGTGTGATTCATTCTTTGAGTAGAATCGTCTACGTTTTTTTGACTGTAAGAAAACATTACGTAACTTTTTAGTCGTGAGTAAACTTTTACCGCAATCACAGAAATATACTTTAAGTGTGATTCATTCTTTGAGTAGAATCTTCTACGTTTTTTGACTGTAAGAAAACATTACGTAACTTTTTAGTCGTGAGTAAACTTTTACCGCAATCACAGAAATATACTTTAAGTGTGATTCATTCTTTGAGTAGAATCTTCTACGTTTTTTTGACTGTAAGAAAACATTACGTAACTTTTTAGTCGTGAGTAAACTTTTACCGCAATCACAGAAATATACTTTAAGTGTGATTCTTTCTTTGAGTAGAATCTTCTACGTTTGGTTTTTTTCAAATCTGTAATTAATTCTACTCCAGAGGCACCCGACAGCAGTCATTTCGGTTCATATTCTTTCGGTTTTTGATACCTATTTAAATAGTATAAAGCCCAACTCACTTGAACTTATGTTCTTAGCCCCGGAACCTCCAATCCGTTTTGACAGACCTATAAACCAGTGACTTGGCCGCCCAAGCACCACAGCGTCCTGTATGCTGAGGCTTCCAAGTCCCCACAAATCTGATAGGCCCGTCGGATACAGAGACCCTGATGCTCGCTCTGTCCCCCCGCGTCAAGGTGCTAAGCTTGATGAGAGTTTGCAGAGTCTCAATTTTTTACCCATAGGTGCTGGTGAGTGTACATCTCATGCAGCTGATATGGCTGGTAGGGTGCTAACCCACCAAATGGTTGCTGTCAGGAAATCCCTTCCGAATGAAATAGATTACAAATTCACTTTACTTTACTCTGGATTTAGAGCAAGGACGGACATCTTTACATATTATACTTAAAATATATACAAAATGCATTTAGTATTCTATGTCATGTTCCTTCCTAAATGACAATAACACTACATATTCTTCCTCTTGACAGATGAGCGGTATGTCAAGTGCAGTTTGCACTTGCTTGAGTGTCACGTGTCAGGGCCCCAGAAGGTAATTTCTCCCTTTGTTGCCCTTATCTCTGCTTGCTGCTCGGGGGTTAGTTTCTCCACCATCTTATCCCCTGGATCTTGACCGGGGGTCCTTACCTCTCTTTCCATCATTTGGGCCATTGAAGCCTCGTTGGTGAGCTAGCGTCTCCTTGTGCTAGCTTCTCTTTAGCTGTTACTCAATATGTTGAGTAATCAGAACTGTGTTCAGTTTCAGAGGTATTTAGCTCCCCATCCTGTTCAGGCTCAGACTCAGTTTCACCTGAAGGCGTCATCTGTGGCCTCGGGTTCTGATCCTTCATCTGAATGTCGCCATCCTCCTCTTCTGGGCCATAGTAAATGGAACAGTGCTCATAATTGATGTCTTTGGCGTTTAGGTACTTGTCTAGAGAGTTGAACGCCTCTATGTCAGTGGAGGGAGATACTTGTTTTGAGGTGGAGCCTGGCGCCTTATAAAGAGGAAGAATGACTACATCGTCTTCTTGGTTTTTTCCATTTCCACACTCGTCATTGATAGTGCGTTGCCGTGTTCTTGAGCGAGACACATCACCCCTTACTGCCCCCGTTAAGCAGGTTGGCACCTTGCATGGCTGCCTCCGCCGTCTGTGTCTCTGAAGCCCTTGCAGGTTCCGGAAGCTCATGTAACACTGGTCACAGTAGTATGGTTTCTCTTGTGTGTGTACCATGTGTTGTAGTGTAAGGTTACGCTTCGCCTTGAAGCTCTTTCCACACTGGTCACAGCAGTAAGGTTTCTCTTCTGTGTGTACCGTGTGGTGAATTCTAAGCTCTCTCTTCGTCTTGAAGGCCTTCTCACACTGGGCGCAACCGTAAGGTTTATTTTCTGTGTGTACCACGTGGTGACGTCTAAGGTGATCCTTCGTCTTGAAGCTCCTTCCACACTGGTCACAGCAGTAAGGTTTCTCTTCTGTGTGTACCACGTGGTGTTGTTTAAGTTCTGCCTTCGTCTTGAAGGTCTTCCCACACTGGTCACAGCAGTAAGGTTTCTCTTCTGTGTGTACCACGTGGTGTCGTTCAAGATCTGCCTTTCTCTTGAAGCTAATGTCACACTGGTTACAGCAGTAAGGTCTCTCTCCTGTGTGTACCATGTGGTGACTTTTAAGATGATGCTTTGTCTTGAAGCTCTTTCCACACTGGCCACAGCAGTAAGGTTTCTCTCCTGTGCCAATTACTGCTTGCTGTACAGCCGGCAGCTCTGGGTATTGTGATTTGCTTGGTTCTGTGAATTCCTCCCTTGTGGTCCTCACCCCTGCTTGCTGTTCTGGGGTTAGTGAGGCCCACTTGTCTGGAGGCAGGTATATGTAATTCTTCTTCCGGGATTTAAATTCCTCCCTTGTTGCCTTCCTTTCTGCTTGCTTTTCTGGGGTTAATGCGGCCCACTCGTCTGGAGGTAGGTATAGGTAATTCTTCTTCCGGGATTTAAATTCCTCCCATCTTGCCCTCGTCTCCGCTTGCCGTTCTGGGGTTAATGCCCCCCAGTCGTCTGCAGAGAGGTATTCGATGCCGGAAGGATCCTTTTTCCTTGTTCTCTCCTTGGTCGTTTTCGGGGGAGGCTCCTGGGAGGCCCCCCCTTTGTCAGATAGCATTATGACTTGGTCATACAGCCTACACTCTATACGTAGCTGGTCTTGTGACCATGCTGCGCATCGGGCTGCCAGTAGGTTACCCCCTGGGACTCCTCCGAATAGCTTTTTAAGCAGAAAGCATGATCCCTGCATGGGTGTTCCATTCACGACTGATTCGGCTGCAACACTGAGAGACATGCTCCCGTCTCGCACCTGTGGGATCAGTCTTTCCACCATGTTATCCCCTGGATCTTGACCGGGGGTCCTTACTTCTCTTTCCATCAGTTGGTCCATTGAGGCCCTTTCGGGGATCTCTAGTCCTTTGAGATGTCTCAACATGCGAGCTAGCGTCTTGTGTGCTTGTATCTCCTGAGCGAGCATCTGCTGCGCCAGCTTCTCATGAGCTAGCACCTGCTGCACCAGTTTCTTCTGAGCTACCCGTGCCAACTTCTCCTGAGCTAGCATCTGCCGCGCCAGCCTCTCCTGAGCTACCCGTGCCAGCTTCTCCTGGGCTAGCTTCTCTTGTGCTAGCTCCTCCTGAGCTAGCTTCTCTTGTGCTAGCTCCTCCTGAGCTAGCTTCTCTTGTGCTAGCTCCTCCTGAGCTAGCTTCTGGCGTGCCAGCTCCTCCCGAGCTAGCATCTCCTGGGCTAGCTCCTCCTGAGCTAGCTTCTCTCGTGCTAGCTCCTCCTGAGCTAGCTTCTCTTGTGCTAGCTCCTCCTGAGCTAGCTTTGGGCGTGCCAGCTCCTCCTGAGCTAGCTTCTCTCGTGCTAGCTCCTCCTGAGCTAGCTTCCCTTGTGCTAGCTCCTCCTGAGCTAGCTTCTGGCGTGCCAACTCCTCCCGAGCTAGCATCTCCTGGGCTAGCTCCTCCTGAGCTAGCTTCTCTCGTGCTAGCTCCTCCTGAGCTAGCTTCTCTTGTGCTAGCTCCTCCTGAGCTAGCTTTGGGCGTGCCAGCTCCTCCTGAGCTAGCTTCTCTCGTGCTAGCTCCTCCTGAGCTAGCTTTGGGCGTGCCAGCTCCTCCTGAGCTAGCTTCTCTCGTGCTAGCTCCTCCTGAGCTAGCTTTGGGCGTGCCAGCTCCTCCTGAGCTAGCATCTCCTGGGCTAGCTCCTCCTGAGCTAGCGTTGGCTTGTTAGCCGATGGTGAGCTAGTTAGCTTGCAGTCCTGTGAACGGTCTTTTTGACTGTGCTTCACATCCAGTCTCTCCTTACAAACAGGGTCTCTGGGCTAGGGAACCCTCGCTTTTCTGTGAACGGTCGTTTTGACTCGCTTCACATCCACACTCCGCTCCTTACAAAGTGTCTCTGGGCTAGGAAGCCCTCGCTTTTCTGTGAACGGTCGTTTTGACTCGCTTCACATCCACACTCCGCTTACAAACAGTGTCTCTGGGCTAGGAAGCCCTCGCTTTTCTGTGAACGGTCGTTTTGACTCGCTTCACATCCACACTCCGCTCCTTACAAAGTGTCTCTGGGCTAGGAAGCCCTCGCTTTTCTGTGAACGGTCGTTTTGACTCGCTTCACATCCACACTCCGCTCCTTACAAAGTGTCTCTGGGCTAGGAAGCCCTCGCTTTTCTGTGAACGGTCGTTTTGACTCGCTTCACATCCACACTCCGCTCCTTACAAAGTGTCTCTGGGCTAGGAAGCCCTCGCTTTTCTGTGAACAAAGCATGAAATTATGTTGCACTTGTAACTCCCCCCAGAGCTCTATAAACATTATGTTACCCTTTAGTTGTGAGTAAACGTTGCTTTAATCACCAAGATAGAGCTTTCTATTCATTTGTGATATCCCCGAGTAGAGCCTTCCACTCGAGTCGCCAGTAGAGCTTTCTACTTTAATTTTAGCCAAATCTGTGATTTAATTTTACTCCAGAGGCTTTTGACAGTAGTCCTGTCTTCTTCGGCCGTTTAGCACCTATTTTGGTTAGTATAAATGCACATCGCCAGGGACGCCATGTTGAATGCCCACGCTCGCTCTTAGGTCAGATCGATAACTTCATAACTCATTGGTCTGCCTATCCACACCTCAAACAGCGTCCTGTGAAGTGGTTGACACGCAGAACCAACCGAGTCTACAACATGTTGTTGTTACCACTGACCGACAAGAGACAGCGAATGCACCGTTCCGACCCCCGTCAGTCATCGACCTTAGGTCGAGTGATTGAAGTTGCGGAATCTTTTATTTTATTTGCACTGGGACGGGCTCTCTTTAATTAGATGAGGTCCATGTCTCCTATTCGCACGTATTATCATTATATGGCTTTACTTGATAATCCCATTATACAGAATTCACCTTTAGTCCTTAATGCATAATCATAAGTCTCCTTTTACTCCGTAGGGATAAAGCCTATTATTCTATTTTACATCATTAATAAAAAAATGCATGGGGTGAAGTTACAATGCAAAACACATTTCATGCTTACCCGGTCGTCTGGTCAGAAGAAAGGATACAAATCATATTTATAAAGAGGTAATTTTAATTAGAAAAAGCTAGTTACAAAAAGATACTGAAGTGGAAAGCACCCAATTCAGTTTAAAATAAGCACAGAACAAAACATCTCATCATGCACGGCTTGTGCCCAGTGTCTCGCACCATTCTTCTCATCTCTCAAAAAAGTCAGTAGGCACCATTCTTCTTCTCTCTCCAGCTCCGTGTAAAATCTGGCTCTTGAAAGGGCAACCATCCCTTTTATATCCATCTTACAATATTTCCGATTGGTCTAAACACAGTGAAGTCACAGGCTGTCATTTTTGTTTAGCAAACCAGAGTACAATACGTAATTCGTATGAGCTCCTCCTTCTTGGTACTAACGTTACTTCTCGTTACCTAGTGGTTTTTTAAGTAACAGAAAGTCCCTTATTCCTTCAGAACAGACAACGGCTTTGTCTATGGTGACCACGTGATATCGTACCATGTACGAGGCCTCTCCAGTATCTCTTAAGGATCCCTCCAGACAAACAGTTTTTACACATTATTCTGTTAGTATTATTCTCTACTGACACTCAATTTATAAGCATGCCATTTTGAAAACTTTTACTGTACACATCAAACATTTAATTGTTATATAGTTTCTTTTTTTTTAAGATCTCCCCACTAGTTCCCGGACTCTGTCTTTCAACCCTCAACCCTTAATCCCCTGTTCGTCTGAAAGGGTTAAGCTCTTACAGCTCTCTCTCCCCTCTGCAGAGGCCCACATTCCCCAGGGTTCCTCCCTTTTCACAGACACCAGGCACCTTGTCTGCAGATATTAAAGGCTCATTTCCATTTTTTATAAGTAGAGCCAGCTATCCTCCAGAGTTCAGTTTAAAGATTATACTGGTCACATAGGAACGACTCAGGATGTCATTGTCCAAAAGTGTCGCTTGTTTTGTGACACTTCACAGGTTCGTAAAAAATTGCTTAAATGCTGAAGGAGGGTACCCCATGTTTAAATACTGAAGGAGGGTGGCTACACTGCCTAGATGCAGGAGGATGATACTCTAGATTTAAATACGGGAGGAGTAGAATCCAGGTTTAAATACCTGATTAAGAGTCCATGTCTAAATACTGAAATGGATCCTATGTTTAATCCCATGTTTAACTACAGAGGTGGATGACTTACCATGTTCTCAATGATGTAACTATGTGGGAGAGACCCTGGAACGTTTAGACATGTAAGAATGTAGATCAAGGGAAACACCATGTGATCAAAAACTAGACTATCAGGAGGATGCTCAGAAACTGACAGATGTAAAAATGTACAGAGAAGCTGTGGGTAGCCTCATTTATTTAACAGTGTGTACCCGCCCTGACCGATGGTTTGTAGTGAGTAGACTGTCACAGCATTTTGCTGACCCCACAGAGGAGCATTTGGATTACAGCCAAACATGTCTTTTGTTATCCTAAAGGTACAGCAGAGAAACAACTGTGTTTCAGAAAGAGCAGCGAGTCCCTAGGGCTTAAAGCCCACAGTGATGCAGACAGGGCACTATCAACTTGTGAAGCCGAATATATGGTTCTAGCTATGACCATACAGGAGTGTATTTATCCAGAACAACCGCTAGAAGTGGTGGAGATAAGATTACGAGTATATTGCTTAATATGTAATAGGTAATTGGAATGTATCCTCTATACCAGGTGTTGTGAAGGGCCAGATTCAACTGAATATATATATGTATCGTTTGATATACCTTGTATATTATTTATATATATACACGGAATATCCCTTTACCTGCGTACAAACCAGAGTAATATTCGCTCTCCTATTGGACAGCGGCCCCAGGCGCCAACGACCAAGCCCCCAACGGCAAGTTCAAAGGCAACTCCGGGCATGTCAGTACATGCCCAGAGTCTGCGTAGTAATACGAGACAAGAACTGAGGTTGGGACTAGATATTCACTTACGTATAAATAATAAATAATAATAATAATAATAATAATAATAAATCAAATTTATATAGCGCCTTTCATAGAACCCAAGGTCGCTTTACAATCAGGACAAAAAATAGGGCAAGGAAAGTAGGGGGGGAGGGGGAAGAGGGGATGAGGGAAAGTAGGGGATAATGGACCTAATTTAATCTAAAACTAACTGATGGGGAAAGCCTTGGTGAAGAGGTGTGTTTTTAGAGCGGATTTGAAGGTGTCCAGGGTTGGGGCGTTGCGGATTTCGGGGGGGAGAGAGTTCCAGAGGGTAGGGGACGCCACGCTGAAGGCTCTGTCCCCAAAAGTCCGTAACCTGGTGCGAGGGATGGAGAGGAGACCTAGATCAGAGGATCGTAGGTTCCGGGATGGAGTGTAAATACGGCGCAGGTGTAAACAGCAGCACTTCGTTCATTCAGTACCTTACCAAAACCTAGTAAAAGCCTTCACCACGAGTCAACGTGCAGTGAAGTGAGCAACTTTGCATCTAAATAGAGCATTGAGAACCGCGTGCGAATAGAATGTTAAAGTGTCAGAGTTTAACGCAGTAACGTTGAGTTCGACTTAATCTAATGTGAAGTAATAGTCGATCATTTATTGTATATCGTGCGGCTACAGTTCTTCCGTGACCAGCATTACCATCGGTTCGTCGTGTCTTTAGCTAGTGCACTTATCCAGGCTGTGCGGCCTAAATCCGTGCCCACACCCGAGGAGTCCTAGGCGAGAACCGTTGGATATGTACACAGGAGAATCGGCACCGGCGAATGCAGAACCATTTCTGGTTGGATTATATTGCTTTGGGACCATGACCACCAGAGAAGAGCACCGTTGATTCCACTGTCGTTTGGGATTTAACCTCGTGAGGATCACCACTCGGGCCCGCCTCGTGGAAGGGGCTGGCTAGCTGTCGTCAATGCTGTCGAGCATATTGGATTACAACTATTGCTTTTGTCTGCTGATCAAGGGAGTACAAGCACCGGCTCCTGTATCTGGAGCCTCTTTATTCCTCGTTGACTCAGACTGGGTACCCGAACATTCCTCTACCCCTCCCGGCTTTACACCCCGGAGGGAACCCAGTGTCTCCAGTTGGTACCGGTGTGGCCCATATAATTGCTATACCACAGGTGGCGTCAGCTTAGACCCATCATAGTATTCCTACTATTCTCATTGACTTATGCTCTTGACTGACTTTACGTATATTCTTCGCCATACAAGCGCGACTCTAATTCTCAATCTGTAACCTAACGTTGCTTAATAATAATAAATAACCCTCCAATATAATTTATGTGTCAATGCCGTATTCTTGTGTGGGTGTTCACCATCAATATTTGATGTACTGTTTGGCCAGTAATTAAAGTACATAACTAGTAGTGGTTTAATATATCACAATCTTTAATACAGTCAGGGTTTTGTAACCCCTCAGTTAAAATTGGTCCTTCGAGCCGGAGGGTATCAGTGTAATATTTAATATAATATTAATATTAACCATGGCCAGCGGTGAACACTCCCCAAGCGGCTCTCCCAAGCTAGAACGCCCGCAGCGCAAACGTCAGCCACCTCCCTATCTGGAGGAATTCGCTGTCGTTCTACCACCTAGCTTATCTAAACAGACGTTAAATACGGATAAAGCGGATAGTCAAAGCATGTCAAATCCTATCGACCAGGCGACCCTGCCAGTAGAGACCCCAGTGGGTTCTAACGAAACTGACTCAGCTCACGGGGGGGACCAGGTGGGACATGACATGACTATACCTCCGGACAGCGTCACCGGAGCGCTCCAGGATAAAGAAAGCGCTCCAGGGACAGAACCCGACACACAACCAAGTGAAGAGAAGCGCGCCCAGGAGATGGACCTCGGGGCGCGCCAGGAGAACAGATCTCCAACGAGCACTGTCAGAAGCCGATCACCTCCGTCAGTGTCATCCCCCAGCGAGGCGGACCAGATACTGGCGCAAGCCTTGATCGCCACCCTGACAGCCTCCACCGAACGCGATCGACTTCAAGCAAAGACGCTTAGTGAGAGCGAACACTCCGCCACGGAAAGAGAGCGCCTCCACGCGCAACTCCAAGCGCAAGCCCTTAGTGAGCGCGAACACTCTGCCGTGGAACGAGAGCGCCTCCGGGCGCAACAATTAAGTGAGCGCGAACACTCTGCCATGGAACGAGAGCGCCTTCAGGCTCAACAGACGAGCGAGCGCGATCAACGAGAGCGCCTCCAGGCGCAACAAGCAAGCGAGCGCGAACACTCTGCAGCGGAGCGAGAGCGCCTTCACGCGCAACTCCAAGCGCAAGCCCTTAGTGAACGCGAACACTCTGCAACCGAACGAGAGCGCTTCCAGGCGCAACAACGGAGTGAAGACGACCGCATAAGACTGGAGGAGAGACGCCTTCAGACGGAAGAGAACATTGAAAGAGACCGCGCCAATGCACAGCGCGACGCCGCCAATGCCCAGCGCGAAGCAGAGCGCGACGCCACCAATGCCCAGCGCGAAGCAGAGCACGACTGGCTGCAGGCGCAGATGATAGAACAATTGATTGCCAGGGCGACGCCCCCTCTCTCCGCACGGAGCTCCCGGAGATCATCACGACAAGGGTCTAGGGCACCTTCCCCTACCCGACAAAGCGACCCGGGACCCGGCCAACAGGAGGATCCTGTCTACGTCTCCGACCCCCCTCCCCGACCGGTCCATACGAGACCCAGCCACCGGGAAGAACCGGCCTACATCGCAGAGAGACTGACTAGAAGACTTCAGGACCTAGAAGAGGAAGAGGAAGAGGAGAAAAGTCAAGTCCACCAGCAGCAACGTACTCTGGACCAGGAGGCCCAGTACAGCCCAGACTTCAGCCCCGAGTCACTGCACTACAAACCCCCGACTCAACTCACGGGTGAGTTTGACGTACAGTCAGCACCGATGAACAGCACCTGGGTACCCGGCCTCTGGTACCCACCAAGTACCAACCCACGACAACACGTACGGGGAGACTCGCCCAGGAGGCCTCTTCCCCTACGCTCACCAATGTGCCAGCCATCCATGGCATCGTACCTTGGCACACCGACGTTCCCAGACTTTACGCGCGAGGACAGAGCACAGTACACAGAATTACGGATGTGCTTGGAGACTATGATGTCCGACGTCCCCGAAGAGTCGTACAAATATGCCATCCTCCTCAAGCATCTCAAGGTGCCCAGAGCGCATAATATAGCGCTGGCATATTCCAACTCAAGCACCCCATACTCCGCGGCTCTAGTGGCCCTCGACCAGCGTTATGGACGCATATGGGACTATGTGATACAAGAAATAAGAGATATCGACCGCCTCCCCCCAGCCAAAGACAATAGAGAACTGGATGACCTCTCTATCAAGGTACAATCCCTGGTAGGGATGCTGGGGTCCCAAAAGGAGAAAGGGAGATATGAACTATATGCTAACTCTAATGTGGAGCGAATACTGGAGAAGCTCCCTCCAGCCCGCCAAGAGCGCTTTCGGCGGCAGAGAGACCACCGTGATCCCGACGGCCCCGAGCCATCCCTCCTAGACCTGGCCGCCTTCCTCGCGAGGGAAGTCAGCAGCCTACGACTGGACACGTTCGTGTGGAGTGGATCTAGCCCAAGAGATGGATCTCGGAGACCTAACGATAACCGCCGGTCAGTGACCGTTATGCACCAGGCCGAGTCAGTGCCGCAGCACAAGAACCACAGCACCCCCCCGACGAAGGGGAAGTGGAAGATTGTATGCCAGTACTGTGAAAAGGAACATTGGCTGTCTCAATGTGATACTTTCAAGAAGATGACCGCTGACGAGGTGAGTCAGTGGATCAAAGCCAACCGCCGCTGCTTCCGCTGCGCGCGCAGCCATATGGCAGCTGAGTGCCGTTTAAAGAAGAAATGCAGCAAGTGCGACGGCGCCCACTTGGAGGTCCTACATGACAGCAACAAGAAGAAACCCGTACCCCCAAGCAGCTCGAGAGTGAACGTCATGTACATAGACCCTGCGAAGAGTGGGAGCTCCCGAGTGCTCTTGAAGGTGGTCCGAGTGATATTAAGCTACGAGGACAAGGTCATGGACACTTACGCCGTCCTAGACGATGGGTCAGAAAAGACTCTCCTCCTCGCATCCGCCGCAGCCCGGCTGGGTCTGCGGGGGAGCGAAGAAACAATGACAATCCGTACTATTAGAAGAGACCTGAAGACCATAAAGGGTGAAAATGTCTCCTTCACGATAGCAGCGGTCGGGCAGCCCGAGAAGCGGTATAGAATTACTAATGCCTTCACCAGCCAAGACATAGGCCTGTCACAGTACACCTACCCCATCCCAAAGCTGATGGAAAAATACGTGCACCTACGTCAACTACCTATACCGCTCATCGACGGCGCCACCCCGACCCTGCTCATAGGATCCGACCACGCACACCTCATCGTCCCAACGGACCGGGTCCACATCGGGCCCAGAGGCTGTCCAGCAGTGGTCGAGACCCGCCTAGGTTGGACACTACAAGGCCCCCTCTCCGGGTCTTCCAACCGACCAACAGCCACTCGCTGCCTCCACTCAAGGATAAATGATGAAGACACCACCCTCTTACAGCACGTCGAGAGGCTATGGACATTAGACGCGATGCCCTTTAAGAATGAAAAGAAACTTGTTCGCTCAAAGGAAGACACTTATGCCATAACCCTCCTCGAGGAGAGGACAAAGAGAGTCGAGGTCAATGGAGTGATGAGATACGCAACTCCACTCTTGAGGCGAGAGGGTATGCCCACCCTCCACGCCTCAAAAGAAGCGACAGAGCGATATCTACTGAACACCGAGCGGCGTCTAGCCAAAGACCCCACTCAAGCCACTGTGTACCACGCTGAGATTGACAAGCTGATCACAGCGGGACACATAAAGAAAATTGACATTCAAGAGGCCGACCAGACGACCGAATCATGGTACGTGCCCCACCACAAGGTCCACCACAACGGCAAGGATCGCATTGTATTCAACTGCAGCTACCAGATCGGACTACAGAATCTGAATAAAGAACTCTTGCCCGGCCCAACACTCGGCCCCTCTCTACTCGGCGTACTACTACGCTTCCGCCAAGACAAGGTGGCCATCAGCGGCGACATCAAAGGGATGTTCCTGCAGGTGCGACTAGTGGAAGAGGACAAGCCCTTGCTGCGGTTCCTATGGAGAGAGAGGATCGGGGATGAGCAACCATCCATCTACCAATGGGAGGTCCTCCCCTTCAGAACCACATGCAGCCCATGCTGTGCTACGTTCGCACTGCAAAAACATGTGACGGAAGACCCTGAAGCTGACGAGGAGGTCAGACAAAGTGTAGAGAGGAGTTTCTACGTGGACAACTGTCTGCAAAGCGTCTCGATGCCAGAAGAAGCCGAAGCCCTCCTACTCAAGCTCTGCGCCTCACTGATCAAAGGCGGCTTTGATCTCCGGCAGTGGGCCAGCAGTGACCCTCAAGTACTTCGCAGCCTCTCCCCAGAGACAAAAGCAGCAAGCAGCGAGACCTGGATGGCGACCATCCCAGGTGAAGCACAAGAAATGACATTAGGCCTAGTCTGGCGCTTCAAAACAGACTCGCTCCATTACAGATACACACCCCTGACCACGGAGCAGGGAAGGTCGACCCCTCTACCGACCACCAGACGGAGCGTATACAAAACACTCGCAAGGCAATACGACCCGCTGGGGTGTATCCTACCTTACACCACCCGGGCGAAAATGATTGTACGAGAGCTGTGGGACAAGGAACAGGGCTGGGACGACCCCATACCCGACCACCTCGCTTCCACCTGGAGAGAGTGGGAGAGAGAACTCAACTCGCTCCAAAATGTGAACATACGCCGAAGCTACTTCCCACCCACAGTGCGGCTGGAGACGTGCCAGATGGACCTGCACGTCTTCAGCGACGCCTCAGAAGTGGCCTACGGCTCGGTGGCTTACTTGCGGGCTCGAGAGGAAGGAGGAGAAATACACACAGCCTTCATCCTGGCTCGCTCAAGGATAGCCCCAACAATCTTGTGGTCAGACTCCATGACCGTACTCACATGGATCCAGTCCGATTCGTGTAGATACAAGGTCTTCGTGGGAGTCAGAATCACAGAGATCCAAGACTTAACAGGATCAGCGTGCTGGAGGTACGTGGACACGAAACAGAACCCAGCAGATGTCATCACACGGGGGATGTCCCTAGATGACCTCACACGTCACAATATCTACAGTGACGGTCCTGAGTTCCTCAAGCTCCCGGAAGAAGAGTGGCCTAACCCCACCCCTCGGGAGGCTAGTCAAGAGGAGGTAGAGATCAAGAAATCTATGTTCTGTGGGTTGACGCACACACCAGTCCCCACTGACCCTAACATAGACGACTGCCCCACCTTTGAGAGTGCGCAGTTAAAGACATTCCTGTGGCACCACCCTGAGGTTCCCCCCACTACCGACATTAACGCAGCTAACTACGAAGAAGCAGAACTCCTTCTGCTACAGCAAGCCCAAAGAGACTCGTTCCCCGACGAGCTAGACTGCCTGCAGGGATCAAAGCCAGTCCCGTCAGACAGCAGACTGCTCCACTTGGCCCCTGAGCGCGACACCCATGGCCTCATCAGGGTGGGTGGTCATCTGAGACGGGCCCCGGACTTAACGGATGACGTCAAGTTTCCTATAGTCCTCAACAGCCGACACAAGGTCACCGAGCTCATCATAAAGAAATACGACGAGGATGTGCACCACGCTGGGGCAGAGAGAGTCTTCGCTGAGATCCGACGTCGCTATTGGATACTGCAAGGAAGAGAAGCAGTATGACGCTTCCAGCGGACCTGTCTAGACTGTCGCAAGTGGCGAGCACAGCCCAGTATACCCATGATGGCAGACCTGCCTCCCTGTCGCCTCCGACTCGGCGATAAGCCCTTTCACTCCACCGGCGTGGACTGCTTCGGCCTGCTCTACGTGAAGAAAGGAAGAGGGACGGAGAAAAGGTGGGGCATTGTATTCAAGTGCATGACCACCCGAGCAATACACATAGAACTCCTTCCGACCATGAGTACGGACTCATTCCTCATGGCCTTCCGGAGATTCACAGCGCGAAAAGGAAAACCGTCTATGTTGTTGTCTGATCACGGGACAAACTTCAAAGGCGGAGAAAGAGAGCTGAGAGAGAGCTTCCAAGCCATGGGCCCAGAACTTAAGACCCACCTCGCTCCTTCTCAGATCGACTTCCAGTTTAACCCCCCGAACGCCCCTCACTTCGGGGGAACCTGGGAAAGAGAAGTACGTTCCATAAAGACAGCTCTGTACGCCGTGCTTGGGGCCCAGACCGTGGCTGAAGAAGTCCTCACGACAGTCCTCACAGAGATCGAGGGAGTATTGAACTCAAAGCCCCTCGGTTACGTCTCAAGTGATGTAGCAGATGTCGACCCGGTCACCCCCAACACTCTCTTGATGGGGCGGCTGGACCCCGCGCTCCCACAGACGGTGTACAGACCCGAAGAAGCGAACGGCCGAAGAATGTTGAGGTACAGTCAAGTATTGGCTGACAAGTTTTGGAACAGTTTCCTCCTCCACTACCTACCGTCTCTCCAAACCCACCAGAAATGGGTAAAAGATAGAGACAACTTAAAAGTGGACACAGTCGTTATGATCATAGACCAGTCATTACCCCGAGCTATGTGGCCGGCCAGCCGCGTAAGCAAGGTGATCACTGGTGCCGACGGAAAGGTCAGAGCGGCAGAAGTTATTGCCCAGGGACGGACCTACACCCGACCCGTGGCGAGGCTGATAGAATTGCCAAGGCTCCCTGACTCCCTTGATGACGATCATGACCCACTGACTTTGTAGATTGCCCTACTCCCCACAACAGACATTGAGTAGTTGACAGGACTATTAATCTGTCTTCCTTTTAACTAATTAGGTGCGGACTAATTAGGAGGCGGCTGTTGTGAAGGGCCAGATTAAACTGAATATATATATGTATCGTTTGATATACCTTGTATATTATTTATATATATACACGGAATATCCCTTTACCTGCGTACAAACCAGAGTAATATTCGCTCTCCTATTGGACAGCGGCCCCCGGCGCCAACGTCCAAGCCCCCAACGGCAAGTTCAAAGGCAACTCCGGGCATGTCAGTACATGCCCAGAGTCTGCGTAGTAATACGAGACAAGAACTGAGGTTGGGACTAGATATTCACTTACGTATAAATACGGCGCAGGTGTAAACAGCAGCACTTCGTTCATTCAGTACCTTACCAAAACCTAGTAAAAGCCTTCACCACGAGTCAACGTGCAGTGAAGTGAGCAACTTTGCATCTAAATAGAGCATTGAGAACCGCATGCGAATAGAATGTTAAAGTGTCAGAGTTTAACGCAGTAACGTTGAGTTCGACTTAATCTAATGTGAAGTAATAGTCGATCATTTATTGTATATCGTGCGGCTACAGTTCTTCCGTGACCAGCATTACCATCGGTTCGTCGTGTCTTTAGCTAGTGCACTTATCCAGGCTGTGCGGCCTAAATCCGTGCCCACACCCGAGGAGTCCTAGGCGAGAACCGTTGGATATGTACACAGGAGAATCGGCACCGGCGAATGCAGAACCATTTCTGGTTGGATTATATTGCTTTGGGACCGTGACCACCGGAGAAGAGCACCGTTGATTCCACTGTCGTTTGGGATTTAACCTCGTGAGGATCACCACTCGGGCCTGCCTCGTGGAAGGGGCTGGCTAGCTGTCGTCAATGCTGTCGAGCATATTGGATTACAACTATTGCTTTTGTCTGCTGATCAAGGGAGTACAAGCACCGGCTCCTGTATCTGGAGCCTCTTTATTCCTCGTTGACTCAGACTGGGTACCCGAACATTCCTCTACCCCTCCCGGCTTTACACCCCGGAGGGAACCCAGTGTCTCCAGTTGGTACCGGTGTGGCCCATATAATTGCTATACCACAGGTGGCGTCAGCTTAGACCCATCATAGTATTCCTACTATTCTCATTGACTTATGCTCTTGACTGACTTTACGTATATTCTTCGCCATACAAGCGCGACTCTAATTCTCAATCTGTAACCTAACGTTGCTTAATAATAATAAATAACCCTCCAATATAATTTATGTGTCAATGCCGTATTCTTGTGTGGGTGTTCACCATCAATATTTGATGTACTGTTTGGCCAGTAATTAAAGTACATAACTAGTAGTGGTTTAATATATCACAATCTTTAATACAGTCAGGGTTTTGTAACCCCTCAGTTACACCAGGGGTGGGCAATTATTTTTCCCAGGGGGCCGAATGAGCAACTGAAAATATGTTGGAGGGCCGGGCCAATATTCCAAACTCAATTATGCATAATATACATTTTATTTCTATATAAAAAGCAGTAAATGGCATTGTTTTGACCCCTGGTAAGAGTGTATGCTATTATTTGGCTATTATAAGGTGAGGTTAGCTTTCAAAAATATCATTTATTCAAATAGAATTTATTTCCAAAATGATAAACAAAATGTGAAACATTAATAACAAAGGGCATTTTGAGTTTCATATACTATTGAAACAAGGATTTTCTTAGCTTTCTAAAGACATCACATCATCTTACTGAACTGTGTAAAGAAAAGTGTCCCAGTTTTGTAGCCTTTTTTACTTTACATGCCTATATTAAACATTTAATGTTTTCAGAACTGTGCAAAAAAAAGAAAAAAAAATATCAAGTGTCCCATTTCACTTGTTATATTTCCACATTTTTATGTTCTTCAGTTTTTTTTTTCATTCAGTGTGAGAAATCCAGTCTCTGTTGAGCTTTAACAAGTCCATCAAAGTCAGGTTGCATGTCCGAGGTGGAGATGCGAAGCACAGCTGCCAAATGTTCATCAGTGAGAGAGGATCTGTACCTGGACTTGGTAAACGTCATGACTGAGAATGTCTGTTCACATATGTAGGTGGATCCAAAGAGAACCAACATCTTCTGAGCATGTCTCCTCATGTTTGGAAAGTTCTCCTCCTTGAGAGCAGAGTAGAACTCTAGCAGTGATGCTGACTTAAAGTGCTCTTTCAGTAGTGAATCAGACTGCAGGTCAATGAGTTCAAGCTGAACAACTATCAACACTGCAGGTAAAGGGAGAGGAAACCAGCTGCATTTCATCCTCAACCTTTTTGAAATCTTGAAAACGCCTTGAAAATTCATCATGCAGTGCTCCCAACATGGATGAGTACCTGTTCCGGTGATCAGCTGATGGTTTGACTTCTTTCAGGGTTTTCATGTGTTTGAGATTGTTGCTGCCTAGTTGCCTTGAAATTAATTGCAACTTTGTCATGAAGGCTTTCACATGGCTATGCATTTCATGAGCAAAAATGCCCTTTGCAGTTGTGTGTTCAGTAGGGATGGGTACCGTTCACATTTGAACCGATACGGTACCGGTACCTGTGAATCGATACCGGTACCCAACGGTACCTTTTTTCTGTACTTTAGTCTCTAAACTGTAATCTACCTACCTCAGTTGTGAAAAAAATATAAAAAATGTCGGCTTGCCCTGACTGCTTTGTTGTTGAATCAAGTCAAATCCTAGGTAAGCGTATGTTGTGCGTGTGAACGTTGACATGAAAAGAAAAAGGTAAAAAAATATATATATATATATTAACACTTTGGGTGCCATGGGTTAAATTCATTATATACCATAGGTTGCCGGCTCTATTTGTCTATGGAGAAGTACCCCTTCTTTGCATGGCTATAACTTTTTAAATTCTATTGCTACATTGCCATTATTAGGGCCCATTCAAAGTCCTATATGTATTGTTCATTGTGTAGCAACGTTAAACTTTTTCATTCACATATTCATAGTAAAGTATGGTCTAATGTATAAGTATGTTTTCATCTCTTTCTGCAGCTTTCTCCAGAACGTGATATATAGCCCCAAATGCATTATATTGATGATGAAATACAGTTTGATGGCAATCGGGGTGATATAAAACATTTCAATTGGACGTACTTCTAGAATGATCTACGTATGATCTGATGATGACCGGATGGGCGGGGGATCGTTTATAATTCCGTGGGCAGCGTTATATCATTCATCTAGTGTGGGTGATATGTTCATCATAACAGTTTATATGGAATACGATCAAAAATAACGCTGAATCTTACCGTATCCTCCTCGCGCCGTTGGGCGATGAGCGTGGAACAGTCATTTACCTATTATGGTATGTAGAAATATCGGGTCCATTTCCAGCTTGTATAATAGTATATATGTCCAAATCATGTTGTTTATCGAGTTATTGGCAATCGATCGCTATGTATTGTGTCGAGATCGAGTCCTGTGAGCCAAACAGAGTGCCCGGAAGTAATATGGTCGACCAGCACAACCTCCATAGCACTTCCTGTTTGGCGATTGCGCCGATCGGCCACCAGATGGCGCTCCTGAACCGCCAGAGAGCTCAGTGGGTCCTCCTGGGCCCTATTCCCCGTACCTGGTTCAACTAAGTCGATCAAGAGTCCCATTATCCAGATTCAATTAACCCGATGTTTGAAGCCGGGATTTTCCTGTTCCTCGAAGGTGGATTCAGTCTCGTTAACTCGAACCAGACTTGAGACCCAGTATAAGTGCGCGTGGCCGCTTCAGTTGAAAAGCCAGCACGTATCGATAGCAGAAATCCTGATTTTCTAACGGCATTGATTGATTAATTGATTTAAAACTTTATTAACAGATTGCAGTACGGCTCAATAGCCTCGCCGACAAGTAAAATGCATAATCTATAGGCTAATTTTAAGTCCCTCATTATCCCAATCAATCAGATTATATTTCTTTAAACTTGCCTGCTGGCAGTAGGTTTATGGATTGAATAATCAAATGAGATCTTGCTAGCGAAAATAATTAGTTCAACTGTTATACAGAATAAAGATACGGCTCTCTTACCCATTGATTGATGTATGGTGGATGTTTTACTTATCTGCACTGTGGTGTGACGTTTTGTGGTTTTGACTTTCACGCAGACGGCCCGGGTTCGAATCCCACTTCTCCTAGTATTTTTCTTCTTTTTGCAATGTAGGAATAATTCAATTTGGTGCACGTTGAGAGCTATATAAAGAATGACATCCTCAATGCATGTAGATTTATAATATTTTAACTTAAAACTAGGCTACTTTTGCGTATAATCATTAATATTATATTCCAAAAAAATCATATTGGAAACGCGGGGTCTCGAACCCGGGTCGCCGGCTTGCCAGGAGTGAACACTGCCATTGGACCACTGTGCCAGACGGGATATATCCATTGTGTATCCAAGACCATCAATGGACAAGAGACCCGTGTTTAGAATATTTTTCTTTTGAATGAAGTTTTATCTCTTTATTCTCAAATGCATTAATCCCAGTTACAATATCACAATAACGTGTGAGTGATGATACAATTCAACAATCCTCAGAGTCCTCGTAATTCATAATCCACAAAAACCACAATCCACGCATAGACACTTCAATTTTATGCTTGAATGAAACACAATCCGGGCGCTCCGTTAAGCAAATCTACAGCGGAGAATATATGAAACTAATCAGAGCCAAACGGCCGATAGGTTTCATTCATTAAAAATATCCCAGCGGGATTCACATTTGCAATGCGCCTGCAGCGTGTATCGCACTCCGAGCGCCGTATATGACGTGCATTATTTTATTTAGGACAAAGTAAATCTATAGGCTGAATATGATTTATTATCAGCATTTAGTTCTATTATTATACATTTCAAAAGCCCCCTCTAGGAAAACGAAGCACAGAAACATAATTCAGAATGGTATAAATGGGATCTCTAGACTGTGAGAATCATTTCAGGAAGCGAGCTGTCATTCCTTTGCGGGGGCGTGGCCATGGTTCATCCAGTTAACTGAACTTAAGCCTGCTCTCGACCAGGCTCAAACTTTTTGATCTGTTGTCATGGTGATTTAGACAATCGAGCGTCAGGGAACAGAAAGGTCCGGCTTAAGTCAGGCTATCCTGGAAATTATCCGGCTAACTCAGTTAGCCAGGTACGGGGAACGGGGCCCTGGTGGATCTCAGGCCAGCGGAGGGGAAATATGAATCCGATCGCAGATTTTTGAAATATTGATATAATATTTGTACAGCGTCCTCCGGCAACTTGAGCATGGCCGGGAATGACGCTCTAAAGCGTTTTCCGGCAGTCAAAGTGATAAAAAAAAATTATTATCATGTAATCTTTCGCAGGCCGGTCAGAATCATCCCGCGGGCCGTACAATGCCCAGGTCTGCTCTATACCAAATAAGGTGGTTCTTGAAGATGAGGGGCATTTTGTCAACATCATTTAAAAATGATGGACACTGGGTATATATGAAGGCTGTTGTTTATGAGGGCAACCAGGAAACCATTGTGATTGCTAGGAACCCAGTGTGTCAACATAGATGTAAACATGTCAATATAGAAAATATCATACCATCAGATCTGTCATCAGAGAAGAAAGGATGACACTGGTTTACTGTCCAACGGACGACAGGGTAGCAGACACTATGAGGAAACCTGTTCCAAATTAAAATTGAAGGGATTTGCAAGGGTCATGTTTAATGTGTAAATATTGACTGTTACACCCTGTTGATGTTTTGGATTATATTATTTCCTTTGTAAAATGTTTTTCAAAGAAGTTATCCAGTATGCTAATACAAACCCTAAGTGGGAGTGTTGAAGTCAGAGGTTCTGTGTAGGATTGTTAGTAACTGTCTAACTGCATTATATAACTGTTTCCACTAGTAACTGTCTAACTGCATATATAACTGTTTCCACTAGAGGGCGCTCTAGGCGGAGCCACTCAGGAACACTACCAGGTGGCGAGTATAAATAGAGATGTCTCCTCCCATTATTTCTCTTTCCCCCAGCCTCTCAGTGAGAGGAGAACTATAGAACTGCTGCTCTGCCATGTGAATAAATAAACCACGCCAGTTAAGGCTCAAGATAGAAACCATGCCTCTTGACCACATTATTGTCGCCCTATAGCCGGATTCTGTCAACACTATCTATTACACAGCCCCCCCTCTATTTCTGTGTATATTTCTCTCAATGGACACTCTCTCTCTCTTGGGGGGGGGTGCCAAGGATTCGAAGGTGAACTGAAGCTGTATGATGAAAGATTGGCCCCATGTAGCTGTGAGAGAACGGCACCTTGTTTGAACATGGCAGATGATAGAAAACGATAGTTACATAATGTAACTGAGGTTCTATGAATCCTGAATTACTGCCAGAGGCTGTGCTTAAAGCATTGGATCTTCCGTATTGCGCATGCACATTCAAGTATTTATACCAAAATAGTTATAGTTACATGTGACCCAGATGACCCTAGCTAGGGAATATTGAGAGAACAGCACACAGGGAGAAATGGTCTCCAATGAACAGGGAGGTATCCTAGCATAATTCCTCACCGGGGAGCCCAGAAGGCCTGCCAGGACTTGTTGTTGACAGAAGCTGCAGAATACAAAGTTTTCAAAGCAGCTATCCTGGCCCAGCATAGTTACAGCCTCCCTGCAGGTAAACAGTGGCATCATAAGCTGCCAACCTGATGCACCCGACCCAGAGCTAGCTACAAGAAGGAAACAGCCCACTCCTTTTTGGAGCACCTGGACAGGTGTGTGTGAGCTCTCCCTGAGGAGGCTAAGAGGTACGCTGCACAACAAGGTCCTTCCACCTTCCAGTGGAGGACATAAATACCTCCTTGTGGTCCTTGACTTCGCCACCCACTACCCAATCATCCCTATGGCAATCCCTATGCAGGCTGCCGCAGGGAAGTCCATTGCTCGGGAGATGCTCCAAATCTTCAGCTGGGTAGGGATTGCGGAGGAAATCCTGACAGATCAAGGCTCCTGTTTAATGTCAGGTCTAAAGAAAGATCTTGCAAGCATCTGAAGGTAAGCCTGTTGAGGACATCAAACATTGGGATCAGTTATTGCCCTATGTACTCTGCAGTTTGTGAGGTCCCACAGAGCTCCACAGGATTCTCACCTTTTGATATGTCGTATGACGGACGGTCACAAGGGGTGCTGGACCTGCTGGATCCTGGCTAAGTAGACCTGGGGCAGCAGCCATCCCCCACCACTCTGCCATAGAGCATGTGGAAATGATGCAGCCATGGATGTCCCCTAGTTCAAGAACACATGCAACAAACCCAGCTAGCCCAGTCTAGAGTGTACAACCGAGGGGCCAGGTCAGAGAGTTCCAACCCAGAGACAAGGTAATGGTCTTAATAACTACTCATGAAAGCAAGTTCCTCGCTAAAGGAGCGGATCGGCCTCGTCAACTACGAGGTCCGGCCGCAGGCCGAAGAAAGAGCCGACAGAGTTACCATGTCAACCTGTTGTAACAGTGGTTTGAACCTCACCATCCTCCAGTTCATGTCTTCTCTGCCCAGGCCGAGACCTGAATTGAGCCAGAAGTGAAGAGGGGAGATCATCTGGCTCTGTGCCAGAATCAGGAAGTAACAGAGTTGCCGCACTAAAACATGGATGTATTCTTGGACACTCTAGGAAGGATCTAAATAATAGCCCATGACATTGCGATGGAGCCAGACAACAAAGTGAGACTACGGCCTTACCGCATCCTCGAAGCTCGACGGGAAGCCGCCAAGACGGAGGTGGGAAAAATGTTGGACTTGGGGTTATCTTGGGCTAGCCCCCATTGTATTAGTCCCCAATTAGTTCCCAATTAGATTCCATTTTCGGAAGTTGAAGGAAATTTCAGTTTGAGTCCATGAACTTCTAGAGAGGTAGGGTCCATTAGAATAGAATAGAATAGAATAGTTGAGCTTATAGGACTAGATATTACAATCCCTTAGATAATCAGCACTTTTTTGAATGGGGTAGTGGTAAAAGCTTCACTGGGGTCTTCAGGTGGGCACCCACCTTCATTGGTGTTTCGTTGACAGGCCCACGACACCTCCGAAGGGCTCAACGGCAACACCTGGCGTCCCAGGTGTGCCCTTCTCTGCTTTTACCCCTCGATGGTCATTTTGCAGCCCAGTTGGGGTCCTTTCTCTTAATCCATAGCCATCTGCTGCTTCGTTCGGCAGCCTCTGACAGTGTTTTGACAGCTTGTCGGTACGCCTGTCCTCGCACTCCCATCCCCTTAAGAAGCTTGGTTGTGGACATGGCAACAAATCCTCTAGAACCAACCTCCACCCGAAGCACCTGGGCACGCCAGCCGCGTTGTTCTGCCTCGGCTGCTATGTCGGAGTACTTCAGTCGTTTACGTTCATATGCTTCACCAACTGCAGCCTCCCATGGTACAGTTAGTTCCACAATGAATACAGACTTCTGGGAGGTTGACCACAAGACCAGGTCCGGCCTGAGGTTAGTTGTAATTATCTCAGGCGGAAAGATTAGTTTCTGGTCCAAGTCAACCTGCATTCTCCAGTCCCGGCAGTGTCCAGGAGGGTTGCCTCCACTCTTGCAGATGGCTTTGCTGGGAGCTGTCCTGCTCTTACAAAAGAAGTGGTGTTTGAGTGTCTAGGCATTGGGGGAGGGAGGGCATTGTTGGTAGTTCTCCTTCCTTCCAGGGTGATTGCCAGTTGTCTTAGGACCTGGTTGTGTCTACAGGTGTAGCGCCCTTGGGACAAACTGGTTTTGCAGCCGGTGAGGATGTGCCTCAGTGTTGCGGGGGTTTGGCAAAGCGCACAAGAAGGATCTTCTCCAAACCACTGGTTTAGGTTCTTGGGCGTGGGGAGAACATCATAGGTGGCTCTGATGATGAAGCTGATTTGGCTTCCTTCCATCTCCCAAAGATCCTTCCATGTGAGCTTACGATGCTCCAGGTTTTCCCAGCTAGTCCATTGGCCCTGTTTGGACTGTGAGACTGCCTTTGCGCATCTGTCTACCTCCTCTTGTTGCCGAACCTGAGCCACCACCAGCTTTCTCCTCTGGGTTGATGTTGCCTTGTGCCATGTGGGTCGACTTGTCCCAAGTCCAAACCCACCTCTTCCATGCTGCACCTGTCCTACAATGTCTCCATGCCTGAGAGCAGATTTTGCTTGATGTACGGCCTCAGATGGGATCCATTTCCTCCCAGTTGCCAGTCTGGGAGCAGCCGCTCGGATCACTTCATCTTGAGACTCGGTCAGGGTCATGTTCAGCCTCACTTTGGTGCATTTAAACTCCTCTATGAGGCTAGCGACAGGCAATTCCAGGGCCCTGTGTCCATACAAGCCGATGTTGCTGAGGCAACGCGGGAGGCCAAGCCACTTCTTGATGTATGAACTGACTGTCTTCTCCAGCTTCTCGACTTTGGTCATGGGGATCTCGTAGACCGTTAGAGGCCACATCAGGCGGGGGAGCAATCCAAACTGCAGGCACCAGAGTTTCAGCTTTCCAGGGAGCAAGGTCTTGTCTATGCTGACAATGCCTTTGATGGTTTCTTCCCTCAGCTCATCACTCTGGTCTGAAATACTTTTATTATCCCGTGGGAAATTTGACACTGCAAATCATTAAACATTTAGACAGGACAGGTCACGAATTAGAATAATAACACAAATCAAATCAAGTTGCCTAGGATAAGAGTAGAGTAAAATAGAATAAAAATGAAATAAAATATACAGTAAATAAATACAGTAAAAATATACTGAGCATGGGGGAAGGGGGGGGTACAGGTAGTAAAAAACAACACAGCAATGTAAACAATTTGGTCAATATAATTAACTATCTAACAACTAACTGAAATATATATATATATATATATATATATTCACAGTATTCACAGTGTCACATAAGGTGCAGTATGCATCAGGTAGTGTTATTGTCCTCCTTGGGTTCCTATTAGTCCTAGGTCAATGACTGGCAGCTGTCGCTGCCCCCTGTTGTGGAGCCTGGAGGCCGCTAGTCGCTGCCTCCTGCCACTATGGAGCTGCCGCTCTGTGCTCAGTGATGCAGTGAGGCACAGTGATGCATTGTATAGTCTGATGGCTGTTGGAATGAAGGACTTCCTGTGCCGTTCAGTGCTGCATTTGGGTAGAGTGAGCCTAGCACTGAACATGCTCCTCCTGTCAGCCAAGTCTGTGTATAGTGGGTGGGTGGGGTTTTCCCTGATGGCCTGGAGCTTAGCAAGGCTCCTCCTGTCTGCCACCCTCACTAGAGAGTCCAGCTCCACCCCAACCACGCTGCTGGCCTTCCTGACCAGCTTATCCAGCCTGGTTGTGTCCCCTGCTCTCAGTCCGCTGCCCCAGCAGGTCACAACGTACAAGAAGGCGCCCGCCACCACCGACTCATAGAACATCCTCAACATCCTTGTACAGACATTGAAGGATCTCAGCCTTCTGAGGAAGTAGAGTCGGCTCTGGCCCTTCTTGTACAGTGCCTCTGCATGTTTTGACCCGTTCAGTTTGTTGTCGATGTGCACACCGAGGTATTTGTACACCTCAACCATGTCCACATCAACTCCCCTGATGGAAACGGGGGTCACAGGTGCACTCCTCCTCCTCCCCAGCTCCACAACCAGTTCCTTGGTCTTCGCCACATTTAGCTGCAGGTGGTTTTTATCGCACCATGTGACGAAGTCCACTACCAGTTCCCGGTATTCCCTCTCGTCACCGTCCTTTATACATCCCACTATCATCAGAGTCATCAGAAAACTTCTGAAGGTGGCAGGACTCTGACCGATAGTGGAAGTCGTTGGTGTAGACAGTGAAGAGGAAGGGAGAGAGGACTGTCCCCTGCGGGGCCCCGGTGTTGCTGACCAGTCTGTCTGACACACAGCTCCGTAGGCGCACGTACTGTGGTCTGCCCGTCAGATAGTCCACAACCCAGGACACCAGGGGGGCCTCTACTTGTATCGCCTCCAACTTCTCACCCAGTAGCCCAGGCCTTATGGTATCAAAAGCACTGGAGAAGTCAAAGAACATGATCTCACAGTGCTCCCCGGCTTGTCTAGGTGAGTGTAGGCTCGGTTCAGCAGGTAGATGACAGCATCCTCTACCCCCAGTCGAGGCTGGTAGGCGAACTGGAGTGGGTCTAGGTGGGGTTTGGTCACCGGGCAGAGTTGCTCCAGGACTAACCTCTCCATGGTCTTCATTATGTGAGAGGTTAGAGCCACCGGCCTGTAGTCCTTGGACGTGCTGGGACGCGGGCACTTAGGGACAGGGACCACACAGGAGGTTTTCCACAGTGTCGGGACTCTCTGCAGCCTCAGGCTCATGTTGAATATGAGCTGGAGCACATCACACAGCTGAGAGGCACAGGTTTTGAGTACCTTTGGGCTCACCCCATCAGGACCTGCAGCCTTGCCTGCATGTAACTTGCTCAGCTGTGTACTCACCTGGTCTGCAGAGAGCCATACTGTGGGGGTCTCAGGTGTTGGGGGGAGGAGCGGGTCTTCAAGCCGCGGGGGGCAGAGAGGCTGCACCAGAGATGAGGGGGCGTGGGCAGTTGGGGGGAGGGAGGGGGTTGCTCGAGTTGAAGGGCTGAGAGGTATGGGGGTGGGCAGGGAAACTGGAGTAGTGTCGGGGGGGAGGGGGGCCAGACTGGCCGGGGCTGCTGTATCAAACCTATTGTAAAACAGGTTTAGCTCATTAGCCCGGTCCACATCTCCATCCACTCCCCTTCCACCCGCTGGTTTGATGCCGGTTATGGTCTGCATTCCAGTCGACACTTGTTTGATGTTATTGTTCTCCAGCTGCTCTTCCAACTTCCTCCTGTATTTGTCTTTGCCCTCTCTGAGGTTGATTCTCAGACGCCCCTGAACTCTTTTGACCTCCTCCTTGTTACCTGCGTTGAAAGCCCTCTTCTTCTCGTTCAGTAGGGCTTTGATGTCCTTAGTGACCCATGGCTTGTTATTAGGGTAGCAGGTAACAGTTATTGATGGAACATTGGAGTCCACACAAAAGTTGATGTAGTCTGTGATGCACTCTGTGAGCCCATCAATGTCCTCTCCGTGGGGCTCACAGAGTGCCTGCCAGTCTGTGACCTCAAAGCAGCCCTGTAGTGCCTCTTGAGCCTCCTCCGACCACCTTCTTACAGTTATTTTGGTTGCAGGCTGTCTTCTGACCAGAGGCACATAACAGGGGTTGAGGTGAACCAGGTTGTGGTCCGACCGGCCCAGCTGTGGTAGTGGTGAGGAGCTGTATGCCTCCTTGATGTTGGCATAAAGCAGGTCCAGGGTCCTGTTCTCCAAGTCCTCATCCATGCCCCCTGGGAATGAACTACAAAATATAAAATACAAAATGCTTCTATCTTTTTCCTGATCAAATTGACACGACCTCATCTTTGGCTGGACTTAATCACTTCTATGCCTATAAAAACGACTAGAGATTAAATGTGATGTTGCTTTTCATTTATATGTCTTGTGACAGGACTGGTGACATCATTCCTCCTAATGGAGCTCCTGTGTTCAGTAATTAAAAGTAGAATAGAATAGAATAGAATAGAATAGAATAGAATAGAATAGAATAGAATAGAATAGAATAGAATAGAATAGAATAGAAGTACTTCATTGATCCAGAGGGAAATTCAGCAGTACAGATCGCTCACAATAAACATAAAATCACAAATAAGAATAAAAATACACTCTGGGATATACATTCTAAAATATACAGCCAAAATATACAGTAATATACAGTAAATGTACAGTAATACATCTAAAAAGAAAATGTAAAGTGTCGATGTGAGAGTAAAAAGTCATGGGTCAAAGGTCAAAAGTCCAGGAAGATTACCAGAGTTTGTACTGTCACTCTGTGCTCAGTGAGGCAGTGAGGCACAGTGATGCCTTGTATAATCTGATGGCTGTTGGAATGAATGACTTCCTGTGCCATTCGGTGTTGCCTTATAGGGAGAGAGTAGAGCTCCTATGTTGCTTTGGAAACGACCAATCTCCACTCTATTAAAGTTTTTTCAGTTTCTAAATGGTATGTTCACTATGAATTGAAAATGGGGGACCCTGATGTAAACAAGACACACGTCTTTCTCTGGTCTGCATCCCCTTAACAATTGTGTGTATTGAGCCGTACTGTATTGTACCCATTCTGCAATCTGTTAAATAAAGTTTTCATTCATTCATTCATTCATGTTTGTAACATTGAGATTCACACTTAATTACAGCATTGAAGACAAATCTTTTCATGATATAAATGTAACAAAAAAAGATGATGTAAATGGCAAATGGCTGCTTTTTTATATAGCGCTTTTATCCAAAGCGCTTTACAATTTGATGTCCTCTCTTCTCTTTACACCAAACCTACAGAAGGAAACAGGGGCGAACTGGCAACAAAAAGCAGGCCGGGAATTTGTGGTCAAGCGGCCCCCATTTGTCAGAAATAACATATAAAATTGAAAATGCATCAAGCTAATCAATCAATCAATCAATCAATCAATCAATTAACAAATCTTCAAATAACAAAACACAATCCTCTAATTTACCTTTGTGTCAAGTCAATATGCAAAACAATGGGTCTCATTTTCAAATGTTTTTCTTTCATATTTGTGCATACAGACGTACAACATATCTATGCTCCAATAACTTTTTGTGCCGTTTGTACTCTGTTGCAGTGGCGTCGCGTGGGTAAAATAACAGGGGAAGCCAAAAAATATTATTAAAAAAGAATTATTAAATATTTTTATTAATTTTTTTTTTTTTTTTTTTTTAAGTCAAGCAGTCACCATGTACACTACAGTATGGCTCGGCGGCCAGTCAAACTTTCTTAACAGATTGCAGAATGGGTACAATACAGTACGGCTCAATACACACAATTGTATAAGGGGATGCAGACCAGAGAAAGACGTTTGTCTTGTTTACATCAGGGTCCCCCATTTTCAATTCATAGTGACATTTATGACATACAAGACATCATGACATCAAATATACAGTACTGTTACCCATAGATCCTGACAGAGTATATACATATGATGGGGAGGGGACTGTACATTAGGAGGGGGTGGGTGGGTGGGAGAGAAATATACATATGGCCGGGAGAGAATATGACTGTCTATTAGACAAACGTGACAAGACAAACGTATTTCTCTGGTCTGCATCCCCTTAACAATTGTGTGTATTGAGCCGTACTGTATTGTACCCATTCTGCAATCTGTTAAATAAAGTTTTCATTCATTCATTCATTCATTCATTCACGTGTCTGTTGCGCGGCGCGCCCAGCCATCAGAGCGCTCCTACTGTAAAATGAGGAAGCAGCCATTTCAGCCTCGGTTTTACTCGTTTATAAAAATGATTTAAAATGTTTATTAGCAACGCCGAGCTTTCAAACCCCGCCGCATCTGTGTGTGAAACCCTAATGGAACGCTGGGTACCTTTGACATTTATATCCGATATATTTTGGACCCACCGCTAGCTTTTAAGCAGTGCTTGATGGTGCACATTAACCTGGCTACTACGGAGGAATAAGTGACTGCGTATTCCAGCCCCTGGCTTGCATTGCAGTCATGAAAGGGTATACAAGCTTGCCTGATAACGTTAGTTAGTCAGTCAGGCTGCTCAGTGCTTACCTGGTCAATAATGTGGTCCTCCTCTTGCCAGATAGATTTGTTAAATCATAATATCCACAGTGGTGTGCTCTGCTGGTCCTCAGTAAATGTCCCGCCGGCGAAAATAAGTTGCTATTAAAGTGCTAAATGTTAGATACACTAATAGAGGATTCGAACGTGCCCGCTCTGTTAATAACATTTTCAATCAATTCCGCGAGGGGATGATGTTCAGACATGTTTGTAGTAGACTACTAGACTGAGTGACCCAGACAGTTTTATACTACTAATGGGATGTCACGTTAGGTAGTCAGGTGGAAACGTAAACTTCTGAGTGCCCCGCCTCCAGGGGGGAAAATATGCTGAGTGTTTTCCTCCCAGCTCCGTTTTAAACTTTTAGGGTGTGGCAGTCAGCTCGAATCTGATTGGCTAGGATCGGATTTGGACTCTATAATGCTGGAAGCCTGGAGAAAGAGACCTACCCACTGCCTCTCTCCTATACTAGCTGCAGTGAGCACAGTCTGACAGTGTGTTAGAGGGAGTGAGAAGGAGAAGAGGGAGACATTTAAAAAAAAAATATATATATATATATATATAACACAGATGCACAGATGAAAAAGAATGTAAACTATATTAATTTTTTTTTTTTTTTTCATATTTCATATTTCATATTTGATATGAATTTATAGGGAGGCATGGCTTCCGTTGGCTTCCATAAGGATTCGCCACTGCTCTGTTGTGCAGTGGTTCAAGGAGAGAGAAGGGGAAGGGAGGATGTGATGGGGGGGCACTCCTCTCGTGATGCCCCTGGTTCTCTTCCCATGCCCCTGTACAGAATCACAGTATTGTGCAGGACGGCATGGAGCGCAGTGGTTGGTCGTCACACACACCTGTTTCCATACTAGGCTTCTAGGCTGCTAGGCTTCTCCCTCCTCCAACCTGTCCCTGTCTTTCTCTGCCTCTGGTTCACCTGTCTGTTTAAATTGCATAAAACAGACATTAAGACAACATAATTTGGACAGTTGGTTGACATGTGCATCAAATATAATTTAGCATTCATTCAATTCATGATGAATAGTCCAATCTGAACATACTATGCACTATGGTGTTATGCTCTAATTCACTTTACACAATGGCACTCAATATTGCACCTGTAGTTTCTACTATGATGCTGGTTCCTGCAAGGGCCTCTCCCTCCTCCATCCTTTTCCTTTCTGACTCAGGTTCACCTGTTTGTTTATATTGCATTAAAACAGACATAATTTGGACTGTTGGTTGCCAACTATTAAATATGATAGGACTAGCACTACCAGGCAAAACAATATTGCTAAATATTTGTATTGAAGTTAAAGAATAGCAAAGTTACAGTAACTTGTTGATGGATCAGAATACTGGGAGAAAACGTATTAGCTATCAAAAATAATATTCATAATAATAATGACTTTTATTTATAACATGCATTTCTCAAACCCAATGCGCTATCTAAAGCTGCAAAGCTAACATGTGGTTTAAGTAGGACTCTTGGTATTTTTTTCAAACTACTTTATTCTTTATTTGTGGCCCGGTATCAAATGGTCCACGGCCTGGTACCGCGGACATTTTGGGATCTATAAATAATGTCTGACGTGTAAAACATCGAATATATAAAAAAATATATAAAAAAAAAAAAAAAAAAATAAGCATTTCCCGATGGCCAGTCCGCGCCTGGAAGGGAATACACTTCTTCATGCTAAAAGCTTTGATTCCGCCCTTCTGGAGAAGAGGTTACCTGTCACTCAGCTCACTAGACTGAAAATAACATGGGAGGTTCCAGAACAATATAATAAAAGTAAATAAGAGATAGTATCCAAATTGAGAGAGAAAAAATACCAAAAGGATCGGTTTATATGTGAAGAAAACACAGTGGATTCAAAGAGCAGAGTGGCTTATTTATAAGCTACTGTAAGAAATCCTCCAAGTCTAAATCTGATTTACTGCACTACATTCACCCCTAAAACTAAAAACACCAAGGACAGCATTTGAAAAGATTGGCATATTCTTCAAAATGACCCATCCTTGCAAGAAACATTTACAGATTTACCTCTGGTCACTTGTAAAAGAGGACGAACCGTAAGGACAGTGTTGTCAGAGCATGTCAGCCTTCTGAAGCTCAACTAAACATCTTCAAGGCAACTTTTCCAAACACCTTATGTTTTTTTTTCACCCTACCAATGGAAAGACCATTATCATTATCATAGCGAATCACTGAACACATACATCTATATATATAGCGTGGCTACATGGGTAGAGCTCCAGACTCATGATCGGAAGATCACCGGTTCGAGCCCGGTCAAGGCTGTTGTCGGAAAGTGGTGTTGTTGTCCAGCAGGGGACTTGTCAGTAACAATGCCCCTGTTATGGTGATAGGGACACCGTACAGCTGTGAGTGCTGTGAGACGTTAAACCAAGGTCCTGACTGAATTTGATCGTTAAAGAACCCAGGGCACCTATCGCAAAGAGTAGGGGGTTCCCCAACGTTCCTGGCCAAATTCCCAATCAGGTCTCATCAAGGCCACCTAATCATCCCCCTCCCCGCTTAATTGGCTGAAATCAATCCCTGTCTCCTGACCCGTTCAGCCATTGTGTAGTGTAATGTGTGCCTGGTGCCAGTGTATGGCAGCCATTGAGGGAGCCATTGGTCGTGAAGGAGGCCATTTCCACCCTACATTGTGGGGAGCGCTTTGAGTGCGTAGAAAAGCGCTACATAAATGCGATGATCATATATATATATAGGTGAGACACTCTGTTCCCTTAGAAAGTGTATCACTGAACACAATAGCTCCATTAGGAGGAATGATGTAACCGGTTCTGTCACAAGACATTTAAATGAAAAGCAACATCACATTTCTCTATTTTATTGAAAGGCATACAAGTCATTAAGTTACATCTTAGCATGCAACAGCCCACATGTGGGCCCTCTTGAGGATGATTTGCTCACCGGTACGTTGGCGACCTCTAGCGGATGGGGTGTGCATATTTATTACCCTCTCGAGTCGGCTCACACTGTTTGCACCCGCCCGCGGGTAACAAAGGGATTGAGAATTTCTCAGAAATGGTCAGAAAATCACGGATTTCAGAAATCGATAAAAATAGAAAAATGACATTTTTGTGTGCTTTGAGATGTTATATATATGTCTCCTTATTTGCAAAACAAAAAAATACGACTTGTAAATACATTAATTGTTATTAGTTTGTTTGGTATCCGTAATCGTACAGGCTAATACTACATGCAGATATGTTGCACATTGGTCAGATACAGACCTTGAGTAGAAAACTGGGAAAACCCTGAAGGAC
This sequence comes from Notolepis coatsorum, assembly GCF_963971535.1. NCBI lineage: Eukaryota > Metazoa > Chordata > Actinopteri > Aulopiformes > Paralepididae > Notolepis > Notolepis coatsorum. Next base: position 84,466,199 of record NC_140171.1, on the reverse strand, counting down.
AGATCAGTTTGTCTAAAGTAAACAGGACACTCACTTTGGATGATAAAGGTAACTTAGAGTAGATGCTAAAAGCAGATTGTGAACAACTTTGGATTGGTTCTGTCGGCCTGACCGCGATAGATGGTGATTGATAAGTTAGGTTGCCATGGAAACATACTGGAAGAGCAGGGGGACAGAGACGAGGGGTTTATGACCAGCCTCAAACGAGAATCTAAGAAACAGACTCGCTGCTAAAAGCCACATGTAGATTTTCCCTCCATTTTTGGGAGACAAAGAGAAAGGGTGAATATTGGATCAAACGCTGACATACCCACTAAAAACATTAATAAAATAGGGGAACCATATCATTGTTAAAGAAATAAGATTCTAGTTAATTTAGAACTAATATTTAAGACTATTACTAGCGGGAAACCAAGTTAAACAAAATAGTGTGTTTAGAACTTAAAACAGACTGCAAAAGTAGTTTAGCCTACACCTAGAAAAAGGACAAATAAAATAAGCAATAGATTGGAATATTCAAATACTTCTTATATTAAATTAAGGACTCAATTAGGATAAAATATGTTTAAAACGTACTAGGAACATTGTGTAAAGACTGACATAGAAGGTTTAGATAAACTAGAGAGTAATATCTAGGTTTCAAGATACCAAGAAATAGACAACCATATTTAAAGCATCCTGTCAAACTTATATGGCTTAAATTCCAACAGACGAAACCCTCCTCTGGGACATTCAAATCAACCCCTAGTTGGTGCTATCTTGAAACCAGAGACTCAAAATGGCCGCAGACTAGAATTCCATAGGCCAAGAGCAAACCAAGCCTTCTAGCCCCTGTGTCATCCGACAGGGCAGAGAGGTGGGGTTTTAGGTTTTTAAACAGTGAACCCGCCGGGGGAACGGACACACACACAACAGACACAAAATGCAGATGGAGATGAAGATGAAGATGACGAGGAGAAATGGCCAGAATTGAACAAAGGATGAAGGCCCGCTGCTCTGCCATGCCAATGATGACTATGCAAAATGCCAAACGAAGACCAAACCTGCTGAAATAATGATTTTGTAAACTGGAAACCATCCAGAAAGAGTGTGTATTATGATATTTCAGAGAGCTTCAAGATTACCATCTTCAGGGACTCTTTTAAATAAAAGCTCTAGTATACCACTCCAACTGGCTTGTGTGGACTCAGATTCTTCTGCACAAAAACATCTGCACTAGACCGGTGGTCGAACCAGACACGTAGCCACAGAAGAAGCAGAGTACTCACCCAGAATATACAACAATAATGGTGCGGTGACCAGCGACGTCTTTGAACGCGACGGACCCTTGCAAGCTGGTCAGAAGATCTTCAAACTCAGGTGAGTATGAGATGCCTGGGGTGGGAGGCCAGCCGTGGGGGGCTGTTGCGCGGACGAAAAAGACCGGGGAGGCTGGGCGACGTAACGTAGGTAGTCTAATGTAAGAGCATGTTGTGGGGCGAGGCGCCGGCCGTCTGACACAGGGGTGGAACAGGGTCACGCCGACGCTGTCAGGCGGACAGACTCGGGGGGGAATCTCTGCTCCAAGCCTAGGTTGATGACGGGGTTCAAATTGGTCAACGTGCGCTTTCAGTGGCTTGCAAATCCAGTTTGTGTGTACCAGGGTGAGTTAGGGTATTAGACGGCGACATTAAATTGCGGAATGCCAAGAGAGGATGGGCAGGATATCGCATTTGATGAAATGAGATAGGGACTAGTTAGGGACAAATGATACGAATTGGGAATATGAAGTGTTTAGAAGTGCAAAGTGAGAAGAATGTCCTCTTAACTAGCTCCATGATTCAGAGTCAATACCGGTCCCGGGATGACATTGTAATTCCCCTGGGTTTGGTATGAATGTGCCTTGGGGTACCGAGAATGTGCGCCCTCCCCCCCTCCCCCCCCCCCCCCTCGAACCTACAGTAAGGTAGGTTCGTACAGACCTACAGTAACGACCTACGGTAGCTCACTTTTTCCCTTCGTAAGTAGAGCGATATTCTATGTACCTAGAGACATATGTTTTGCAGATTTTCATATCGTGGGGCTAGGGTAATAGGCAGCGAAATTGTCTGTTTATACTGGATTGATAGCGTGCAACAGGGGTCTGGGACGGACACGATTGAGTAATGATAAATTTATTAAGAAAGCCGTGCGTTCAGACGAATCCTGATTGTTGAGAAATAAGCCGTAAAAGTTCAGTGTTATTCTGTTATATGTTTGTTTGTACAATGCAAAAGAAGTTAGGCCGACTTCAATTGCGATAAAATGTTTTAAACTAGAGACGTTTTTACCCCGTGTTGATCCAGTAATGGAACTGACTAGCAGGTTAGCTTTGAAACTTGCCGTGCTGAAATGTGTATGTTGGAGAAAGAGTGCAAACGTATGATTATGGGTAGAGGGAGTTATGATTAGTTATAAGCAAACGGTGCGTTTGTTCATAATATTGGTGCGACTGTTTTGGCGGAGTTTATTGTGGTAATAATAGGAATCTGTGCTAAAATTTGACCGGTGGGTGGCTAGGCTACGTTAGCTAAGATCGCTTTGGGTAAAAGTAGAGGGGTACTGGGATAACTGCGTAATATATGAATAGGACGGTTCGTGTCGTGGTGAGTAGAAGGATATGGTCGATATGAAAGTTTAAAATAGATCGGGCTAATTTGGGTATAGAGTCCGTATGTTGCTGCTAAAAAGTACTACCGTTTTGTGCTGTGGGGGACGTATTTCAATGCGGCATAATACTAGTTGTAAACACGGATGCTGAAAGCACTTATTAATGTTATTTTGGTATTCACGTTAATTAACCAGCAAGCTAATAATACTTGGTTGGCTGGCTGGTGATATAAGCTGGATGTTATGTTTTAGTTAAATGCTTTGCGTGGGTCTTCCGTTGGATGAATGTATGTTTGTATGAATGAATGTGTGGTTGTAGTGGTTGTTGACTGTGTGTGCATGGATATGAATGTGTACTATTTTCGTTAGGGGAGATGGTGTTGCGTGGCGGTGGACGTCACCGTACAGTTTCTCCGGACTTGTGCAGTGTTGTATTATATGACTGTGTGGCTGTGACGTTTTGAACGAGTATGATGGTTTGGGGGATCAGTAATGGATATCCCTGAAGTATGTGAGCTGTAGTTGTATTGTTTGTGGATGTGAGCTATGATTAGAATACTGTAGAGTGTTGATTGAATATGGTGGATGAATGTTGCACAATCCCTCAGCGTTCTGACTTTGGGGAAGATACTGGGCAAATATACTTTGTGTTGTGCAAATGTGTGTTGTTTGTTGTTGCACTGCGACGGTATGGTATTAACTAGGTTAATGGTTTTCGATTGTTGTAAATATTAGCATTACATTTATTGCCTCATTAGTCATCACTACAGTGACTATATTTAACAGATTGCAGGGTGGGGACAGTACAGAACAATACATACAATTGTTAAGGGGTTGCAGACCAGAGGGGGACTTTGGTCTTGTTCAGGGCCCCCTATTTTTTATTTCATCATAAACGTATAGGACACACACGACATGCAGTTAGACAGTACTGCTACGTCTATACAATACTGACATCAAAGTGCCACTCACAGTGGGCCGAGGTACATACATACATAGGGTAATAGCAGCAAATATGGAGATTGTAGTTGTCATTTTTATCTTGACTGTTGTTGCAAAAAATTGCTGGTCGGCTTGAGATCCGTATTTTTTTCTCCATTTAGTTACGGCAACAGGGGGATTTTCAGCCTGGTGACCATGACACATATAATACAGTTATGGGCTACAGTTATACTACACTCGAATGTAATACGTGTGCTTTAAAATCAATTTCTAGGTTTGGTTAAGTTTGAATGTGTAGTTTTTTATTTTTAATAGATTATATTATAGGTGTTTTGTTTGCTTTTCTGAGTGCATGTGGGGCCGGTGTTATAATTGGTACAGGAAGAGTGAGGTGCGAGCGGGTAACAGTAAGGCTGCGGTAAATTGTAATTTTTAGTCCTCTGCTCCTGTTCTGATAGGCTCCGCGACGTTTCACATATGCAGGGTGCTCCTATGTCTAAATTCATATTTTATTCTTGTGTTAATAGTGGTATGGATGAGGTGTGAGTTATGTTCTGCATTATCTAGGTCGACCTGGCCTGCATTGAAATTTTGGCCAGGTGTGGGGAGTGACCGGTGTACAGCAAAATAGTCTCCAAAGAGATGTCAGGTCTCAACACAAGGTGGCAGCAACGGGCCTTGAAAGACAATTCAGTGACTGACTTGATTCTGCATGCAGGGAAAAATTGCTTTAAAGGCAAGGTTATATAAAATAGTTATATTCAGTATAAACACATTTGCCAAAGTACATAAATAGAGATAATAAATGACATATGCTTTGATCTTCATTCATTTAGGTTTAAAATAAATAGATTAAGTAATTTTAAAATGCTGTCCCTTGGGTAAAAATGTACATATTAATGCCAGTGTTGGAACTGATTTGTTAGGGATTTGATAATAGGGCAATGGTTTATCTTGCTTTCATAAATAAGTATGTGATGTGAAGAAGCACACTCACGCTTTTTGATTATTAAAAAAAAACATATATAAAAAATAAAAATAAAAAGTTATATCATAAACAAAAAAAATCTGAATGCTGTCCGAGAGTTATGAAGTTGGAATTCCCGCGCCCAGCCAATGCTACCTGTAAATTAGGTAGTTTATGCGAGAATTACCCTCTTATAAGAACTCAGATTGCAAAAATTTAAATTTGATTTGTGTACCATTTTGGGAAAGTGAGCAGTCAAGGATGGAAATGAGAGGAGCAAAGACACTGTGTCTTCAGAGGCATGACGTAATGTGGGGAACCGTTTACGCATGAATGGTTCTTTAAAGGACGTTATTAGCTTTTTGAATGTCATGGAAACGAGAATGACGGTGCACATGATATGTATGTTACATTACATCGGTGTGTTGGGCGCCCAGCGATGGATGTGGTGAACAGATGTAGTATATTTGCGCCTGTGAAAGACTGAATGGATTCATGCGGGGGAAGCATGGGTACAGGGTGGATAGTGCAAGATGTGGGGCAGTCACTGGATCGTAGTTTATGATATGATTACCGGTGCCCTGTAAGAATGAGGATTCAGTGGGTATTAATATCGCTGAAAGTTTATTTTCTTCCTCATTAGTGTAAAGCGTTGTGAGAAACGGAGTGAAAAGGGAGGGCACAGGCCTATAGCTGTGTCTTGAAGTAGAGTAGAAGGACTTTGTATAAAATTGTAATAATGTATGTAATAGGAATGAGAGCATAGAAGACATTTATTTGAAATTTCTCATAGTAGAAATAGACAGAAAAAGTAACCGTGGAATGTACATTTAAAACGGTTTCACTCATTTTAATCTGTTAAGATTAAGCAGAGGATTGGATTTACAATTGAACTAATGCAAGTCTCTTTCTGTTTCCTGTTTTTGAGTGTTACAGGAAGACGGAGTGTGATTGCAGTGCAAAGATTCAACCAGAGAGGAATCAGACAAGGGGTAGCAGGTCTAAAAATAATTTAAAAAAAAAGAAAAAAAAACATAAGAATACAAATTAAAAAAAAATATTAATAGATTAAGTATACAAATAAAAATGTATAAGAAAAAATATTTTTATATAGCTTAAATTTAGAGAATGAATAAAAATGTGTCCATGGACAAATTGGTCGATTATTTTATGCATGCCAGGGATTAAAAAAAATTAAAAATTAAATTTATAAATAAATAAAATAAAATAAATATAAATGTGCGATACTAACAATAATGAGGGAAATGAGGGGGTCTGACTGGGAATGCATGTTTGGATATTACTAACATAATTAGAGTTACAGGATAATACAACATTTGTGTTACTAAAAAAAAAATATATATATAGTAATAATAATGATATATGTAAGATGGTGTTACAAGTCGTTTAGTTAGAATTTAATAGTGGTTGTCCATTCTTGAACAGTGAAAACAACAAACATTGTTCTAGAGGGTGGAATGCAAAATAAAAAATTGGTTTTTCTTTTCATTTCCTGTAGCTTTTCTTTCAATTTTTACCTAGTTGTTGCCGGGAGGGTTACACATATCTCTCAAGTGATGTTTGCTTATTGATAGTGTGTTGCACGTTATTTGTTGAAGTGCCACAAAACAACAGTGACCCTTTTTGAAATTAACATCCTGTTCTCTCTCTGTCCCTTGTATGATGTAATACATTAAGCATTATAAAGGATTAAATATAAAATATGTATTATAAACAGGACGAGTAGGCCTCTGATATGACGGATGTCTTTTTGTATTCTTATATAACCTGTATAAACTATATACACTATAAAACTATACTACAGTTAATGGAATATGCAGTCAGACTGGAAACAGAAACCTTTTGATAATGCATGGGGCTGCTCAGAGTCCATTTCTCTGTTAGAGTGGGTAGGAATGTGTAGGGGGGTGAGCACTGACCACAGAGCACTGAGCTCACAGCATTTACCTTGGCAGAGGAGAGAAAGCCATGCAAGCATGAGGCAAAGAACTATTGTACACTGTAGACTACAGGATACATGTATTATGTTTGGGCATGTCAATCAGTGTTTAAAGTGTATGGGTATTGAATAGTACAGGTATATATATATATATATATATATATATATATATATATATATATATATATATATATATGAATATATCTGTATGTATATATATAACCGTATAAGCTATTCATGCTAGAAGGATGTATTGTATTGTGTATTACACAGGGCAATTGTTTCTATTTCAATACTGCTGGGCCCCTTAGGAATGTGCCTACGACCTTGGGGGCCTCTGCTCCTGCAAGAAACAGATAACAGACCTAGGGTTTTTCCCAAAAGATGTGATCCGTTGCTTCCCCGGTTGCTGTGGCAACTAGAAGGGGAGGGGAGTTCATCCTTGCTGAATTGTGTGTTGATTGGATGGTAGAAATGACATCACTGTATTTGGACCAATAGCGAAGAGATCTTGGGCCCTTTATAAGGGCCAACTCGCTGGATCACGGGCGGATTTTCAAGCAGTTTTTCCATTTTTTACTTCAAGACACATTTCTTATAGCTACAAGAAACCATTTAGCGTTGTATGGAACAGGTTTTGTATACTTTTCGAAGTGGGGTCCCTAGGACGAAGCTTTGTTTTTTTAGCTCATTTGCTCATTTGCTCTAAATGACAAAGAGAGTTTTTGCTATGCTAGAGATGAGATGTTTTGTTCTATAATTCTTTTAACTGAATTGGACATTTCCAATACAGTCTCTTTTGTAACTTTCTAAATAAAAAGAACTTTTTATAATATCCATTGAGTTCGTGGACTGCTTTCTGCCAGCAATGCCAGCCGCGCCCTGCATTCCTTTGAGGTGACTATGTTACAGATTGAATCAATTGCTGGTTAATGCTTTTCAGCTAAAGTTATATATAGGATATATATATATACATATGGCAATGTTTGTTGTTTGCGGGTTCCGGTATCTCTGTGTCCGACGGACTCTGTCAAGTTTGTGGGAAACCGATGTTCTAGTCACTGCAGGACTTGAGGATCGGTGCCACGGACGGACGGGCCTGTCGGATTGATAAGGGGTGCTGGGGCGTGCAAATAATGATTAAGTGTTAGTACGCTAATATTACACTATTGGCAGTCGTAAAACTTATTAAACCGTGAAGTAATATCACCAGACTTTCAAATGAGTAACATTATAGACCATTCCTCACAAATGAGGACGGTGATGGTGGTGACGGTGACGTAAGATCACCAGGCTTGCAAATGATTGTTAGTACGCTAATGTTACTTATTAACAGTAGTAATACTTATTAAAAGAGTAGTAATACAACCAAGCTTTCAAATGATCAGTATTACAGGCCTTCCCTCACAAATGAGGATATTGGCGGTGACGGTGACGTAATATCATCAAGCTTTCAAAGAAGCAGCATAACAGGCATTTCGTAAAAATGATGATAATGATGATAATAATGATAATAATAATATTATTGTTATTATAGGCAATAAGAGTTCTCCCAGACATACATTCGGTTTATTACAAACAAAGAAGAGGTTAACAACTCTTCTATGCTTACATTTCATATCAACTGGATATAACTAAACCAGTGACTATGAAGTAAGCTTGACAGAAATAGTAATTGACCCGAGAACTTAGTGAGTTTAGCACCTCGCTGGGGGATATCGGGCGGCCAAAGGGTTATATCTCAAGTAAGTGATCTGAGATAGATAAGAGACATCCCAACAGGCTTTCAACAGCGTGGTAAAAGAATATTGTTTTATTTGTTTTTGAATTTTTTTCTTTCCTTTTGCTTTTTCTTAGATTACCGACGCTGGGGGCGTTCTTGCCTCTCGGATAGGTTGTATTTGTGATGCACCCGGATGGTTAGGAGAGTCTGGGGAATGACCTGAGGAGAGATGTGGGATAGGTCGTATCTCTTTCCCGTTCATTTGTGTGTTGCAATAGTGTGGAAGTTGGAAGTAGCAAGACTCTCTGTGTTGTATGAGCTGATGGGGGTGATTGGGATGTGCCCTCGTGAGTGACTTAGCTGAGATTGGCCAGGTGGGAAGCGGTAAAAGCAGGACTGTGAAATGTGTGACTGTCTTGTGGATGTACGTTGACACAGGTTGACCCGTCTGTCTTTAAAATGTGTACAGATGGACCATGGGCGGTACAGTGTCAGATCTCCGCCTCTCCAGACTGGGGACCTCGGAGGGGGACAAGGTGACCGTGTTGAGTGTACACGGCCAAGGGTGGAGGTGAGTGAATGAAGAGATGTGATTTAATTGTGTAAAGGGCATGTTGAAGCCAAGAAAATGATAAGACAAAACAGAACATAATGATTTGGAAAAACGCTTAAAAGAGGATGCTGTAAGTGAAAGCACTCTGTAGATAAGTGGAAATTTGAACTGCAATCACCTGTTGTGTATGTACTGGATAAACCTGTATTGTCCAATTGTAGAGTCAAAATACTGTTCATAAATCATTAATGTGTTTTCCTAATATACTGGAGGAAATGACATTAGACTGTCTAAGACATGTAGGCCATGTTATAAAAATAGAAGGTTTAAAGTCAATAATAATGTAAATAACCACTAATGATTGTACTCCCGAAATGTTCCCTTCTTTTATAAGGTTCTTTGTAGAAAATATAACAATTTTGTAGGCTTAAGACTGAGTATGGAGCATTCCTGAGAGAAAGAAGGAAATTGCTTTTAGAGTGTCGTTTAATACTAATATCAATATTATTAAAAAAGGTTATTGTTTACTGTTATGATGCAAGTGCTCTGATGTTGTGGGATGGAGAAAGCTAAGGTTAAGAGGGAGAGGCCCATAGTTAGTCTTACAGGGATTCTGTGTTTTAAAGGGTTTACAAGAGTAAAGGGTGGGGGTAGTTCTTTTCAATTGAATACGATTACTGGACTGTTTTTTTCGATAATTTTCAATTACCGAAGGGTGGACTTTGGTATCCATAATCGTACAGGCTAATACTACATGCAGATATGTTGCACATTGGTCAGATACAGACCTTGAGTAGAAAACTGGGAAAACCCTGAAGGACAGATCAGTTTGTCTAAAGTAAACAGGACACTCACTTTGGATGATAAAGGTAACTTAGAGTAGATGCTAAAAGCAGATTGTGAACCACTTTGGATTGGTTCTGTCGGCCTGACCGCGATAGATGGTGATTGATAAGTTAGGTTGCCATGGAAACATACTGGAAGAGCAGGGGGACAGAGACGAGGGGTTTATGACCAGCCTCAAACGAGAATCTAAGAAACAGACTCGCTGCTAAAAGCCACATGTAGATTTTCCCTCCATTTTGAAGAGAAAGGGTGAATATTGGATCAAACGCTGGCATACCCACTAAAAAACATTAATAAAATAGGAGAACCATATCATTGTTAAAGAAATAAGATTCTAGTTAATTTAGAACTAATAATTAAGACTATTACTAGCGGGAAACCAAGTTAAACAAAATAGTGTGTTTAGAACTTAAAACAGACTGCAAAAGTAGTTTAGCCTACACCTAGAAAAAGGACAAATAAAGTAAGCAATAGATTGGAATATTCAAATACTTCTTATATTAAATTAAGGACTCAATTAGGATAAAATATGTTTAAAACGTACTAGGAACATTGTGTAAAGACTGACATAGAAGGTTTAGATAAACTAGAGAGTAATATCTAGGTTTCAAGATACCAAGAAATAGACAACCATATTTAAAGCATCCTGTCAAACTTATATGGCTTAAATTCCAACGGACGAAACCCTCCTCTGGGACATTCAAATCAACCCCTAGTTGGTGCTATCTTGAAACCAGAGACTCAAAATGGCCGCAGACTAGAATTCTATAGGCCAAGAGCAAACCAAGCCTTCTAGCCCCTGTGTCATCCGACAGGGCAGAGAGGTGGGGTTTTAGGTTTTTAAACAGTGAACCCGCCGGGAGAACGGACACACACACAACAAACACAAAATGCAGATGGAGATGAAGATGAAGATGACGAGGAGAAATGGCCAGAATTGAACAAAGGATGAAGGCCCGCTGCTCTGCCATGCCAATGATGACTATGCAAAATGCCAAACGAAGACCAAACCTGCTGAAATAATGATTTTGTAAACTGGAAACCATCCAGAGAGAGTGTGTATTATGATATTTCAGAGAGCTTCAAGATTACCACCTTCAGGGACTCTTTTAAATAAAAGCTCTAGTATACCACTCCAACTGGCTTGTGTGGACTCAGATTCTTCTGCACAAAAACATCTGCACTAGACCGGTGGTCGAGCCAGACACGTAGCCACAGAAGAAGCAGAGTACTGACCCAGAATATACGACATTTGCAAGGCTGTTTTTCCCCACAATAGTTGAAAGAACTACAATGTCGAGGGGAGGAGTTGATTTAAAAGCTGTAGCCCTATTTTCAGAAAGCTCGCCTAAAGGTACATGCCTAAGTAAATGGAAGATTGCTCCACTTCTACAGGCCAATATGCATGTTCTTGGTATCTAGGAACATCTAGGGACCTGGGGGCAGGGCCGCCTCAGGAGGTGTGCGATCAGTGCGGTCGCACAGGGCCTCGCCGGAAGGGGGGCCTTGCAAAAAAAAAAAAAAAAAAAAAAATTATTTATTATTTTTTTATTTATTTATTTTATTTAAAAAAAAAAAATGCAAGTTTCAATCTTGCACAGGCCCTGCCTGGGGGTATGTATTTCCAGTGTCAGAAATATTGTGTCTGTTACTAGGCTTGAGTAAATTGTAATGAAAAAAGGGAGAATATAAATTATGATTTATTTTTGCATCTGTGCCGGTGAATAACACCATGTTACAATTGTGAGCAAACCGAGCTCGCTCACTGAGCTCATTCAGCACCTTCTTGAGATCAAGTGTAAAAAAAATCTAAGCAAATGAATAAAGGAAAGATGATTAAACAGAAGGATTTGTAGATACAGTAATAAATGATAATCGATTTTAATTATAAATTCATATTTGACCTTGAACTTGACCTTGACCTTATTATGGTCAAATCATACATCTATAGATAGGGAAAAGGCTCCTCTTTCCAATGGCAGGGTTGAATCTGGATTTATAAATTTGTATTTTCGGTAAATCGTATAAAACATAGGTAAAAATGAAAATATACACTTTGACTACTGCTTTGATAGGGTTATGGTCTTTATTCTTGGCTAAAAAAAAACATTAAACCTCTGTTATGTCCTAGTAAGAACGAGTAATGGACACTTTAGTACCAGCATCTGTCTTTATTCACATCCATACCAAGAGCTACCTTGCTCAGTCATTCACTCTACCTTGTGTGTCACACAGGAGCACATCCAGCCCAGTGTAACCCATACTCTATGTTAGAGCTCCGCCTACAGGCCTAATGGAGACACCACATATCCTTCTCATTAAGACAGCACTTACAGGGCTGGTTATGACAGTAACTTAGAATCCATTAAGGCTAAACAGTAAAGAACATTTCAAAGTATGTAGGCTACTCTTACCTTTCTTAAGTTATAACTAAGATAGAGTCCATTACGGCTAAGCAGTAAAAAGAACATTTACTCTACCTTTCTTATTCCGGCCTATGAAAAACAGAATAAACATTTGTATACATATTTCAATTCTATGCATTACTAGCATTCAAGTCTGCCACAATTATAATTAACCAGAACCGTTAACTCTTTCACCTTTCAGCATTACTAATATCAATATTACATAATTAACCAGAACCGTTAACTCTTTCACCTTTCAGCATTACTAATATCAATATTACATAACACTTTTCTCAGTGGCTCATCACAAAGTCCTGAGTCCACACAGGTGCTCGTCTCGGCCTGGCCTGTCTTACAGGTTCTGTGTGCGTGTCAGAAGGTGGCCCTGCTGTAATATCACCGTCCAAAGGCGACCCCTCGCCGTCCCCCTCTCCTCTCCAAAGAGAGACCGGTGCCAGATGGGAAGCATTCCAACAGCATCCATCAGCCAGCATGTAGGTGTGCGGTCCTTTCTGTCCCACCACCTTGAGTGGCTTGGAGAACTTGGACTGAGTCTTGCAAGAATGCCAGGTTTCTTAACCCGAACGTATGAGCCACATGGGAATGACACACTCTTCGCACCTCGCCTTTGATCCGTGTACGCCTTGCTTCTGTCCTGTTGCACGGCTACTCTGGCGGCTATGTCCTCCGACGAGTGTGGTGTGGCTTGTGGAATCTGAAATCCAGCCACATGGAGTTTGGTGCGCATAGAACAGTTGCAACAGTTCTGCTGGTGAGTGCTGTGTCGCAGAGTGAGGAGTAGACCGATAGGCCTGTAAGAAGTCTGTTGTAAACTCCTTCCATTGCCTGCCTTCCAGCGAGGCCGTCTGCATACTGTCTTTCAAACTGCGGTTAAAGCGTTCTATTTCACCATTTGCCCATGGATAATACACAGATGACTTCCTGTGCACTATGCCCCTGTCTTGGAGAAACGCCTCAAACTCCTGAGACACAAACTGAGAGCCATTGTCAGAGACGAGCTCTTTCGGATTACCCTCTCTGCTGAAAACTGTAGATAGGAATATTGTCACAGTCCGTGATGTAACCTGTGGCACAAAAGCTATCTCAGGCCACTTACTGTAGTAGTCTATTAGTGTGATTGCAAAGCGACAGTCCAGGGGCGCTTTATCAAAGGGCCCAACCACGTCAATTGCCAGTTTCTCCCAAGCCCCAGTAGGATAGGGCACAGGCTGCAGTGGAGAGGTGCGTGTGACTGCTGACTTGTCATGTGACTGGCATGTGTTGCATGCTTTGATAGCCGACTCAACCTGGGCATCCATGCCAGGCCACCAGTATACTTCTCTGAGTCTCTGTTTTGTCCTCACAATTCCCTGGTGAGTGTGACTCGTGAGCCAGGGAGATCAGTTTGGGCTGTAGACTCTCTGGGACGAGCAGTCTATATGGGCCTCGCACGACACAGTCATCGTGTAGAGAGAGTTCGTTCTGTAGTTTGTAAGTCGCTTTGGATAAAAGCGTCAGCTAAATGACTAAATGTAAATGTAAATGTAGTTTGAAGAACATCCGTAGGTCCGGGCCTAGATCCTTTTCGGATTTAAGCCATCTGGAGGTGAGTATCTCACGTAGTTTCAGTTGCACCGGGCAGGCAGTGCATGCAGCTTTGAACTCTGCCGCCGTGATAGCTGAGAGATTAGAGACAAGGGCTACCACTTCCACGTCCTCCTCCTGGCTAGGTTCTGAGCCAGGTAGTGGGAGACGGGACAGGCAGTCCGCAGTGACGTTTTCTCTGCCGGGCTTGTACTGAATGTCATAGCAGAATGACATTAGCCTAGCGGACCACCTGGCTACGCGCATGCCCGCTCTACCTTGACCTTTTGAAGAGAGCAGTGTGGTCAGGGGACTGTGATCTGTCCATAGTGTGAAGTGTCTTCCCCACAGGTATGTCCTCCACTTTTCCGTTGCCCACACACAGCCCAGCGCCTCTTTTTCCACAGTAGAATATTTTCTCTCTGCCTGGGACGCGTAAATATTTTCGGCAACCAACTTGTGTTTAGCGTTTCTCTGATTGGCCACTACGCCCATGTGACCGCGGCAGCGCGAGAGAGCTGCAGCGCGGAAATAGGCTGTCTATTGGCTCGCGCTGCAGCGCGGAAATAGGCTGTCTATTGCCATTCTCTAAGACAAACTCTAACCTTAACCAGCTCCTTAACAGCGCCTAAACTTAACCCTTCTAACCTTAACCAACTCCGAAACAATGCCTAACCTTAACCTTAACCAACTCCGAAACAATGCTTAAAGTTAACATGCCTAAACTTAACCGGCGAAAGAATGCACGTTAAAAAAAATAAAAATAAAAAACTGAAGGGAATCGAACTTGTCACCAACAGACCGCAGGATCCACAGCAGGGCAGCGCTGCCAGTTGAGCTAGTTGTCGATGGTAAAAAAGGGGGGATTACTGCTACATAATGCTGCCGCGACGGAGCTCCGAGCTCTGCCGCTACGCTCCGCGGGGGCGTGGCTAGACGCAAGTTGGGCGTGGCTAGACACAAGTTGGTTGCCTTTAATATTTAGGCGCCTGGGACAGCGTGCAGGAGGCGAACGCCACAGTCCTTTCTGAGGCGTCCGGATGCATCTGGGTGAGGACGGCGCCCAGACCGTAGTCCGATGCGTCTGTAGTGACGACCGTGGGCAGCTCAGGGTCAAAGAGTGAGAGTGCACCGCAGTCAGGTTCCTGTCGTGCTCCTCCACTGATGTAACTGTGACAATGATGTCATCGAGATAGCACTGGACCCCCGACAGACCTTTGAGGATTATTGACATCATCCGTTGGAAGCTGGGTGCCGATGCCAGTCCGTACGGCACTCTCTTAAAGCGAAACAGTCCATTATGAGTAATGAATGTCAACAAGCTACGGCTGTCCTCGTGTAGTGTAACCTGGTGATAAGCACTCTGAAGGTCTAATGTCGAAAACAGTGTTGCGCCCCTCAATTCTGTAAACAGTTCCTCCATGTGGGGTAGTGGAAACCCATCTATGACTACTGCCTTATTTGGCTCCCTCAGGTCTACACAGAGGTGTAATTCTGCGTTTTTCTTTGTAGTAACGACTATGGGTAAGATCCATTCAGATGCCTCTACAGGCTCGATTATGTCCTGCTCTACCAGTCTCTTTATCTCCTGGGATACAGCTGCTCTAACTGAGAATGGCAACCTACGTAGTGGTTGTTGTACAGGTCTGACTTCTGGACGTATTTTCACCCGATGTGTGAATGCCTTTGCACACCCAAGTGTATTTTTCTCAACACTGGTTGCAACTGAATTTGTCTGGTTGCACTGAGCTGACGTGACCTTGCCTTCTAGTATCTGCATTTGTAATGCAGTAAACAGGTCCCTCCCTAACACTGGAGACCCATTTTGCACAATGTATATTTCTTCGTCAGTGCAGCGGTCACCAAAAGCTACTCTAGCCTTCAAGCATCCATGAATGGGGATTGCATTACCTCCGTAGCTGACTAGACTTAGCTTTGGTGTTGTAAGAGAAGCATTAGGGAATAATTGCATGTAACTCGCTCTGGGCAAAATAGACACAGCTGAACCTGTATCTAGCATGAGCTCAATGTCCTGACCGTCTCGTTCATCTGTGCTAACCTGCACTGTACACACTATCTTTTCAACAGAACGTGCACCATCTACCATGCACAATACAGTCACTTCAGGTACAGTCTCAGACTCGGTTACCTCACTCACTCTGTTAGAACCCCGACGCACTTTTGAAAAATGTCCCTTCTTTTTACATGTGTTGCACAGTGCATCCCTAGCAGGGCATCCATCAAAGCTGGCGATGTGTTGAGGAGAGCCACATCTGTAACATGTCTTACCCTGCATAGACTGTGTAGGCAAGGGTTGCGGTGACGCATTAAAATTACCCCGCTGTGACTTGTACTGTCGCGAGCGTGAGAACTGGACCGCCTCTACCGTGCTCTCCGGCTGTCCCTGAAGCATGACTTTTGCCTCCGACACCGCAGTTTCAATCTGACCAGCGATCATTACAGCCTTGGTCAGTGTCAGTGGAACTTCCAGTAGTAATCGCTCCCTGATGCGTGCTGAGTTGGTATTTTCGACCAGCTGGTCCCGGATCATTTCCTCTTCCATCACCCCGAACTCACAAGTTGTAGCTAGCTCTTTTAGAGAGGCAACGTACTGGTCCGTGCTCTCGCCATTGCGTTGGCTACGTTGACGAAAACGGTAGCGCTCCGCCACTACATTAACTTTCCGTGTAAATAACTTTCCAATAACTGATAATGCTGTGGCGTACTTATCATCTGCCACCGTCATTGTATAGAAAAGTCTCTGTCCTTCCACTCCCAAACAATGGACGAGCAGGGCACGCTTGCGCGCGTCAGGTAGCTCCTTCTCGGACATGGCTAGCAGGTAATTTTCGAACGTGCGGATCCATGCCTTGAATGGAATGGCTGGCTCCCCGCCGTTTTGAAGAAAAGGTGGCGGTAGGCTTAGGTTCAACATCGACATCCTTGTCGCCAATATGTTATGTCGTAGTAAGAATGAGTAATGGACACTTTAGTACCAGCGTCTGTCTTTATTCACATCCATACCAAGAGCTACCTTGCTCAGTCATTCACTCTACCTTGTGTGTCACACAGGAGCACATCCAGCCCGGTGTAACCCATACTCTATGTTAGAGCTCCGCCTACAGGCCTAATGGAGACACCACATATCCTTCTCATTAAGACAGCACTTACAGGGCTGGTTATGACAGTAACTTAGAATCCATTAAGGCTAAACAGTAAAGAACATTTCAAAGTATGTAGGCTACTCTTACCTTTCTTAAGTTATAACTAAGATAGAGTCCATTACGGCTAAGCAGTAAAAAGAACATTTACTCTACCTTTCTTATTCCGGCCTATGAAAAACAGAATAAACATTTGTATACATATTTCAATTCTATGCATTACTAGCATTCAAGTCTGCCACAATTATAATTAACCAGAACTGTTAACTCTTTCACCTTTCAGCATTACTAATATCAATATTACATAATTAACCAGAACCGTTAACTCTTTCACCTTTCAGCATTACTAATATCAATATTACATAACACTTTTCTCAGTGGCTCATCACAAAGTCCTGAGTCCACACAGGTGCTCGTCTCGGCCTGGCCTGTCTTACAGGTTCTGTGTGTGTGTCAGAAGGTGGCCCTGCTGTAATATCACCGTACAAAGGCGACCCCTCGCCGTCCCCCTCTCCTCTCCAAAGAGAGACCGGTGCCAGATGGGAAGCATTCCAACAGCATCCATCAGCCAGCATGTAGGTGTGCGGTCCTTTCTGTCCCACCACCTTGAGTGGCTTGGAGAACTTGGACTGAGTCTTGCAAGAATGCCAGGTTTCTTAACCCGAACGTATGAGCCACATGGGAATGACACACTCTTCGCACCTCGCCTTTGATCCGTGTACGCCTTGCTTCTGTCCTGTTGCACGGCTACTCTGGCGGCTATGTCCTCCGACGAGTGTGGTGTGGCTTGTGGAATCTGAAATCCAGCCACATGGAGTTTGGTGCGCATAGAACAGTTGCAACAGTTCTGCTGGTGAGTGCTGTGTCGCAGAGTGAGGAGTAGACCGATAGGCCTGTAAGAAGTCTGTTGTAAACTCCTTCCATTGCCTGCCTTCCAGCGAGGCCGTCTGCATACTGTCTTTCAAACTGCGGTTAAAGCGTTCTATTTCACCATTTGCCCATGGATAATACACAGATGACTTCCTGTGCACTATGCCCCTGTCTTGGAGAAACGCCTCAAACTCCTGAGACACAAACTGAGAGCCATTGTCAGAGACGAGCTCTTTCGGATTACCCTCTCTGCTGAAAACTGTAGATAGGAATATTGTCACAGTCCGTGATGTAACCTGTGGCACAAAAGCTATCTCAGGCCACTTACTGTAGTAGTCTATTAGTGTGATTGCAAAGCGACAGTCCAGGGGCGCTTTATCAAAGGGCCCAACCACGTCAATTGCCAGTTTCTCCCAAGCCCCAGTAGGATAGGGCACAGGCTGCAGTGGAGAGGTGCGTGTGACTGCTGACTTGTCATGTGACTGGCATGTGTTGCATGCTTTGATAGCCGACTCAACCTGGGCATCCATGCCAGGCCACCAGTATACTTCTCTGAGTCTCTGTTTTGTCCTCACAATTCCCTGGTGAGTGTGACTCGTGAGCCAGGGAGATCAGTTTGGGCTGTAGACTCTCTGGGACGAGCAGTCTATATGGGCCTCGCACGACACAGTCATCGTGTAGAGAGAGTTCGTTCTGTAGTTTGTAAGTCGCTTTGGATAAAAGCGTCAGCTAAATGACTAAATGTAAATGTAAATGTAGTTTGAAGAACATCCGTAGGTCCGGGCCTAGATCCTTTTCGGATTTAAGCCATCTGGAGGTGAGTATCTCACGTAGTTTCAGTTGCACCGGGCAGGCAGTGCATGCAGCTTTGAACTCTGCCGCCGTGATAGCTGAGAGATTAGAGACAAGGGCTACCACTTCCACGTCCTCCTCCTGGCTAGGTTCTGAGCCAGGTAGTGGGAGACGGGACAGGCAGTCCGCAGTGACGTTTTCTCTGCCGGGCTTGTACTGAATGTCATAGCAGAATGACATTAGCCTAGCGGACCACCTGGCTACGCGCATGCCCGCTCTACCTTGACCTTTTGAAGAGAGCAGTGTGGTCAGGGGACTGTGATCTGTCCATAGTGTGAAGTGTCTTCCCCACAGGTATGTCCTCCACTTTTCCGTTGCCCACACACAGCCCAGCGCCTCTTTTTCCACAGTAGAATATTTTCTCTCTGCCTGGGACGCGTAAATATTTTCGGCAACCAACTTGTGTTTAGCGTTTCTCTGATTGGCCACTACGCCCATGTGACCGCGGCAGCGCGAGAGAGCTGCAGCGCGGAAATAGGCTGTCTATTGGCTCGCGCTGCAGCGCGGAAATAGGCTGTCTATTGCCATTCTCTAAGACAAACTCTAACCTTAACCAGCTCCTTAACAGCGCCTAAACTTAACCCTTCTAACCTTAACCAACTCCGAAACAATGCCTAACCTTAACCTTAACCAACTCCGAAACAATGCTTAAAGTTAACATGCCTAAACTTAACCGGCGAAAGAATGCATGTTAAAAAAAAAATAAATAAAAAACTGAAGGGAATCGAACTTGTCACCAACAGACCGCAGGATCCACAGCAGGGCAGCGCTGCCAGTTGAGCTAGTTGTCGATGGTAAAAAAGGGGGGATTACTGCTACATAATGCTGCCGCGACGGAGCTCCGAGCTCTGCCGCTACGCTCCGCGGGGGCGTGGCTAGACGCAAGTTGGGCGTGGCTAGACACAAGTTGGTTGCCTTTAATATTTAGGCGCCTGGGACAGCGTGCAGGAGGCGAACGCCACAGTCCTTTCTGAGGCGTCCGGATGCATCTGGGTGAGGACGGCGCCCAGACCGTAGTCCGATGCGTCTGTAGTGACGACCGTGGGCAGCTCAGGGTCAAAGAGTGAGAGTGCACCGCAGTCAGGTTCCTGTCGTGCTCCTCCACTGATGTAACTGTGACAATGATGTCATCGAGATAGCACTGGACCCCCAACAGACCTTTGAGGATTATTGACATCATCCGTTGGAAGCTGGGTGCCGATGCCAGTCCGTACGGCACTCTCTTAAAGCGAAACAGTCCATTATGAGTAATGAATGTCAACAAGCTACGGCTGTCCTCGTGTAGTGTAACCTGGTGATAAGCACTCTGAAGGTCTAATGTCGGAAACAGTGTTGCGCCCCTCAATTCTGTAAACAGTTCCTCCATGTGGGGTAGTGGAAACCCATCTATGACTACTGCCTTATTTGGCTCCCTCAGGTCTACACAGAGGTGTAATTCTGCGTTTTTCTTTGTAGTAACGACTATGGGTAAGATCCATTCAGATGCCTCTACAGGCTCGATTATGTCCTGCTCTACCAGTCTCTTTATCTCCTGGGATACAGCTGCTCTAACTGAGAATGGCAACCTACGTAGTGGTTGTTGTACAGGTCTGACTTCTGGACGTATTTTCACCCGATGTGTGAATGCCTTTGCACACCCAAGTGTATTTTTCTCAACACTGGTTGCAACTGAATTTGTCTGGTTGCACTGAGCTGACGTGACCTTGCCTTCTAGTATCTGCATTTGTAATGCAGTAAACAGGTCCCTCCCTAACACTGGAGACCCATTTTGCACAATGTATATTTCTTCGTCAGTGCAGCGGTCACCAAAAGCTACTCTAGCCTTCAAGCATCCATGAACGGGGATTGCATTACCTCCGTAGCTGACTAGACTTAGCTTTGGTGTTGTAAGAGAAGCATTAGGGAATAATTGCATGTAACTCGCTCTGGGCAAAATAGACACAGCTGAACCTGTATCTAGCATGAGCTCAATGTCCTGACCGTCTCGTTCATCTGTGCTAACCTGCACTGTACACACTATCTTTTCAACAGAACGTGCACCATCTACCATGCACAATACAGTCACTTCAGGTACAGTCTCAGACTCGGTTACCTCACTCACTCTGTTAGAACCCCGACGCACTTTTGAAAAATGTCCCTTCTTTTTACATGTGTTGCACAGTGCATCCCTAGCAGGGCATCCATCAAAGCTGGCGATGTGTTGAGGAGAGCCACATCTGTAACATGTCTTACCCTGCATAGACTGTGTAGGCAAGGGTTGCGGTGACGCATTAAAATTACCCCGCTGTGACTTGTACTGTCGCGAGCGTGAGAACTGGACCGCCTCTACCGTGCTCTCCGGCTGTCCCTGAAGCATGACTTTTGCCTCCGACACCGCAGTTTCAATCTGACCAGCGATCATTACAGCCTTGGTCAGTGTCAGTGGAACTTCCAGTAGTAATCGCTCCTTGATGCGTGCTGAGTTGGTATTTTCGACCAGCTGGTCCCGGATCATTTCCTCTTCCATCACCCCGAACTCACAAGTTGTAGCTAGCTCTTTTAGAGAGGCAACGTACTGGTCCGTGCTCTCGCCATTGCGTTGGCTACGTTGACGAAAACGGTAGCGCTCCGCCACTACATTAACTTTCCGTGTAAATAACTTTCCAATAACTGATAATGCTGTGGCGTACTTATCATCTGCCACCGTCATTGTATAGAAAAGTCTCTGTCCTTCCACTCCCAAACAATGGACGAGCAGGGCACGCTTGCGCGCGTCAGGTAGCTCCTTCTCGGACATGGCTAGCAGGTAATTTTCGAACGTGCGGATCCATGCCTTGAATGGAATGGCTGGCTCCCCGCCGTTTTGAAGAAAAGGTGGCGGTAGGCTTAGGTTCAACATCGACATCCTTGTCGCCAATATGTTATGTCGTAGTAAGAATGAGTAATGGACACTTTAGTACCAGCGTCTGTCTTTATTCACATCCATACCAAGAGCTACCTTGCTCAGTCATTCACTCTACCTTGTGTGTCACACAGGAGCACATCCAGCCCGGTGTAACCCATACTCTATGTTAGAGCTCCGCCTACAGGCCTAATGGAGACACCACATATCCTTCTCATTAAGACAGCACTTACAGGGCTGGTTATGACAGTAACTTAGAATCCATTAAGGCTAAACAGTAAAGAACATTTCAAAGTATGTAGGCTACTCTTACCTTTCTTAAGTTATAACTAAGATAGAGTCCATTACGGCTAAGCAGTAAAAAGAACATTTACTCTACCTTTCTTATTCCGGCCTATGAAAAACAGAATAAACATTTGTATACATATTTCAATTCTATGCATTACTAGCATTCAAGTCTGCCACAATTATAATTAACCAGAACCGTTAACTCTTTCACCTTTCAGCATTACTAATATCAATATTACATAATTAACCAGAACCGTTAACTCTTTCACCTTTCAGCATTACTAATATCAATATTACATAACACTTTTCTCAGTGGCTCATCACAAAGTCCTGAGTCCACACAGGTGCTCGTCTCGGCCTGGCCTGTCTTACAGGTTCTGTGTGTGTGTCAGAAGGTGGCCCTGCTGTAATATCACCGTCCAAAGGCGACCCCTCGCCGTCCCCCTCTCCTCTCCAAAGAGAGACCGGTGCCAGATGGGAAGCATTCCAACAGCATCCATCAGCCAGCATGTAGGTGTGCGGTCCTTTCTGTCCCACCACCTTGAGTGGCTTGGAGAACTTGGACTGAGTCTTGCAAGAATGCCAGGTTTCTTAACCCGAACGTATGAGCCACATGGGAATGACACACTCTTCGCACCTCGCCTTTGATCCGTGTACGCCTTGCTTCTGTCCTGTTGCACGGCTACTCTGGCGGCTATGTCCTCCGACGAGTGTGGTGTGGCTTGTGGAATCTGAAATCCAGCCACATGGAGTTTGGTGCGCATAGAACAGTTGCAACAGTTCTGCTGGTGAGTGCTGTGTCGCAGAGTGAGGAGTAGACCGATAGGCCTGTAAGAAGTCTGTTGTAAACTCCTTCCATTGCCTGCCTTCCAGCGAGGCCGTCTGCATACTGTCTTTCAAACTGCGGTTAAAGCGTTCTATTTCACCATTTGCCCATGGATAATACACAGATGACTTCCTGTGCACTATGCCCCTGTCTTGGAGAAACGCCTCAAACTCCTGAGACACAAACTGAGAGCCATTGTCAGAGACGAGCTCTTTCGGATTACCCTCTCTGCTGAAAACTGTAGATAGGAATATTGTCACAGTCCGTGATGTAACCTGTGGCACAAAAGCTATCTCAGGCCACTTACTGTAGTAGTCTATTAGTGTGATTGCAAAGCGACAGTCCAGGGGCGCTTTATCAAAGGGCCCAACCACGTCAATTG
This sequence comes from Notolepis coatsorum, assembly GCF_963971535.1. Classification (NCBI taxonomy): domain Eukaryota; kingdom Metazoa; phylum Chordata; class Actinopteri; order Aulopiformes; family Paralepididae; genus Notolepis; species Notolepis coatsorum. Next base: position 84,443,331 of record NC_140171.1, on the reverse strand, counting down.
CCAGTTTCTCCCAAGCCCCAGTAGGATAGGGCACAGGCTGCAGTGGAGAGGTGCGTGTGACTGCTGACTTGTCATGTGACTGGCATGTGTTGCATGCTTTGATAGCCGACTCAACCTGGGCATCCATGCCAGGCCACCAGTATACTTCTCTGAGTCTCTGTTTTGTCCTCACAATTCCCTGGTGAGTGTGACTCGTGAGCCAGGGAGATCAGTTTGGGCTGTAGACTCTCTGGGACGAGCAGTCTATATGGGCCTCGCACGACACAGTCATCGTGTAGAGAGAGTTCGTTCTGTAGTTTGTAAGTCGCTTTGGATAAAAGCGTCAGCTAAATGACTAAATGTAAATGTAAATGTAGTTTGAAGAACATCCGTAGGTCCGGGCCTAGATCCTTTTCGGATTTAAGCCATCTGGAGGTGAGTATCTCACGTAGTTTCAGTTGCACCGGGCAGGCAGTGCATGCAGCTTTGAACTCTGCCGCCGTGATAGCTGAGAGATTAGAGACAAGGGCTACCACTTCCACGTCCTCCTCCTGGCTAGGTTCTGAGCCAGGTAGTGGGAGACGGGACAGGCAGTCCGCAGTGACGTTTTCTCTGCCGGGCTTGTACAGAATGTCATAGCAGAATGACATTAGCCTAGCGGACCACCTGGCTACGCGCATGCCCGCTCTACCTTGACCTTTTGAAGAGAGCAGTGTGGTCAGGGGACTGTGATCTGTCCATAGTGTGAAGTGTCTTCCCCACAGGTATGTCCTCCACTTTTCCGTTGCCCACACACAGCCCAGCGCCTCTTTTTCCACAGTAGAATATTTTCTCTCTGCCTGGGACGCGTAAATATTTTCGGCAACCAACTTGTGTTTAGCGTTTCTCTGATTGGCCACTACGCCCATGTGACCGCGGCAGCGCGAGAGAGCTGCAGCGCGGAAATAGGCTGTCTATTGGCTCGCGCTGCAGCGCGGAAATAGGCTGTCTATTGCCATTCTCTAAGACAAACTCTAACCTTAACCAGCTCCTTAACAGCGCCTAAACTTAACCCTTCTAACCTTAACCAACTCCGAAACAATGCCTAACCTTAACCTTAACCAACTCCGAAACAATGCTTAAAGTTAACATGCCTAAACTTAACCGGCGAAAGAATGCATGTTAAAAAAAAAAAAAAAAAAAAACTGAAGGGAATCGAACTTGTCACCAACAGACCGCAGGATCCACAGCAGGGCAGCGCTGCCAGTTGAGCTAGTTGTCGATGGTAAAAAAGGGGGGATTACTGCTACATAATGCTGCCGCGACGGAGCTCCGAGCTCTGCCGCTACGCTCCGCGGGGGCGTGGCTAGACGCAAGTTGGGCGTGGCTAGACACAAGTTGGTTGCCTTTAATATTTAGGCGCCTGGGACAGCGTGCAGGAGGCGAACGCCACAGTCCTTTCTGAGGCGTCCGGATGCATCTGGGTGAGGACGGCGCCCAGACCGTAGTCCGATGCGTCTGTAGTGACGACCGTGGGCAGCTCAGGGTCAAAGAGTGAGAGTGCACCGCAGTCAGGTTCCTGTCGTGCTCCTCCACTGATGTAACTGTGACAATGATGTCATCGAGATAGCACTGGACCCCCGACAGACCTTTGAGGATTATTGACATCATCCGTTGGAAGCTGGGTGCCGATGCCAGTCCGTACGGCACTCTCTTAAAGCGAAACAGTCCATTATGAGTAATGAATGTCAACAAGCTACGGCTGTCCTCGTGTAGTGTAACCTGGTGATAAGCACTCTGAAGGTCTAATGTCGAAAACAGTGTTGCGCCCCTCAATTCTGTAAACAGTTCCTCCATGTGGGGTAGTGGAAACCCATCTATGACTACTGCCTTATTTGGCTCCCTCAGGTCTACACAGAGGTGTAATTCTGCGTTTTTCTTTGTAGTAACGACTATGGGTAAGATCCATTCAGATGCCTCTACAGGCTCGATTATGTCCTGCTCTACCAGTCTCTTTATCTCCTGGGATACAGCTGCTCTAACTGAGAATGGCAACCTACGTAGTGGTTGTTGTACAGGTCTGACTTCTGGACGTATTTTCACCCGATGTGTGAATGCCTTTGCACACCCAAGTGTATTTTTCTCAACACTGGTTGCAACTGAATTTGTCTGGTTGCACTGAGCTGACGTGACCTTGCCTTCTAGTATCTGCATTTGTAATGCAGTAAACAGGTCCCTCCCTAACACTGGAGACCCATTTTGCACAATGTATATTTCTTCGTCAGTGCAGCGGTCACCAAAAGCTACTCTAGCCTTCAAGCATCCATGAACGGGGATTGCATTACCTCCGTAGCTGACTAGACTTAGCTTTGGTGTTGTAAGAGAAGCATTAGGGAATAATTGCATGTAACTCGCTCTGGGCAAAATAGACACAGCTGAACCTGTATCTAGCATGAGCTCAATGTCCTGACCGTCTCGTTCATCTGTGCTAACCTGCACTGTACACACTATCTTTTCAACAGAACGTGCACCATCTACCATGCACAATACAGTCACTTCAGGTACAGTCTCAGACTCGGTTACCTCACTCACTCTGTTAGAACCCCGACGCACTTTTGAAAAATGTCCCTTCTTTTTACATGTGTTGCACAGTGCATCCCTAGCAGGGCATCCATCAAAGCTGGCGATGTGTTGAGGAGAGCCACATCTGTAACATGTCTTACCCTGCATAGACTGTGTAGGCAAGGGTTGCGGTGACGCATTAAAATTACCCCGCTGTGACTTGTACTGTCGCGAGCGTGAGAACTGGACCGCCTCTACCGTGCTCTCCGGCTGTCCCTGAAGCATGACTTTTGCCTCCGACACCGCAGTTTCAATCTGACCAGCGATCATTACAGCCTTGGTCAGTGTCAGTGGAACTTCCAGTAGTAATCGCTCCCTGATGCGTGCTGAGTTGGTATTTTCGACCAGCTGGTCCCGGATCATTTCCTCTTCCATCACCCCGAACTCACAAGTTGTAGCTAGCTCTTTTAGAGAGGCAACGTACTGGTCCGTGCTCTCGCCATTGCGTTGGCTACGTTGACGAAAACGGTAGCGCTCCGCCACTACATTAACTTTCCGTGTAAATAACTTTCCAATAACTGATAATGCTGTGGCGTACTTATCATCTGCCACCGTCATTGTATAGAAAAGTCTCTGTCCTTCCACTCCCAAACAATGGACGAGCAGGGCACGCTTGCGCGCGTCAGGTAGCTCCTTCTCGGACATGGCTAGCAGGTAATTTTCGAACGTGCGGATCCATGCCTTGAATGGAATGGCTGGCTCCCCGCCGTTTTGAAGAAAAGGTGGCGGTAGGCTTAGGTTCAACATCGACATCCTTGTCGCCAATATGTTATGTCGTAGTAAGAATGAGTAATGGACACTTTAGTACCAGCGTCTGTCTTTATTCACATCCATACCAAGAGCTACCTTGCTCAGTCATTCACTCTACCTTGTGTCACACAGGAGCACATCCAGCCTGGTGTAACCCATACTCTATGTTAGAGCTCCGCCTACAGGCCTAATGGAGACACCACAACCTCTTAACACATTGTTCGCCAAAATGGCTTTTCAGCGTTATTGCCCGCCATGCGTTGACCGCCAACATCGCTGTACAGCGTTTTTTAGATCAATATAAATTTTTTTCCCATTGGCATTCATAATTCATCCACCCAACCCCCGATGCCCTAGCCCTAGCGGGACCCTAGATGGGACTGCAACGGCTCAATACCGCCGCCTGGTGGATGGTCGGGCGAGTTACACTCTCGCAAAAACCGGAAGTGTCATCGGTGCATCGAGGAAATTCCTCCGGCAGTCACATCTCGCTACGGGACTCCTGACAGACACTATAGTACATATGGATCGCTTTCTAAACGTAATCGATATGATTTCGGCGTTTATTGCGCCATACAAACCGGAAATGGACCTAGGCGATCGGCGTCGAATAATTGGGATCTTTCACCGCCAGTCTCATCGGCTCACGGTAAGGGGACAGTAACGTTATTTTCAGCCCGATTGTGCATTTCCTTGTTTGTAATCAGTCTGATCAATATATCCACCCATAATAAATAAAGCCGTTACTGACGATCAAGGAATTATAAACGACACCCCCCCCCCTTTCCTCCATGCATGATGAAGCATAATGTATACCGATCATATACATTTAAATTTTTTAATATAGCATGTTACAAAGGGTCAGATTAAACCGAATATATATATTTATTGCTTGAGATCCCATGTATAATACTTGTATATCGTTTGATATCCCTTGTATATTCTTCGTACATATACACGGAATATCCCTTTACCTAGTACAGGCCAGACCATAATATTCGTTCTCCTATTGGACAGCGATCCCCTAGGCGCCACGGCCATACCCCCCAATGTCTAGTTCAAAGTCACCGCTAAGACATGCCTGGACATGCCCGGTTCTGCGCAAGAATACGAGACAGAAATAAGGCTGGTACTAGATTGTTCAACTTACGTATAAATACGGCGCAGGTGAATACAGCAGTATGTTACCAATAAGTTGAAGCCTCACACCACGATACAACGTGCTGTGAAGTGGGCCCGTTTTGCCCCGAAATAGAGCCTTGAGACCGCGTGCGAATTGATAGCTGAAGTGTCAGAGTTTAACGCTGGATCGTCGAGTTCGACCTATTCTATTATTAAGTAATAGTCTATTATGTATAGTGTATCGTGCGGCTACCGTTCTACAGTGACCAGCATTACCAACGTTTCATCGTACCGAGCTAGTGTGCTTATCCAGGCTGGGCGGCTTAACCTGGTGCCGTCATCCGAGGAGCCCTAGACGAGAACCGTGTGGATATGTACACTGGATAACCTACCCCGACGACTACAGAGCCCTTTTCGGCTGGATTATATTTGCTTTGGTCCTGTAGCTGTTGGAGCGGAGAATCGTCTACACCCACTGTTGTGTGGGATTTACCCTGTGAGGAGCACCGTCGAGCCCGCCTCTAGTACTCTGAGGCTGGCTAGCTTTCCTCCATGCGGCACTGCATACCGGAGAATAGCTGTTGTTCGTCTACGGATCAAGGGATTATTGCACTGTCTCCTGTACCTGGAGTCTCCTTATTCCTCGTTGACCCAGACTTTCTGCTACCGACAAATCCTCTCCCCTGCTGGCTTACAACCGGAGGGACCCCTTTAGTATCTCCAGCTAATCTACTAGTGTACCATATATAATTCTTATGATACAGGTGGTATTAATTATCTCCTGCGTAATATGCTCATGGACTTACGCTCTTGACCTATTCATGCACATTCTTCGCCTTACAAGCGCAACTCTCAATCTTGATAAGTAATGTCAGATAATCTTCGTGCTGCTAATAAATATTCTTCTAAACAGTATTTCTTGTGAAGCCGTGTTATTGTGGGTGTGTTCATCTCATATACCTGTGTACTGTATGGCCAGTAATAATGTACATAAAGCAGTAGTGGTTTAATGATACCATACTTATTCAATACAGTCAGGGAATTGTACCCCTCGGTTACATAGCATGTATGGGAAAGAAACGGCAATCGATAATCTATCATATGCGTTTGGGCCTATAACTAGCGTTTTTGGAATTACAGCAGAAAAGATTAAAAACATACTTATATTCTCGAAGGTATTAACACAACAATGTATGAATGAAAAAGTATAACGTTCCCACATCCTGAGTGATAGATAATCGATGTTGAATGGGCCATAGTAATGTCAATATAGCAATACAATTTAAAAAGTTATAGCCCTGCAAAGAAGGTAAACATCTCCATAGGCTTTGAACATAAAGACGGACAACACGCTCATCACAGACAAGATGGATGTAGCCAATTACTTAAACATTTTCTTCACAAACATAGCCACAACACTGGTAAACAAACTACCCTCCCACTCAGGGCATTATGGGGTAGAACACATAGTAGCATACTATAAGAACCTAGGGGTCCACAAAGACGACTTCAAACTGGAAATGGTACCAACAGATGAGGTACTCAAAAAACTGAGCGCCATCCAACCGAACAAGGCCACTGGCCATGACAACATCCCCTCCAAATTCCTCAGAGACTCAGCAGCCGCCATCACCCCAGTCATCACACACATAATAAACCTCTCCATAAAACAGGGACACGTCCCCAAGTACTTCAAAATTGCGAGAGTAACACCCCTGCACAAAAAGGGCAGCAAATTAGACCCAGGCAACTACCGCCCTGTTTCTATCCTTACCTACATCTCAAAAGTCATGGAAAAAATAGTATACAAACAGGTCGAAAAGCACTGAAGTATTTATCATGACGTATAACGTATCTCTGATCGTATAGTGGAATTTCCCTTCTCTCCGTGTTGTAGCATTTCAATTGGTTTCGTTTGAAATAAGTCTGAGACGGGCGCTTCTTCAAGTTTAAACAGAACTCTCTGTGTTTTAATGGTAAACACAGCTTAATCATCAAGGTTTCACAGCAGAAGAAGTTACTTCTATATCTAAAATCATTGTCTTCGGTTTGGCTGTTGGTTCATGTCTCGTTCTATTCGTCTCTGTTCTCGAACCGTCTGGTGGTAGCATTTCTCCCGTTTGTTGTTTCAGGTCGCCCCGGCAACACGAGGCTGGTCCTTTGTTATGCTGGTTGCCCCGGCAACTCTGGTCTTCAGCAATCCTCTGGCGCTGCGCGGATGTGCTCTTTTCCTTTTCTGCTTCCTTCTCCGTCAGCCCTGTAGTTAAAGACAACTCTCCGCCCCTTTTCCACGTCGTCTTAGTGACGATTGCTAGGGGCGTCACTTCTTTCTATTGGCTAAGCTGGATATCGGCCATTTTGGATCTTAAAGGGACATGGTACTTATTTACATACTGACTATTTTTCTCATTTCGTCTCCTTATATGGAAAGCTTCCAGTTTTAGCGGCCCTCTCTCCTACACCGACCTAGAGCATGAGTCGTTTTCTAATCTAACTGCTAAAAGTACTTTATCATGCTTTGATTGTCTTTACAATAATGAGATTATTCTTTATTTTGACTAGACAGTTGCTAAAAGTCTTTCCTTGAGTTCTTGTCCTTTTGACTATCTAATTAAATCTATTGTTGCTTGTTAACCATGCTGTTGTTGTATTTCTATATTCTAAAGTAATCTTTGGCTTTTAGTCTTTGGTGCATAATATATTATAGCGTAACTCAACTTTTAAAGGATCAATCCGTATCTTTATAGTTTTATACTGAGTTGATTAGTCTTAAGATTGATTTTCTATGGGCAGAATATTCCTGATAATATTCTATATCTTATTATACCTTTTTAGTGTATTTATTTACTATATTTACCTGTATTTTAGTCTCCTAGTATGTCCTTTTATCAAAAGTAAGCGGTTTTACTGCAGACCCTTTCTCTCATCGGCTGACGCCTTGTCTGTGAAACCAGCTGTTTAGGAGGTATCAATGGTTATTTTAACTTTCTTTAAATCATTTACCCATGGCTATTATTTATCTTGTTTAGTCTCTAACGGATCTATACCATATTTTAAACTGGTCTAGTCTATGTCTTATAATTAATTATGTATTATTTTCTAGTTAACTGTTCTCTAAACTTTAGGCAATTTGTTTTCTCCTTTATTGAAGTCTCAACAAAGGGGTTCCCGGTGACCAGCAGACGACCAGCTGCTCCTTTAAGTCGGGCCCTCAAGATAGACTTGTGATCTAATCACTTATTTTAACAGTTGGTTTCCTGCATGACCTTTTGGGTCCTGGCATAAATAAATAAAGAACGGTTGAAATACTAACTTTAGCTTGCCTCCAGGCCTAATGATCCATTGGGGGAAGGGTAGGTTCAACAGTGGCCTGTTTAACTGTTACTGCTATCTTTATTACCTTGTGGTATCCTGTAGAATCTATGTGAAGAGGGAGGATGATGCAACCTCTCTTTAGGCCCACATTCCTTACATCTTACCACAGTATCGTCCTGTAGAATTGTACATTTCCTTGGGATTTAGACATGTTTCATTTTGACAATTCACGACAATCCACCCTTGTGGGTTTCAAACCCACATATAGCACCAGTATTTTCTAAATCAAACATGTCTTTAACCTTATATATACCATAACCTTGCTAACATTTCTTAAAAAATTCAAAAAATACACAAATCGAACTACAAAATCCGTTTCCGTCTGTACAGTTACAAAATCATCATGCACTCCTTCCCCCCACCCTCATTATACTCCTCCAGTCACACACATGTATCAGTTATTAATATTGACTCCATGTCTATTGGAAGGTAATCAGACAAGAATTTGCTTCCAAATTTATCAGCTTTTTTGTTTAGACTATTTTATCCATGTAATTAACTTAAATGTGTCTGTTTTGTGTAATTGACTCTGCAAGGAAAAGATTAATACATCACACCGAAAAGATTAACACTCTAAAAAACGAGGGAGACTTAAACAAGAAAACATATACAATTTTCTTCCTCGAAAGGACCACTTGAGGTCTATTTTATCCTTAGCTTCCAGCCCTGTCAGTTATCCCTTTTCAAACCTCCTGAGGTTTTTACTGCTAAGTTGTTTTTACCGTTGCTCCTTGTTGGATTTGCGCTAATCGCTATCTCCTTGGTCGTGTGCAGCCTTGGTACTGCCCCGACCTCCACAGAAGGAAATGATTTTCCCTCTGTCCTTTTATTGCTTTTTGGATTTGTTATTACAACACACAATTTATTGGAAGATCACATTTTTCCCCCTCAGATACATTCCTCTACTGTTCTGCATTGACAATACATTTTTTCCCAATTCATTTATCTATATATTCCATGGCTTCTTAAGTTATTATTCAATTAAATCACCTTTCTCTCATTCATTTTTGTGCTGTACTATATTACTAGATCAAATGTCTCAAGTTCAACACAACACTACTCCACCCTTGAGAGTGGAATAACCATTATTACACAATCATACCTTATTTCCAGACAGTTCCTCGGTCCGGACAGCCACCTCTGACGGGTCCCATTTCACGAGATCCCTCCCAGCCCGTCAGTCCCTAAGAAAAAATAGAGAAAAGAAACGAAAACAAAGAAAAACGCCAAAAAAATAAATGAAATTGTGAGTGTCATCATGCAACACACCCATCAAACAGAATCAAACTACCCTCCAGAGACATAAACACCCCCGTAAAACTAAGAAAGAATTTAAGAGAAACAAAAGACCATGTACACCAGGGGTCTCAAACTCAATTTACCTGGGGGCCGCTGGAGGTAGAGTCTGGGTGAGGCTGGGCCGCATCAAATATTCCACAAAAAAAGGGTTTCAAGTATTCCAAAAATGTATTAATACATCAACAAACTACCCCTTTGCTTCATCATAAACCTCAAAAACACCAGCAACTGAGCATTCTCAGTGGTGTCAGTGGACTCATCCACAGCTATGGAAATGCACTGTGAATTTTTTTTATTCTATCACAGCCAGTATTTCAGTTATTCTGGTTGCTGTGATATCTGAGGAGGATTTGCTTTTGTTTGCCTTCAAACATGGTCTCCATCACTTCAGTCATACATTATTTTATTATTTATGCATCAGAGAATGGCTTCTTGTGTTTAGCCAACACCCATGCCACTGAGTGAGCAGTGACACTTGGTTGCTTTTTATCGTTGTGACAATAATTCTGCTTGCAGCTTGATATGATGATTTCATTCCATTTATTTTTGTGGTTCTTAGTGCTGAAAGGTTGCATCAAAATAACTGTGTTTTGTTTCGTATTGGCGTTTCAAATTGCGTTTCAAATTGCCACTCTTCACAAGAGCTACCGTTTCTTGGCACATTGTGCTGGTTGGAGGGAGGATGAACGCATATTTTTCAGTCCATTCACCTTTGAATTGCAGCGATTTTCACTGTTGACTTTTATTTTACTGGCCATCTTTGAACATGCCATATTTTTCTACTAGCTGCCTGCTGGTAAAAATGATGCTACTCGCTACAGTACCTGCAGATTAGACTACCTGTAAATGCGCTGTCAACTCTCGCTCTGACTCCGACCCGTTGAAAGACAACACGCATTCCGTGAAGACCCGCCCTACTCTGCTCTGATTCGCAGACTGTGGGTGGGGGGGGGGGGATGCTGACGGGACGCTGAATATGATTGGACCAAAGCAGTAGACAGACACAGACAGTTGGAGAAGTGCAGAGGAGATAGCAGAGAATTTCGAGGATACCTGCTATACGCACTGATGACAGGATATATTTCCTTCTACTTGGTATCACTCCGGAATCACGTTTCAACCACTAACGTTTCTGCCATGAGCCTGCGCTATGGTAGCCTACAAGTGATAAAATAAATAAAACGCCCAACTCGCGCAACGACTCGGCAACAAGTTGCGCGCGGCGGCGCGGGCCGCATTAACACTACACTTTGATGTCAAGTAGGGGGCCGCAAAATATCATCCAGCGGGCCGCAATTGGCCCGCGGGCCGCGAGTTTGAGACCCCTGATGTACACCTTCTCTCATGACTTTTTTTTATTTATTTTTTTTAAAGTCTCCTTAACCACCCTTGGATCAAGTATGTATAATCACTACTAATCACTACTGAAGTAGTCCTTTTTTTTATTACTCTGTCTAATATTAAAATATTCCATTTTTCCTGTTTAAAACCACCGTTTTTTTTAGTATGATTAGCCATGCATTTGCCAGTTACCTCATCCCCTTACAACCCCAACTTACCATAGTTAGTCTTCCAAGCCGTTTTAGTAACTTGCACACATAATCTAACCATCTAACTTTTCTATATATCTTCTTTTCTATTTTTATTCTATTCAGTCGCATTTTTTTAACATCTATCTCTATTTTCCTGAGCGTCATAGCGTCTCCTGTGCATTTCCTCCATCGTTCTTTTCAGCCTATGGCCTTTGCAGACACGACCTCTTTACACACTCCCTTTGATAATGCCCCAACATCCCACAGGTCCAGCATGTCTGTCCATGACCCTCTCTTGGTGGGGCATAACCACAAGCCCCAGGTGCCCCCTGCCTGTGTTCGGATGGCCCCGATACCACCCTTAGCAGGTTTGTCGGCTCCAGGTTCTGTCCTTGCTCTCTGCCATTACCTCCATGGCCTTTTCCTCTGATGGACTCTCTTTGGGCTCGCCACCCTTTGCCACATGATCTGGCCAGGTGTCCCAATCCACCACAACACCAGCATTCTTTCGGCTGGTCTCCCACAGTTCCCGACAGGCCCGCACCTCTCCGGTCCTCTCCCGGCAGGTCCTGCTGTATGGAGGAGAGAGGCACATACCTGTTCTTTTCAGCCCCTGCCCCTCTGGCTTGTTGTTGGGAGGGGCCTGGAAACTCACCCCTCCTGCGGTGTTCATCACCATGCCCTCGCTGCTCAGCTCCCCGTTCAGGTAACGGAGCAAGTGACATCTCTTGTTCACTGAGTCCTAGTTCTGCAGCACAGAACATAACTTCCAAAATTACATCACACATGATCTCAGTCTGTTCCGCCAGTTCTCGTTCCAGCATTTCCCTCTCGTGTGCGACTTGGTCAACCGCCAGCTGCCTCTCCACCAGTTTTCTACGGACTGTCTCATGTCTTTCGGATGCTTCCGTGAATGCTCTCTGTCTTTCTGGAGAGAGGCACGTTATCCTCTCTTCCTCCACCCTGGCCCTGGCTGGCTGGCTCCTTGTCACTGGGCCACGCCTCTCATTCTGGCTCTGGTGTTGGGGGAAGTCTGGACAAGGGGAACTTGCGGGCGGAGAAAACTGTTCATGTATTTTCCCATACCTGTTGTCGGTCCCACGTATTGGCCACTCCATCGGTGTCCCCAACCCCTGTCCAGCCTCTGTTCCAGCCGTAAGGCCAGGGTGGGCCCCCTGGAACTGCTGTAACAATGCAGCTCTTCTCCGTCGCTTTCTTTGTCCCTTGGTCAAATTGCAGTCACCTGCAATGGACACTCCAGCGTGGATCGGCTCTTCCTCGACGGACACTGGTTGGAGTAAAACAGTTGTCTCTGGTTGTCCCTCCTCAATGACCCCCTGTGTTGGAATCAAAGTCATTATTTCAAGTCCCTCTGTCATACTGGTCACATGAGGGAATTCCATCACATCCAAATCAATCAGATACATTTCAGGTATCAATCTTTTTTCGGGAGTGTCTGCAAAGGTTATCAGCCCTCTTCCACTACCGGCATTATTTTTTTTCATCACCTTTTGTGCTTTCTTTTTCTGTTTTTTGTTTTGGTTATGCAGTCTATAGCGACCTCCTTTTATATACTTAAATACAAGGTTTTGTAAAGGCCTGAATATCTTTGGCCATTGCTTTTTCACTTTTATTGTGACATTTCCAGTTATTGAAATAGACAGATTGTCAACCTTTGCTATTGTTATTGCATCTAAACCTTTAGTTGCTCCTATCAACGTTTCACCAAGGTGAACCTGCTGTGTATTCGACATTCTCACCACTTTCAACCACTCCTGCAATATTACCGTTTGGAAAAACAAGTTTCTCTGTGTCTAAAACTATTTTTACCCACTTGAGTTAAAAATCACTCACACTTTCAGATTTTTACCGGTGCAGACAGGGATTGATAAGTTTCTTATCATTCATACTTATACCCAGGCTTTCAATAGACGTTATTCCCCAGTTGGTATTGAAATCGTCAGAGCCTCGTCTGTCCTCGCCGAGCCTGTCGAAAAAGAAAGAAAAAACACACACACTTAATATCAGTGGTATTTCCCTTTTCATTCCATCAATATTTTACGCATGGAAATGTCGGGCGTCTCTATACTAATACACTTAGAGAGATTTGGTGCAATTTATTTGAACATAACGACACGGCCTTAGCTTCGTTTTGTCCGTTGTCCAATCGGAAAACTGGATGTTCCATTCACTTGTCGTGTATCCTCTCACATGAATCTCTGGGGAATACAAATTTGCCTCAACCTCTCCCGTCCGTTCCTGGTATGCTGATGGTCCTCCTTTAGACAATAAGAATTAGTTCCACACAGCCTATCAATGTCTAAACCTTTCTGATGGATATGGTCATTCATCTGTTCAAATTTCTTTTTGCCTTGATGCATTTGTCAATTTGATCTCATAAAATACTTTGAATGACCTCATTAACTAGATGACTATGTGTAAATGTAACGTTAACCTTTTCTTCTTGCTTTTTGTTTGCTCCTCAAAACCTACTATGGAAAATCAAAAATGTACTTCTCCCTTCATTACACTCAACATTTACATCTTAACATTTCATCACATACTTCATACAGCATCATTTTCATAATTCATAAACACTTCTCCCCCTTCAACACCAAATATTTGGTGTTGACTTCTTCTGCCAACATCTACCAAGGACAAAATTAATTTTCAGCGGCTTATACCACTAAATCCTTGATCGTTGTATAGTGCCCAGCCGTCCATGTCATAAACTCATAAACGCCAGCACCATACTACAGTAATATCCCCACAGACCCTCGACTTCTCAAAGGCCTGCCACCTCTCAGCCCAAAGCATTTTCCCCTCAGTATCGATCCTGAATGAAAAAACCCCAGGCCCCCTTTACAAGGAATATCACAAATACCGTCCCACCATACTTGTATCCAGACAGGCCAGTGCCCATCCGGTACCCACTCTCACATACATAATAACAAAGCAGTTTAAACAAACATCCAACACCCAAAGCTGAACATAACCCCCAGGCCAGTCAGGGAGATGGGGGGCTCCCGAATGTAAAAAAAATACCCTAAACCCAACTATGCAGTCCACCACCTGAACTGGAAATGGTTAGCAGCGTACCCATAATCATTCGAAGGGCAAGCGTCGACTGAACCAGGGAAGGAGGGGAGGGGGGGCAGGCAGGGAGAGAGGGAGGGAAAGAGGGAGAGAGGGAGGGAGGGAGGGAGGGAGAGGAAAAAAGGGGAGGAAGGGAGAGAGAGAGGGAGAAACAGAGGGAGGAGGGGAGAGCGAGAGGGAGAGACAGAGGGAGGAGGGGAGAGAGAGGGAGAGAGAGAGGAAGGGAGAGAGAGAGGGATGGAGAGACGGAGGGAGGAGGGGGGGGGAGGGAGGAGGGGGGGAGGGAGAGACGGAGGGAGGAGGGGGGGCCTCCCAAATGAATAATAATTGTATATCAAAAAATTTGAATTAACTAGCAGACCTTACAGTCTCACCTGGTCCAGTTTACAAACAGGGCTTTAACCACTATCATCAGCATTTGCTGCACAACTTTAACTTAAATTAAACCCTACTTTAATATGACCAATGGTTTCTGCATGGCGTTCCCAAAAGCTAACACTATACTCTAAGCCTTACTGTAGAGGTACTCCAATTTGAATAAACTCCTTTGAGAACCTGGGAGCTCCACAGAGGCAGATACCACAGGGAAGTCTTGATGTAAACAGGAAAGGAGGGAGACACGCAGGGAGAGAGGGAGGGAAGGAGGGAGGCAGGGATGGAGGGAGGGAGACACGCAGGGAGAGAGGGATAACAGGGGGGGGGGAGGAGAGAAGGAGGGAGGGAATGAGAGGAAAAAGGGGGAGGAAATACACGCAGGGAGGGAGGGAGGGAGGGAGAAGAGGGAGACATGCAGGGAGAGAAGGATAACAGGGGGGGGGGCACGCAGCCTTCCTTCACAACACACAACGTCGCTGTTCACTCCACTCGTCTTGATCAACACCGCCCCCTATCACACTTTACTGGTCCCTGTCCTAACAAAAAGCTCAACTCTATTTCCCATAATCCACCTCCCTTGTACCGACGGCACTGTGGCGCGCATGCGCAGACCGCCACATACCGTCTACACGTTTCAAAACATAACAGTCACCCTATACACTGCCTACTATCGGTTTAAAACATTTAGTAAAGTCACAACAAACACACACTCACCCGTCCCGTTTTCCTCACTACTGCCATCATACTGGGCTAACAATAGATATAGATTGATAACCAAATATGTATATACATTCGTTCTTCATCCGCCATTACACAAAACGGGAAAAAACGATAAAAACTACAAAATTTAAAATGGTCGCCACGGCGCTTCCTGTTTACATAGGAAGTTGCTTCACTAGCACATCGCGAGATTACCGAGAGTTGCACAATGCTACATCGTTAGCACAGGTAGCTTAGCTCATTAGCTTCGTTAGCTTAGCATTATTAGCACCGTTAGCTTAGCATCGCTAGCTTAGCATCATTAGCTCAATTAGCTTAGCCTATCCATATTATCGTCCGTTAGCCTAGCGTAGCTAGTTAGCTTAGCCTAGCATCAACCTCGCCACCCTAATAACGTCCCCTAAACGGCCTATTGTCCCGTTTTTTCGAGTGGCTCAACACACCGCGACATCAGCGCAACACAGTTCTACCCCGCAACAGAACTTTAATCCCATTAAGCGCTAGTTTACAGATCATACACATAATCATTTTTACATTACCCCGCTCGTCCGTTGTCTCCGCCTGGTCGAAATATCCAGTATTTTAAATCCAACGCACCCCAAAGTCCCCTCGACCGGACGCTTACAGTGACGACTTCCATTTCTAAAACATCGCTTCATTCGATTTCTATTACATTAAACAACGATCTTAATACCACAGAAATCAATAATCCCAACATACACTTCACACCCTAGTGGCCCCATCTCACTCCTGATTCCTTCAATATACTCGATATCACGACGCAACGTCCACATTTACACCCGCTCGCCCTCGCGGCTAACTAGAAGCTAACCCTGCTGCGTTCCAACGGCCCTCGTAAAAATGAACACACTCTATACAACGGACACTTTCCTATATTGTTTTGCCGCGGCCGTTTGGTCACTAGAGTTTCATAACGGCACAACAATAACCTACACACCTTGGCACTCACTCATAACCACTAACAATCATTCATCAATCATATTTAGCAAAACACATTGTCCTAGTTATAAACATTCCATTCATTCGGCAACAGTCTTCCTTAGTGCTTGTTTATTCTCCTCACTTGATCCTATTTAGCAACAACCTTTCCATTATTGCATCCCAATGTCCTAACTATAAAGCGCAGTTGGCTGATCAGCTAAATAAGTACTTCTTATTATCCCTACACTAACCAGGCGTTTGAAACATCGCCCCACCCTTTCAGAAATCTCGCTCCATTCCTGCAGAGCTCGCACGAAGACAGTTAACCCAGGCGCCCTCTGGCTTGAATCTGAATCTGTATTCACATTGTGCTCCCAATGTTTCTACACACCTCGATATCCCACGTTATTCTTCATCTACAGTCCTCCTTTCTCTGATTTGAACAAAATCGCGAATCAGAGCTGAAATGTGTCGATGTGTCGTACAATTTTGAAGTATTTGCAACATCTCACAAAAATCAAATGTCACGCACATCGATTTAAAGCAATTTCTCCTTTTGATGGACTTGCACGCGTTCCCTTAAACCTGGCGGGCGCACGATCCCACCTAGTATAGCCTTATTTTACCATCCTTACTGACTAGCATCATACTGTTTAATAGAGGGTTTGCAATTCATCATACTATATAGCCCTCTTCCCACCCAACGGTGCAAACTCAGAGCGCGGGCACGCTCCCTTTGAGTGGGCCGAGTTTCCATACTAGCCCCCTCACACTTAAAAAATACCATCTTAATCAGTCATGTACCAATCTCTCTCCTCTACCTTGATCGGCAGCAGTTCTGATTGGTTTTACCCTACCCACAACGCTACCAGCCCTGTTCCATACAGGACTGCTAGCGATGCAGATTCATGTCTACCCATTTCACTAATCCTAGGTTTTCTAACCGAACGCACCTTAATTCCCTAACCCAAATCTGTGCTCCTTAGACATTGTGCGGTCGAGACCAGAACCAAGGTTGTGAATATTGGTTTCTGGTGTCTGCCGACACATCTCCGGTTAGCACGGTAATACTCATAGCAAACCCCATTCGGAGACTGCTCGTCCTACACCAATATAGACGCCACCTCTTCTCACTCACCTACAAATCCGTTGTCCTGGCTGATGAGGTGAAGAAAACAGTCGTAGAGGCGTCGAAGACAGAGAGAGAACCTCTCTGTCCTTTGAGAAGTAGTGCTCTCGTCATCTTCAATCGGCTTTGTTCGAATTCAGCACGGGTCACGGCGACAATTGAAGTATTTATCATGATGTATAACGTATCTCTGATCGTATAGTGGAATTTCCCTTCTCTCCGTGTTGTTGCATTTCAATTGGTTTAGTTTGAAATAAGTCTGAGACGAGACGGGCGCTTCTTCAAGTTTAAACAGAACTCTCTCTGTGTTTTAATGGTAAACAAAGCTTAATCATCAAGGTTTCACAGCAGAAGAAGTTACTTCTATATCTAAAATCATCGTCTTCGGTTTGGCTGTTGGTTCATGTCTCGTTCTATTCGTCTCTGTTCTCGAACCGTCTGGTGGTAGCGTTTCTCCCGTTTGTTGTTTGAGGTCGCCCCGGCAACACGAGGCTGGTCCTTTGTTATGCTGGTTGCCCCGGCAACTCTGGTCTTCAGCGATCCTCTGGCGCTGTGCGGATGCGCTCGTTTCCTTTTCTGCTTCCTTCTCCGTCAGCCCTGTAGTTAAAGACAACTCTCCGCACCCTTTTCCGCGTCGTCTTAGTGACGATTGCTTCTTTCTATTGGCTAAGCTGGATATCGGCCATTTTGGATCTTAAAGGGACATGGTACTTATTTACATACTGACTATTTTTCTCATTTCGTCTCCTTATATGGAAAGCTTCCAGTTTTAGGGGCCCTCTCTCCTACACCGACCTAGAGCATGAGTCGTTTTCTAATCTAACTGCTAAAAGTACTTTATCATGCTTTGATTGTCTTTACAATAATGAGATTATTCTTTATTTTGACTAGACAGTTGCTAAAAGTCTTTCCTTGAGTTCTTGTCCTTTTGACTATCTAATTAAATTTATTGTTGCTTGTTAACCATGCTTTTGTTGTATTTCTATATTCTAAAGTAATCTTTGGCTTTTAATCTTTGGTGCATAATATATTATAGCGTAACTCAACTTTTAAAGGATCAATCCGTATCGTTATAGTTTTATACTGAGTTGATTAGTCTTAAGATTGATTTTCTATGGGCAGAATATTCCTGATAATATTCTATATCTTATTATACCTTTTTAGTGTATTTATTTTCTATATTTGCCTGTATTTTAGTCTCCTAGTATGTCCTTTTATCAAAAGTAAGCGGTTTTACTGCAGACCCTTTCTCTCATCGGCTGACGCCTTGTCTGTGAAACCAGCTGTTTAGGAGGTATCAATGGTTATTTTAACTTTCTTTAAATAATTTACCCATGGCTATTATTTATCTTGTTTAGTCTCTAACGGATCTATACCATATTTTAAACCGGTCTAGTCTATGTCTTATAATTAATTATGTATTATTTTCTAGTTAACTGTTCTCTAAACTTTAGGCAATTCGTTTTCTCCTTTATTGAAGTCTCAACAAAGGGGTTCCCGGTGACCAGCAGACGACCAGCTGCTCCTTTAAGTCGGGCCCTCAAGATAGACTTGTGATCTAATCACTTATTTTAACAGTTGGTTTCCTGCATGACCTTTTGGGTCCTGGCATAAGTAAATAAAGAACAGTTGAAATACTAACTTTAGCTTGCCTCCAGGCCTAATGATCCATTGGGGGAAGGGTAGATTCAACAGTGGCCTGTTTAACTGTTACTGCTATCTTTATTACCTTGTGGTATCCTGTAGAATCTATGTGAAGAGGGAGGATGATGCAACCTCTCTTTAGGCCCACATTCCTTACATCTTACCACAGTATCGTCCTGTAGAATTGTACATTTCCTTGGGATTTAGACATGTTTCATTTTGACAATTCACGACAGTATCTTGCGGAAGAAAATCTAATCTACGAATCTACATCCCACTCCACTGACACATGCCTTCTCTATTTAAACGACCACATCAAACAAGAGGTGGACGCGGGCAAATACTGCGGCATGGTCATGCTGGACCTACAAAAGACCTTCGACACTGTCAATCACACCATTCTGATTGACAAGCTAAAAGCAATTGGTTTTGATAGTCTATCAGTGAGCTGGATGCAATCCTACCTGGAGGGGAGAGAACAGATGGTGGAAGTAAACGGTACCCTATCCCCCCCCTCACAGTGAGCTGTGGTGTTCCACAAGGAAGCATACTAGGACCGCTACTGTTCCTAATTTATGCAAATTACATGTCGTCAGCTTGTGACTGCAACTTGTTCCTGTTTGCGGACGACTCAGCCCTGCTGGTCTCTGACGGGGAAAAGTTACAGGTTGAAAAAACCCTCAGCTCGGAACTAGACAAAATCTGCAAATGGCTCGCTGATAACAAACTATCATTACACATGGGCAAAACAGAGTCCATTCACTTCGGTTCAAATAACAAACTCAGCAAGACCGACGGCTTCTTAGTTACAGTGGGTGACAATATTGTCACAAGGAAAGATGAAATTACCTACCTGGGCTCCATCCTAGAGGCAAATCTTTCCTGTGACAAAATGGCATCCAATGTAATAAAAAAAGTCAACCAACGGACTCGATTCTTGTACCGGATCTCCTCTCTGGTAAACAAGAATACCCTGAAGACTCTGGCAGGAGCACTCATTCAAGGGTACTACGACTATGCTTGCACCTCATGGTACCAAAGCACCTAAAACTAAAACAAAAAACAAAATTACAAACATCTCAAAACAAACTGGTCAGACTAGTGCTTGACCTTACTCCTAGAACCCACCTCACCCCTGCACACTTTGACAACCTAGGATGGCTTAGAGTAGATGACAGAGTACAGCAACTTGCAATGGGCCTGGTCTACAAGATACACTACACGACCAAGGTACCCATGTACATGTCAAAATACTTCCCAAAGGTCAGTGAATACCACGATCACAACACCAGAGGGAGCTCCACAAATCATGTTAAACCCAGATTCGGCTCAAACAAGGGACTAAACACGTTTCGCAATTATGCCACAACAATGTGGAACTACCCAAAAGCTGTAAAGGAATGTGAATCACTACCCACTTTCAAAACCACTCTCAAAGAACACCTATGGGAGACTGCAATTCGAAACTGGCCCCTGTAAATGTCCTAACCCAACCCCCTCCAATGTACAGTAAATGACGAAGTATGGTTTTGTCAATATTCCAATGTACAGTTTTGCTTGTACAGTTGTACAGTGTCCCCCCACCCCACCCCACCCACCCAACCACCTCCAATGTACAGTCCCCCCCCCCCACCCACCCAACCCCACCCCACCTACCCAACCTCCTCCAATGTACAGTTTCTACGTCAAATGTATATTGTGGTATAATATCTAATGTTCTCGTGTAAATATAGTCCCCTCCCCTATATCCCCTTACCTGTGCCCCCCCCCCCTCTCTGTGGAATAAGACACTCCCCTCCCCTGTGTCCCCATTACCTGTACCCCCCCCCCCCCCCATCTGACCTATCAAATGGGACCACACCCCCCCCCTGTTAACTATATAGATCTCCTCCCGAGATCTATCCAGGTCTTCTTACCTGGGTAAATTCAGCTGATCACCTGGGGGGAAGCCCTCAGCCATTCTCTCTATGTAATTCTATCTGTTTGGTTAATAAACCCTTGTTATTATCCAAGCCTCGGTTGACTGAGAAACATTCTTCTTCAGAATATCCCACAATTGGCGTCTACGAACTTGTGACGGACCTTTTTGCGTCCTCCCGGCGTGCTGTATCATTTCAGCTATACAGAGAAAAGTGAGTATAATAGACTGGTCGACCAAAAATGTATGGAAAGGAATTAAAACCTTCCCGCTTTTCTCTGTGCCAGGTGAACATTACAGAATGTTGTCAAATATTGAGATCATGGCTGAGTAAGAATAATGTGCATTAATATATCTGATCTGTATTGAGAATCGTTACCAGGGCGCGCGTGCACCTGGGTCCTTATCAGGCGGTTCTGAAAGGATGGGTTATATGTGCTATTCCCAAAAGTTTAGGCACAAAGGTTGAAGTGCTATTCCTGGTCGAGTCGGGGCCGACCAAAAGCTAAGGCACACAGTAAGGTTGTCGGATTGCTAACCCAAGTCTAATTCAGACTAAAAAATATAGGCAACAAAAGAAGATACGTGAGCTTATTATGATGTGATATCCTTGAAAACGCTACTCTGTTAAAAACGTCCTGTGATTCCTTTGCAAAGAGGCGGGAAGTTAGGACCGAGAAGCTGATGGAATCATAATTAGAAATTACCAGAGTAGCGTCATAATATTCATTGTTTCAACCTCAAACTAAGCCCACAATCTCTTCCATTCCTGAAAACGATGTATTTTGGATTAAATTAACCAATTGATCAATACAGATAGCGGGAAGATGATCACGCGATTTCCTAGTAGTACATGATTACGCGATGTCCCGGGAGTACGTGAATGTACATTAAACGGGACATCAGTCGCGGAAAGTACATTAAACAGGACATTAGTCGCGAGTAAAAGAGACCGAGAGTAATGATTAAACGGTATATATAATCTAATATATCGCTATTAAATTTCGAAGTTCAGGATTCGGTCGTTATGTTTTAAAAAACGATGTATAGATAGATCAAGGGTATAAATGCCTTGTCGCAGCAGAGTGCTGGCCGACTAAACGTACAGCGATCCAATACAGTCAGATATTCACACACGTTAACTTATATGTATTAATGTTTGTTTGTCTGTTTAAAGTCTCGTTTGTATTTGCACAATATGCCGACTGATATCGCGCCGAGCATTGAGACGAGTGCCGTTATACAGAGAATAACATTGAGGTGCAGTTCACGCGACAAACTAGGATAGTAATTTCCGCGGCCCACGGGAACGACCATTTGGGGAAGTATAGTTTTATCGTTTCAGTTTGTTTACGTTTCACATATGCACAGGCGCGTTCATTCGGTAACAAAACGCTGGTTTAGGTAAATTCCAGGCTATTGAGAGCTCGCGGAACTAGTATGCAGGATTGCAAAGCGTTATTTCCGAGGCGAATGACAACGCGTGAACGTCGCATGGGCTGATGACGTCATACAAAAGTGCGATATGAAACTATCATTGGGCGAACGGTAAGGTTTAATGTGCCCAAGGCCGAAGGTGCGTGAAATCCACTTGTAGTATATGTTTTATTTGTATATGTATGTGCGCGCTGCTATTGGAAAATGTTGAGTTGCGGTGGCGAGATGCGGGTTGCATTATCCCAGACCACCGGAGAAACGAGCCGAACATTGCATTGACGACACGTAACGTGCTACAGCCTCTGGAACCACTATTCCGGTGAGTATGAAAATCATAAATATAGATGCTTTGATTGATTGATTGAAAACTTTATTAACAGATTGCAGAATGGGTACAATACAGTACAGCTCAATACACACAAATTGTTAAGGGGATGCAGACCAGAGAAAGACTTTTGTCTTGTTTACATCAGGGTCCCCCATTTTCAATTCATCACATCTATACATTTATGACATACCAGATTTGCAAATTCAGTACGGTTTGTGATACAAAAGAAGTCAAGAAAAGATACATTTGACGTAGAAACTGTACATACACAACTATCATCTCAGTTACAGTAAATTACAACTATCTCAGATCACTTGAGTGTTTATGTTGCTTTAATTTACATGTTATAAGTCACATAAAGCTAGTTTTAAATAGGATTCTAATCAATTGGATATATTTGATCTAAAAGCTAAAGAAAGAATAACAACCTTTCTTTAGAGATAATGAATAAATGCAGATAATGTTTAAATGAGGCCAAAATCATGCCTCCTCTTTTTCCACAGTAACATTGATGAGTGAGATGATGAAATAGAGAAGGACTAGCTAATGTTTGTTGAGCACACAGACAGTCAAAGAGGATTCACCCAGAATAAAAGAAAAGAGTGGGAAATTAACATGTGTTTGTGGTTACAGACAACCAAGAGATCTGGCTCTGGGTCAAGATGCAGAATGGGGTGTAAATACATTGTATCATAAAAGTTGAAACTCCAGTGATTTGCATCTGAACACAGACAAGACACAAAGTGAGACCAGCTACAATCATTTAAATTGAGACCCCAAAGTAATCTACATTTGAACATGAAAATCAGCTGAGGACGATGTGGAGCTGAAAGACAATGCAAATGCCTAGAGAGGACTCTGACCACACCTATAGAGACTCAACTTAGTATCTCCACTATACTTAGTATAGTAGGAAGTATCGCTTTAGATGCAGATTTTCTCTTTGTTACCACAGAGACCCGTTTGACAATGGATAACAACAGAGAACCACAAAATGCACTGAATGAAATGTTTTAAGACCAGCTTGCCATAGCAAACACCATGATTCACTGGTACCTGATGAATGCAGTCAGGAAATGACTCTATTTTTCCACTAACTAATAACATGCATGACTCTTCCTTTTAACAAACTAATACATTTCTATGACTGCAAATATCAAGAACACCAGTGAAACATCAATATTGGTCATTTAGCTGACACTTTTATCCAAAGCGACGCACAGGTTCTGTGCGACAGAACATCAGGCAGGGCACAACTCTATCAGCTGAGTAACAATGTTCATCAAAGTGTTGAGTGCCACAGTGTAGGTTAGTTTTATTAGTGTTGAGTGCCACAGTGTAGGTTAGTTTATTAGGATAAATGCATGACAATAAGGTTAGTTAGAGGTAGATTTTTATTCTTGGTGTATTAGAGGTTAAATTAATTAATACTACTTAGATAGACGAGACAATGAATGAGTATATTCCATGCAAAATACCTGGCTGCCTAGAGGTTTTTGTTGTGTGTTTTTTCTCTATGCTTACAGAGCGGCGAGAAAATTGCAAAGAGAACCAGAGAGGTCACGACCCAAACACCGTTAAGGACAGGTTAGTACGAAGATGCATCGACTCAATGGTAAGTAAAATAGAGAACATGCATAATGGTATTACACAATAAAAAAAACTATGAATTGAATTAACCCTAAATGATTTTCTTCTTTAGCAGAAAGGCGTTGAATCATTTATGTGAGGAGGTTTTCTAAGGCAGTTTTCATCATCCTCAGATCATAAATTGGTGAGAGGACAGGACGAGTGAGACGACGCGTGACCTGAACCACGAACGACGGTGCGACCAGGCAAGGAGGAACACAACCCAGCGACCTGAGCGACCCACGACAGCATACTACCACCAGAGACGCCGCCAAGGAGCTGCGGACACAACCAGGGGCGACGACAACAACCGTGGGAGAACCACCAGCCCACACAACACAGACGTCCCCAAAGGAAGGGGAGCAGAGACAGAAAGGACGACATGCAGCCTCACCCCAGCGACCCGCGGCAGACCATCTGCAAAAGAGAACTGAAGTCCCCGACCATCAAGGTGGATTCCCATGACAAGATTGTCATCCGTGTGAGAGAGAGCGTCCTACAGACAGGCCACTACACCAACAAACCCTCGCCCCTCTGGTACCGCGATGACGGGGAGCGGGGGACCAACCACCACACAGCACGTTCAAGACCACCCTACCGCCATGCCTCAAGGCCTGATAAAGGCCAAGCGTGAGCACAGTGGCGGATGTGCGGTGGTGATGGAGAGCAGCGCAGGCTCTAGGAAAAGAGTCTGCAAGACCACTATAGTTGACTGCTACAAGTGACCCTTGACAGGGAATGGACGGCGACCAGTGAATATTCCCGACTGCATCGTCAAGAAGAGACACATAGCAAATGAGACCTGTGGACCAAGAGACTTCTGAACACACATTGTCCAAATTGTTATGTATTTATTTACTTTTTACTGTCTTACTGCCACACGACAGGCTCACAGAAACATCAACTGAATGTACGATACGTTCAACACACAGCAGGTCACCACAGAAGGACACATCCCTGGCAGAGAACAGATGGTCAACAGCGACGCAGCAACTGTCAGATTCACAAACAAGAGCTGTTTCACAAAGTTCATATGTATCAAGAAAATTATGAACTAAGAATATGATGAAATACAACCAATAAGATTGCAATAACCAATTTATAATAACAATAAGGAATGATCACAGAGTCACATTGAAAATTATATTGTTAACAAGACAGAACTAGTTGGTTTATTCCAAGTCACCAAGTTTGTTTTGACCATTGATAGTATACACCACAGCAAAATACTAGAACAATGCATAACGATTATCATAATCACCTTTTATATCAGTTTTTATACAAACCACTAGCTTAACGGTTTTAAATGTTTTGTACACATTAGCCACTAAGTTAATCCTTATGTGTAAATCCTATTCCTAATAATTATGCACACAATTTTGTTTTTTCACCCTGTGCACTCTGACCACACAGAGACAGTGCATGTATTTAATTGGTTTATTACGATGCCTGTATGCACAACGATCACATTAGCTCCCCTGAGTCACGACATGAACGACTGAAGGTATGCCAAGATATTTGCACAGCGATAGCTTCTAATGATTATGTTAATTGTTGTTTGATATCAGAGATGAGGACCACTCATTGATATAGGTATTTTGAGCAATTAATAAAAGAAAAGGGTGATATCTATTCCCACATCTCTGATATCAAAATAACACAGACCGCAGTCCAGTCGATCATGTCATGAATCATGTATGTAAATAATTCTATTTTAAACTGTTATGCCAACAACCAGATCACATTGGCCAAAATTTTCATTATTTTAATTGTTTTCTATTTTCACTTTTACCTGTTCCAAACAATCCTGGTATATTATACATTAATCTCACCCACATTATAAGAAAGAAAAGTGAGTATTGTGGTATAATATCTAATGTTCTCATGTAAATATAGTCCCCTCCCCTATATCCCCTTACCTGTGCCCCCCCCCCTCTCTGTGGAATAAGACACTCCCCTCCCCTGTGTCCCCATTACCTGTACCCCCCCCCCCATCTGACCTATCAAATGGGACCACACCCCCCCCCTGTTAACTATATAGATCTCCTCCCGAGATCTATCCAGGTCTTCTTACCTGGGTAAATTCAGCTGATCACCTGGGGGGAAGCCCTCAGCCATTCTCTCTATGTAATTCTATCTGTTTGGTTAATAAACCCTTGTTATTATCCAAGCCTCGGTTGACTGAGAAACATTCTTCTTCAGAATATCCCACAATATACTCTCTTTTCTGGAACATTTTTTTTGTATCACAAACAGTACTGTATTTGCAAATCTGGTATGTCATAAATGTATAGATGTAGCAGTACTGGCTATCTGTATGTCGTGTATGTCATATATGTTTATGATTAATTGAAAATGGGGATCCCTGATGTAAACAAGACGAAAGTCTTTCTCTGGTCTGCATCCCCTTAACAATTGTATGTATTGAGCTGTACTGTACTGTACCCATTCTGAAATCTGTTAATAAAGTTTTCAATCAATCAATCAAAACTAATGGAACATGACTTCTACTGAAGTAAACCTTTACTAATGGAACATGACTTCTACTTGAGTAGTAACCTTTACTAAGGGAACATGACTCCTACTGAAGTAAACCTTTACTAATGGCACATGACTTCTACTTGAGTAGGCTACTATATATCAGTACTCTCTCATCATCAACAACAAATGTATTTTGATGGGTGATTTTAATACTTATGTATCTAACAAGGACTGTCCCATGCATGATGCTTTTACTAGGTTTATTAACAAACTGTTTGACTTAACTCAGCTGATTATTGAACCTACCTGAGTAAGTAAAACTACCCAAACTACAATATATCTTATCATGGTGTCAGACAAATGCAATATCTCGTAACATGGTGACATTGCTTATGGTATCAGTGACCACTTGTGTCATGGTTTTCGCCTTATTTCGTCTTCCTATGAGGGATAGCGAAGGGTTATGTATATAACCTAGTTCTGTGAGTTATGGTGCGCTCAGCACCTGTCTGCATATATCTCGCTTCAGCGTATATACACTGAATAAAAAATTCCACCATGTACCTTTACATACCAGCATTCATCTGGCCACACCCCCATCCGCTTACCTAGATAAGCAGGGGTGGGGCCACACACTCATCTCCTTCCCAACAAATTTCACCACAATGAAAAAATCAAGGGCCGCAGCGGCGTCCAGGTGCTGAGCGCACCATAACTCACAGAACTGGGTTATATATGTTACGACCCTGGCTCATGGGTACGCAACCTATGTGTAATCAACACCAAAACCCTGTGCTCTAACTCAAAAATGCTACTAAACCAAGGAACTACTAATATAACTATAAGCTAATGTACTGGTAACCCAACGGACAAGGACTGTAAGAACCTGACAGCTCTTTCACTAGGCACAGACCGTGCATGTGTGTTTCTGGGTCTGCCTTTGAAGCTCCCCAGCAGGTAACCAATCAGCACTAATTGGCTAATTGGCAGCCCTCACCTGCCTGCCCTGGTGACACAGGAGTGACCAGGCCTCTAGTACATAACACCTCCCCCACCAAACTGGTTGCCCAAGAGGCAACCACTACACAACAACCCATAAACAAAACAAAAACAACTGTGACCCCTTAGTTGTCAGGGCCTCTACCACAACAGCGACAACGGGTACCACAAACACCGGTACTACGATCGTGAGAGGGCGTCTGCTAGCACGTTGTCCCTCCCACGAATGTGGCGAATATCCAAGTTATACGCCTGGAGGAACAAACTCCATCGCATCAAACGATGATTCGAATTCACCATGCTGCGAAGAAAAACCAAAGGGTTATGGTCTGTATACACAACAAGGGGTAAACTGGAGGATCCCACGTAAACATCAAAATGGCAAGAACCAAAGCGAGCGCCTCCTTCTCTATAGTAGAGTAGTGCAGTTGATGCCTGTCAAACTTTTTAGAAAAGTAGCACACTGGGTGCTCCACCTCTAATGCATCCTCTTGCAGGAGGACGGCTCCAGCACCGAGGTCACTAGCATCCACTGCCAACTTGAATGGCAGTTGAAAATCGGGAGCTGACAGAACGGGAGCGCTAATCAGAATACCCTTGATGCTCTCAAAAGACTGTTGACAAGTCTCAGTCCACACGAAAGGTACCTTAGGACTGAGCAGATTGGTCAAAGGGGCAACAACAGAAGCAAAGTTCCTACAGAAACTCCTATAGTACCCTGCCATACCTAGGAAGCGCTTTAACTCCCGCCTGGTGATGGGAGCAGGGAAGCCCACTATAGCCTCCACCTTAGCTGTAATGGGGCACACATGCCCACGTCCAACCACCTTACCCAGGTAGGTAACCGTGGCCTGTCCAAATTCACATTTCGCAAGGTTAACTGTCAAGTTAGCATCACCCAACCGCTTGAACACTTCGGCCAGATGCTCCACATGTTGTGACCAAGAGGAACTGT
This sequence comes from Notolepis coatsorum, assembly GCF_963971535.1. NCBI lineage: Eukaryota > Metazoa > Chordata > Actinopteri > Aulopiformes > Paralepididae > Notolepis > Notolepis coatsorum. Next base: position 84,415,020 of record NC_140171.1, on the reverse strand, counting down.
GGATAACCAGGTCATCCAGATATGCCTCACAGAACGCTACCCCGCCCAGGACCTTGTTCACTAGCCGCTGAAACGTCGCTGGGGCATTTCGCATGCCAAAGGCCATCACTGTATACTGGCAGAAACTCTCTGGTGTGACAAAAGCGGATATCTCACGTGCTCGCGGAGTAAGCGGAACCTGCCAGTATCCCTTTAGCAAATCCAATTTACTTACAAAGGCTGCTGAACCCACCCGATCGATACAGTCGTCCATCCGAGGCAGAGGGTACGAGTCCGGCTTGGTTACTGCATTAACTTTACGGAAATCAGTACAGAACCGATGAGTGCAGTCTGGCTTATCAACAAGCAGGCAGGGGGAGCTCCACGCACTAGAACTGGGCTCCGCAATGCCATGTCTCACCATATAGTCTACTTCCTTACTCAAGATCCTTCGTTTTTCCGGATTCACCCTATAGGCATGTTGCTTAATTGGCCCTGCACTACCAACATCAATGTCATGCTCGAGTACATTAGTACGACTAGGGACATCAGAAAACAAACGTGTATGCTGTCTAAGTAGGCGCACCACATCCGTACGCTCAGGAAGTGGTAAGTACGACAGGTGTGAGTCACCTAGTATCTGGGTGTTTGGCAACCGGCCCTGAGAAATCTCCTTCGACACAGAACAGTCGGCTACAATAGGAGATGCAGAAACTGTTAGAACAGCCACAGGCTTGACCCCTGACTGGTCAATCTGAGCCCTATCATTGTACGCCTTCAACATATTGACGTGACATAATCTACTCTTGCGCCTGCGGTCGGGAGTTTTAATCAAGTAGTCGACCTCACCAACTTTGCGCTCAATGGAGTATGGCCCACTGTATTTAGCCTGTAATGCAGACCCAAGAATAGGCGAGAGAACCAACACCTTGTCTCCCGGTGAGAACACCATATGTCGGGCCCGCCTATCATACCACACCTTCATTTTTCCTTGGGCTACCTTTAGGTTCTCTTTTGCTAGTTCACATGCTCTACTAAGCTTAAGCCTGAAGTCACACACATAGTCCAACAAATTAGTAGAGGAAGGAGTCTGGTCAGCCAACCACTTTTCCTTCAGCAGTTTCAAAGGACCCCTCACTGTGTGGCCAAACACCAGCTCAGCCGGGCTGAATCCAAGAGACTCCTGGGTTACCTCCCTAGCAGCAAACAGAAGCAAAGGAATTCCATCATCCCAGTCTTTGTCGAACTCCGTACAATATGCCCGCAGCATTGTTTTGATAGTCTGGTGAAATCTCTCCAGCGCCCCCTGGGACTCTGGATGATAGGCAGAGGAAGGGCAATGCTGGATAGACAACTGCTGGAGGACCTGAGCAAAGAGACGGGACATGAAGTTAGACCCTTGATCTGATTGAATGACCTTTGGTAGACCAAAAGTCGAAAAAAACCTAACCAGAGCTTTGGATATAGCTGGGGCTGTGATCTTGCGCAAAGGAATGGCTTCAGGAAAACGGGTCGCTGCACACATAATAGTCAAAAGGTACTGGTTCCCTGTCTTAGTTCGAGGGAGGGGACCAACACAGTCAATGAGGATCCGCTCAAAAGGTTCCCCAACGGCAGGGATAGGCTGCAGAGGAGCCTGAGGGATCTTCTGGTTTGGTTTACCAACCACCTGACACACATGGCACGAGCGACAATATTGTGCCACATCTGACTTCAAACCAGGCCAACAAAAATGTCTCAGCACACGGTCATAAGTCTTCCTGACCCCCATGTGACCAGCAAGATCATGATCATGTGCTAGATGCAGTATATCAGGACGATACACGGCTGGAACAACAATCTGAAACACACTGCCCCAGTCATCCAGACTGGACAGGTTAGGTGGTGTCCACTTTCTCATGAGCACGTCATTGCTAACAAAGTATCCTTGAGACGTATCTACCATTTCATCCTCTAAAACCGCCTCCTCAAAGAGGGACGACAAGGAGACATCCTTGTTTTGCTCTAGTACCAACTGCTCATGAGACGGAATCACCTTACCAAACCCCTCATCAGGGCCACTTTTCAACTCAACAAAGAACGTGTCACTAAGTGTCATATCACCATCTAAGTTAACAACCTCATGGGTGTCACATTTGACCTTTGACATTGCGCGTGTTACCGCACACACAGGAAACACTCCTGGATGCTTCTGTGCGAGCTCATCAGGAACCTCAGAAACTACAGGGACGGGAATTACAACTGGAGTAGCCAGCACTTTGCCACCGGCCAAATCGTTCCCTAGAATGAAGGACACCCCCTTTATGGGAATGTGAGAACACACTCCTACGACAACATTGCCTGATACTAAGGGAGAGTTTAGCGAGACCTCATGCAAAGGAGTATTCACAAAGCCTCCTCCAAAGCCCTGAACAATGGCACCGGAATGCAATGAAGAATCTTCCGAAAATGGCAAAATCCCATCCAGAATGAGAGACTGGAAAGCTCCTGTATCTCTCCATATTGTAATAGCCTGCCTTGATCCTAATTCACCAACCAGTGAAACAAATCCATCCATCCTAAATGTTGAGGAGCCCTCTAGCTCCCTGTCTGCACCTTTGATACTTCGCACCCCACCCTCTAATGTCGGCATAGGTGTCCTGTCTATGATTTCTACCAGAGCCACCGTTTTTAAATTTTTCTGCTTAAGCACAGGGCATCCAGCAACGATATGACCAGGCTCCTTACAGTAAAAACAGATAACCCCCTCTGGGAATGCACTAGCAGAGCCACCTTGCCTAGGAGTCGAAGTAAACCGACCAGCAGACACGGGTGCCGGGAACCGGCTCCCCTGAGAAGGACGCCTACTACCCCTGGACTCCACACGGCCCTCCTCTACAAAGACAGATTTGTGTGTTAACACAAACTCATCAGCCAAGACAGCAGCGTCGGCTATCTTCGATACCTTATGCTCATTTAGATGTGTGGAAACGTTATCAGGAACACACCTCTTAAATTCCTCTAGGAGAACCAACTGTCTGAGCTGCTCCCTTGACTCTGCTTTTTGCGAGGTGCACCACCGGTCAAACAGGTTCTCCTTCTCTTTTCCAAATTCAACATAAGACTGCCCCTCCTGCCTACGATAACCTCTAAAACGCTGACGATAGGCCTCGGGGACCAACTCATAAGCCCTCAATATGGAAGCTTTAACCAGCTCATAATCAGCGCTTTGTTCAAGGGACAGAGCAGTGTAGGCTTCTTGTGCCCTACCAACCAAAACACATTGCAGCAGCAGTGTCCAGGCGGTATCAGGCCACTTCAATGTGGTTGCCACCCGTTCAAAGATGGGAAAATATCTTTCCACGTCTTTCTCAAAGAATGGTGGCACCATCCTAATATTCCTGCCTACATCAAACCCGGAACGTGAGTCTGGATGCAGAGAACCCGCCTGCAAGGCAGCATGCTTAAATGCAAGCTCCTTCATTGCACGATCGTGCTCTCTCTCCTCTCTCCTCTCCTCTTGTTGTAGCTGTTTTTCCTTAAGCTCCCGCTCTCTCTCATCTCTCCTCTCCTCTTGTTGTAGCTGTTTTTCCTTAAACTCACGCTCTTGTTGTAGCTGCTTTTCCCTAAATGCCAACTCCCTAGGCCCCCAATCGATGGCAACACCTTCCGCCACGCCAGAGAGTTGTGGAGACACCTCAGACAAAAGAAGCTCATCCACCGTTGCCACAATCACCTGCTCCTCAATGAGTATAGCCCTCAAAGTCCCCAAGGCAGTCGTTTTTAACCGCTTCTCACTGGCAGTAAGCTCCACATTGTAGTGCACAGCAAGCTTCAGAAGCTGCTCTTTGGAAAACCTTCCCAACATCTCATCAGAGGGGTTCTCAACAAAATCCTTAATGGTAGCCATCGTTACTGTACCAGTCACCACAAGCTACTCACTTTACCCTACAGTCACTAAGAACCACTAACAAACCACGAAGAACCACCAAAGAACCACTGAAAAACCACTAAAGAACCACTGAATAACCACGAAGAACCACTGAAGAACCATGAAGAATGCTAATGCCAATAATAACAACCATAAAGGGACGCGGTGGAAATGTGAGCTCTACGGAGCGCACCTTTCCAGGTTGCACAAACAAACAAAAAATAAAAATAAAAAAAACACACCCACCCTAAATAGACGTGTCATACACGCAGGGTGTTAGGTGCTACCAGGTATGCTCACCAAACACTTAAACAAACAAAATAAATCCAACAAAATATTCCAAACAGGTGCGCCTTCTAACCTGATGTGACCACATATGCTTCTACGTCTAAACTGCAGAAAACCCCGGCCTACCACATGTCTACCCTAAGAAACACTAAATCAAGCCCTACCACACTACCTGTGTTTCCTGGCCGCCCTAACCTACCTACCCTTAAACTAATGCCCTGTAGACCTAACTTTCTTCAACCACACCTGCTACCAGTCAAAGATCATATACAATCATTTCATTGACCGCCCCAGGAGTACGCGGTGCACCGGACGCTAACCAACAACCAGAAAATAATATCCCTATCTACATGTGGTGCCTACTAAACTATATATTTTAACAGCATAAGTAGTCACATCAAATTACAAACAAATACGGCATACTCACCTGTTTGATGAAAATGGCTCAGCCCCCACGTTACACCATGTGTAACGAACACCACCCAAACCATAATATGATGCCACCCCGTGCAACACAAAAAAAATCACCAAACAAAGTGCTAGGGGTAAAAGATCCCGGATGAGCGCCCAATTGTTACGACCCTGGCTCATGGGTACGCAACCTATGTGTAATCAACACCAAAACCCTGTGCTCTAACTCAAAAATGCTACTAAACCAAGGAACTACTAATATAACTATAAGCTAATGTACTGGTAACCCAACGGACAAGGACTGTAAGAACCTGACAGCTCTTTCACTAGGCACAGACCGTGCATGTGTGTTTCTGGGTCTGCCTTTGAAGCTCCCCAGCAGGTAACCAATCAGCACTAATTGGCTAATTGGCAGCCCTCACCTGCCTGCCCTGGTGACACAGGAGTGACCAGGCCTCTAGTACATAACAATATACATAACCCTTCGTTCTGTAGCGTTATGGCTTCGCTCAGCACCTGTCTGCATAACAGGGGATGAGCGGGAGCCATAGCCCGACAAATGTACCCCGCTGAGGCCCCCCACAACCATCAGACCGGGGAGGACGGAGCCCCCCCGACCCTCCCTAATGGAGGATACCCCCCCCTATTGGAGGTTCACGGGAGGGCGACGGATCCGACCGTGCGAAGAGGCACTCAAGCAACTCAACGCACAGGGTGAGCAGACCGTGGCTTGACCCCACGACTACACACACGCACAACCCGCATGCCACCCGGGAACGAACGGAAGGAACAACCTCGTTACTGCCCCCAGAAATCACGGGGTCAAGAGCAAACCCAACCCTGTGGCAAGGCCGTAGCAGCGGATAGCGAAGGAAGACCCAGACCCACTGAAGGGACTGGATCCCCTGGAAAACGGGGGCCTGGAGAGGTCAATGACGCCAGGCATCAAGACCCCACCAGGTGGTCACTTAGTGACACTGCCCCCCACATCGCCAGCGTATTCGGATAAGGCCCCTCCAAGAGCGGGCCCTTTCCCCCCAATAGCACACCGCCTGGCACACTGACCCTGCAGAACAGGCAGTCAGCATGGCCGTAAGCACACAAAAAAGGTTAACCAACGGAAGCAGGCAGCGCACCGGGGAAACCAGGCAACAGGCTGTAACCTGAGCCTGGAGCACTGCGGACGAGACAGGCGCCAAAGGAGTCAGCTGAAAACAGCCCCCCCGGCGGAAGGGGCGTATGCTGGCGTTGTTGCATGACAAAGCCTCCATTAAAAAAAAAACACCCAGAGGGGTCGAGGCAGAGAAGGCTGACATGATTGGCAGACGTCATGAACGTGCAGGGGCACACTCAACCGGGTAACCCGGGAGTTGACTCTGCTCCAACATACCTCTCTGTACAGACGGTGTTCGTTCCTATAACCCCTCAAGAAAAAACTCCAAAACACACCTGCGGGCATACACTGGCTATACTGCAGTACAAGTGTTTCAGTTTTCAAAAAAGGGTTATCCCAGGCCTACGGTATCAACGAAACTTTACTTCGGACCGGGCCCGGCGGCACGGGAAGCACAGGGTTACCAGAGGAGGTCCAAGACCACCCCAACAGCCCCCTCTTCGCCACGCGTGAGAGAGGAGCGAAAAGAATGGAGAACCAGCCCTAAGCACACCGCACTTGGTATTCCCAGGCGGTCTCCCAACCAAGTACTAACCAGGACCGAACCTGCGTAGCGTCCGAGATCGGACGAGATCGGGCGTGTACAGATTGGTATGGCCGTAAGCCATTATGATAGTGCAGAGTACAATATGTACCCAACAAAGGGTCTCCATAGCGCCTAACCCTGTGACACCCGGACCGACCCGGCATTTTTCCCCCCGAAAAAAGCACAAGTCCCTCAGGGTACCAGAACAGCAGATCTGCATCCCCGGCGGACAACGGGTTAACTGACCTGGACCAGCGCGACCAGACCAGTCCCGTGTCCTAACCACGCCGACATGCCCACTCCAGAAGAGGGGGTAGGTATGCGTGTCGATCTAAACATGAAAAGAGGGCGCCACCCAGACGGTCCCCATTTAGACCGTGCTCAGTGGCCCACCCCAAGGGCGTGAGACCCCTCTACCTATGTTTTCATCTATTCCGTTAACATCCCCCAGATATGAACGAGAATTCATGGAGACAACCTAGTAAACTGGCGCTCGGAAGAGACAAAACTCCATCCCAGTTGCCCTATAAAAACGCTGTTTTAACAAGCAACCAAGGCGCACTTAGCCCCTGTGTGATTCTTTAACAGAAACACACCGAGCCAGCACTATGTATGCGTCGAGACCCAAACACATCAATGGATAGTCTAGCAAGACACCAAACATTGTTCCTCCAAGTCGCCTGGGAGAACGACACGGAGCCATCGTGCTTCATGTACCTTCCTCTTTTTATTCAAAAAAGAAAGAACACAGACTGACATGAATCCCTCGTGACGCAGCTGAGGGTAATTTTTTTTACATTTTTACATCCCACCACCCTCCCATAGGGAGGAGACGGAAATCCCCAGAGAGACTTCCCACGCAAGCTGTATAGATTGAAAAGAATATATTGCAACATTGAGCTATGTAAAAATTTGGGGTATGGCTCTCCGAGGAGGAGGCACTGAACCAATACACACTCAATAATCGAATTGAATCGAATACACACACAATAGAGCAGGACTCCTTTTTGAAGTTCTACTCACCTTGACAATCTGAGGAGGAGGCTCTGAACTCTGAGGAGGCTCCCTCACAGGGAAGGAGAGTCCTAACTCACAGAAGGCCCGAGTAGGAGCTTCGTGAGGAGGAGCTCTGACAACTCCCTGAAACAGATCCATCATATGGACCTGAACAACTCACGGAAGTCTTACCAACAGAGACGCGTACAGTGACGTACTCTATAGCGGAGGAATTTCTGCGGTGCACACGCCCAATCTTCCAGGGCGTGGGACCAGGAAACTCCCCCCCCCCCCCCCCCCCCCTTCTTACCCTGTAACGTGCCGAACAGCAACGTGACAGGAACCTTGAAGGACAGGAGGTTTTAACCCCTGCCCATCAAAAAGGGGAGGGAAGGATTACCAGTGCACCCCTTTACGACCCCACACCCATGATACGATGTAATGACAAAAAAGAGCATGACACAGTCACAGTCAGCTACATGAAGTGTCTAACAGCTTCACACAGCTCATGTGCTAACCTGCTATCTGATTTTTACTAAGGAAAAAACACAGAATAGAGAGGGCCCCCTTAAGAGCCCCGGTACCAGACTTACACATGTGCTTCTGTGGCCAAACCTAACCCAGTTGTAGATCACAAGACACACACAACCCTTTATCACAACAAAAAATGGCAAGTACACTCTTGCTACAGAGGAACGCCGTTTTTCATAACGAGAGAATACAGAATCCTCGATTATGTATCGGCCACAGGCCTTGCTAAGCACACACGATAAGCGACAAACAATCTTTTCTTTAGGAAAATATAGTTTCTCAAGCGGTTAGCACAAACCCAGCAATTAAGGGGAGACACTACAGGTGAATAGGGTAAAAGATTTAACTAATAGATATCACAATGAAACTTCCCCAGTTGATTACTTATATTAAGACAAGACTATTAAATATTTAAAATTGTATGTTTAAATATGCAAATGAGGCATGATCTATTTAAATATGCACTAATTTGCATATAATTCCAGGACAGAAATCTGAACATTGGATAAAGCCATTTTCAAAATTATAGTTTTATTTTGTTGACATATTAGAGCCAAAGGTTATTACAGAGGGGATTTTGGATATCTCTTTTTATCACTCCATAAATCAGAAAATACTCCATTCAGTCAATTTTTATGGTAAAATTCCATATTTCGCCATGTTTTTAGGAATAAAATGTGATATAAATCAGGGTATAAATGCGATATCAACAAACCCTTCTGTAAATACCTTCAGAACATAGATATGAATAGAACTGGAAGGTTTGGTGTATGTGAGTGCTACTGAAGTGGAGATTTCTGGCTCAGAGTATGAGGAAAAACTCTTAAAACTAATTTTTGGGAAAACGCCTTCAAAGTTCTGTATTGTAAAATGCCATACTTTTTTTTTTAAACAGATATTTACAAACACAATACCTAATCAAACCATTAGTAATAGACAACCTAAACACATGCCTGATAACTGAATATTAATAATAATGATGTTATTGAACTGAACAGAACTACACACAGGCTACAAACAGTGTAGTACCCCCTAATAGGCAAAAAAAAAATTTGAATAGATATCACTATGAAACTTTCCCAGTTTGTTATGTACATATAAACTAAGAAAAAATATATTGCAAGTTTTCTGAAATGTATGTTTATATATGCAAATGAGGCACTTCCCCATTAAATATGTGCACATTTATGGATGCAATAAGGCAAAATGAAGTAAAATAAACAACTAAATGTGTGTTATTGACGTTTTATTGTCACTAGTTTCATAGAAGACATGTTTAGGAAGCAAAATATAACAAAATCTCAAAATCAACAAAAAAAGTATATTTGCCTATTCACCTGGGGTGTCTCGCCTTAAGCTGAGGGTTACATCGTATCCCCACAAACACAGTGACACAATATATTGTAAACAACATGTCTGAAAGGAGGGTGGGGAAGCCCCAGGGAAACCGGGGGGATCACCCTTCCTACCTTACCCTTGATACGGCCAAGTTGAACAGGTAACCCTGTTAATATGTGAACACACTATAGGCGGCACGGTGGTGTAGTGGTTAACACTGTCGCCTCACACCAAGAAGGTCCAGGGTTCGATTCCCGCTTGGGGACCAGGTTTCCATGATGCCAGGTACCCAGGTGGGGTATCTCCCAGGCCTTTCTGTGTGGAGTTTGCATGTTCACCCCGTGGAAGCAAGGGTTTCCCCCCCGATAAGATAAACCCAATGGAAAAACATGCACAACAACAGATCGCTAACGCTGTGGCGTCCTTGACGAAGACGGACAGGAGCACTTGGATTGGTCCCCTGGCGCAGCTCACGTTGACGCCTGTCTGCTCCCGGCTGCCCTTGGGGGGGAAGGACGACGGGATGGGTTAATCGCAGAGACGAATCGCATTCTAAAGAGACAATGCATGCGTGTGTGTTCCGGTGTGTGTGCTAAAAAAAACTAACCGCTGTGTGTACCGCTAAAACATTGAGTGTCGTTGCATGCCAAATAAAGACCTCCGCAACAGGTCCTGCATTATTATTATTATTATTATTTATTGTCATTACAGGCTGAGAAAAGAATTCATTCTTCACTCATATGTCACTAAGCATAGCTTTATAGGTTAATTATCCCCCTTAGTTGTGAGTTCACGGTACCTGAACACACATGATGTTCTCAACACAACTAACCAGATCATTTTTACACATGTAAAACAACAACCCGATTTGTATGGAGAGAGAAGCTATACCAGTGACAAGACAATTCACACACAACACGCGTCGTATCCTAAATGTATTGCAGCAACACCCGTTTTGGAAAACATCGTTATTACAAAACATTTAGAAGGGAAGGAAGAAGAAGTGTTTAAGGTCCGGTCGGGACCTTTCCTACCCTGAGCGCAGGCCAAGCGAACTGCAATCTGGCTAACAGGGCACCCAGCCGCTACGGTTCTCCATGTTGACGCAGTCCTCGCTGGCAGGGCTCCTGGTGTAGGTTTCGACTAACATCCTCTGTCAAAGATGACGTCGTAGTCAGAGTGTTTTAAGGCATTTTATAGTCATAGCAATGTTCAACAGTGTAGCATCAAGCTAACAGCCGCTCTCGACTGATAGCACCAAGCTAACGTTTCCTAGCCTAGTGACACAACAGGCTAGCGCCGCAGCTAACAGCTGACTGGCTAACAGGTAGGCCACAACTAGCACGCAAGCTAAGCAGCTATCACCTGAACTGTACAAAACGACATAACAAGCCACACTTCAGACAGGCCGCCGTCTGAAACCCTCCTCATCCTTTAAGAGAGAAGAGAAAAAGAGATGTCAACACAGTTTACAACGGTGATTTTACCAGACATCTGGCGGAGCCAGCACAAGTCCCATCTGGGCTGCAGCCGACTTGAACATGGATCTTCCGATAACGAACATCCATGCCCACATTTCCTCGTTAGGGTATACTCTCATTTGTATATGAAAGATGGGGCCTGCACGGGACAGAGAAGCATCCGCTTGTCCAGAGAATCCTGGGATCACCAGTTCCTGGTTGCGGCCCACTAGTTGACTATAATGGGCTTCAGACCAAGATCCCCCGCCGTCGCCTAAGAGGCTGAACAGAGGACCCTAATCTGGGGCCGGCTTTCGTAAAAATTGTCAGCTAGCCCCCATAGCACTAACAGACAAGTGGTGCTCGCAAGCAAACATTACTCACCCAGGCTTGAAAACCAACCAGTCCCTCACAACAGACTTCCACAGTCCAGCTGCATAGCAGGAGGGTCAAACCCATCCAGCCGCAGCAAAGGAGGACTGCAGTTTGGGGAGTATATTAGCGACGCGAGCCCCTAATACAAAAAAAACGGTGGAGGTTTAGAATGATCATCATCTTCCAGACACTCCAGTGACGAAGACAATATCGCCGTATTTTCTCGAAAATAGTGAGAGAGAAAATAAAGATATGATGTCAACGTATCTCCTTGTTCTTCCTTTCCTCAGACTAAATATTTTTCTCCACGTCAAGTGGGCATGTGAGCAGCACTTCTTGTGGCTGAAATTTGAGAAGGAGATGAGTGTGTGGCCCCACCCCTGCTTATGTAGGTCAGTGGTTCCCAAAGTCGGAGTCGCGACCCAAAGGTGGGCAGCGAGCAGCCACGGGAGGGCCGCGAGATGATTTCCAATTTTTTTTTTTTTTTTTTTTTTTGTCAGGACACTGAACTTAGAAGCAGGCCAGGACAGTGTTTCTAGTTGTATTCTAAAATTATATTCTATTGTATTCTAAAATGTGACTATATGGTTTTATATTAACTTAATAAATAAACAAAAACGAAAAATCTACTTATTTCAACGAACATTTCAAACTAAATAACAGATTATGCACATAAAACTCTGAAAACAACCGAAGCAACAATAGTATTTTAATGAGGCTATTATTATTATCATTATTATTTTGCAACAAGTTAGCCCTCTCATAAATAGCACATATAAATGAATAACTAACTTGAACTAACTTAATAGGATTGAAGTGATATTTGGCTTAAAAAATCGGTCGCCTGGCAAAAAAAATTATTAAAAAGCCTGACGATGTGCATTGGGCCGCGGCTCTCTGACGCCTTATTTTCTGGGTCCCGGCCTGAAAAGTTTGGGAACCCCTGATGTAGGTAAGCGGATGGGGGTGTGGCCAGATGAATGCTGGCATGTAAAGGTACATGGTGGAATATTTTATTCAGTGTATATACGCTGAAGCGAGATATATGCAGACAGGTGCTGAGCGAAGCCATAACGCTACAGAACTGTCAATCACTGGTCTCTGTGGTTAATTGCCTCATGGGTCGGCAGGTGTGTGGGCTTGATGGCACATGATTCAGTGCAGCTGTGCCTATGGAAAGGCTGAGTCTATTTAAGTTTTAATCATGCAGTGTCAACTGCTTGTTCATTTCCTAGTGTTGGCTATCCTTCTGGTCTCGCTTGTCATATTGAAGTGTAGTGCTGATCTCTGCCCTACTCAGAATTTTTACTTTATTTGTAGCCATTCTGGTTTTGGGCTACTGGCTTTATTCTACACTTAGTTTTTTAGAGGCTGAGCCGTTTATGGTTGTGTTTCTTTTGGAACTTTCTTTGCCCACTACGGCACATAAACTCCCTTAGTGGAGGTTTATTGTTTCACCTTTTCAATATAAATTCCGTTATTAGGAGGTGCCTTTGTGCCTTATTTATTTTTCTACTATACCTCTTTAATCAAGTCAAGTCAAGAGTTTTATTTGTCACGGCATACAAGTATACAATGAAATGGGGGGAGTCTTGCCCGCAACGATGTGCATAATACAATAGTAATATATAATAAGAATCCAATAGAACGACATTGTTTTATAGTAGGGCATATCGGTATATGTACATGAGTTATTTACAGAGCATGGTAGGACATGCTAGGTCCTGTGGTAGTGCAATACACTGTTAGCTACGGATGAGGCACTGGATCTTTATGTACACTGTTATACATGCTATATTATACAATCTCAAGTTATACTATACTATTCTTAAAGTGACCTTTCCTTTTGTAAAGTGGCCATAAGTGTGAGCGTGTGCAGCATGAGTGTGTGTGTACTGTTAAAGTGGCTGCTAGTGTGTGAGCGTGTACAGTGTGTGTGTTGTGTGTGTGCTCATGTGTGCTTGTGTGTGGAGAGTTCAGTGTTCAAGGCTCTGATGGCCTGGGGGAAGAAGCTGAGCCAAAGTCTCTCTGTCCTAGTTGCTGGTGAACAGGCTGTTGTTGGGGTGGTGAGGGTCTTTCATTATTCTGCAGGCTCTGGATTTGCACCTCTTGTTGTATAGGACCTGCAGGCAGGGCCGCCTGGGAGAAATGCGAGGCCCTGTGCGAGATTTAACGCGAGCCCCCCCCCCCCCCCCCCCCCCCCCCAAAAGGTTAAAAACACACACAGTCAACATATTCTTAAATAATAGCGCTGCCCGAGGCGGGGCATGATACAGTCAACATATAGCAAAAGAGAGAGCGAGAGAGAGCTCCCGTTCTACAGTCAATATACAGTGTACAGAGAGAGAGAGAGAGAGACACATTGGAAAGAAATTGAAATGCTATTTGGCCCTAAACAGAGAGTACACAGTGGCAGAATACCTGAGCACTGTGACTGAAGATCCTTGAGCACAGCCTAGCCATCGAGAAAGGCCGCCATAGGCAGACTGTGTGTTAGAAAGAGAGAGAGAGAGAGAACATGTGTGTTTGTCATGTGTGTGTGTGTTAGAGAGAGACTAGAGCATGTATGAGAGATCCAAAAGGACAAAGATCAACACTTAAATCCAACGAGAAGAGGGTCTATACCAGAGAAACCAAAGCAGCAAGGAGCCAATGGCCGACATCAGCTAAATAGGCTAGCCAGGTACTGTGACACCAGGCCACACACAGCTTTGGCCAACGGCCCAACGCTACCCAAGCTACACAAACGACCAAGACATTCACACACAGCACATGTCGTATCTCCAAATGTTGTGAAGTAGCATATGTTTTGCCTGGAAAAAAACATCGTTATTAACAAAACATTCGGGAGGGGAAGGAAGGAAGAGTGGGGTAATGTCATGACATTTTCATTAATCTTACCTGCACAAAAGGAACGCAGGGCGAAAGGCCGCAACATAGGTCTCCACGTTGACGAAAGGCCTCTCGCTGTCGGGACAAATAAGCTATGGCCAGAGCCTTGTCATGGTGCAGGCCCGACTACATCTTCTGTCAAAGATGATGTCGTAGTCAGAGTGCCAGAACCCCCTGCTATTCTCACGGCTAATGTCAATGGTCGTAGCACAAGCTAACAGCTAACTCAAGGCTAACTGATAGCATCAAACGAACGTTCCCAGCCGAGCGCAGCCGGCAGTTAACGTTGAAGCTAAACAGCTAACTGGCTAACAGTTAGCTCAACCAGGCTATCGCTAACGCAGAAGCAAGCTATGCGGCTACATACAGCCAGGTGCTGACACCAGGCACACACCGTTAGCTACTAGTAGTACTACAATAGCTAGTCGGCCAGTTTAGCTCCAGAGAGAGAGAGAGAGAGAGAGAGAGAGCGATGTCCACGGCGGGAATAGAATAGAGTTAATAGAATAGGTTAAAAACTCACCAAACGTCCAAGAGGATGGAGACAACCGCGTGGAGTTGACGAAGTTCATCTGCCAAACAACCATCCTCTTCATCTTGGCTGCATGTCTCTAGGTTAGCTAACGCTAGATAGCCTTTAGCTAAGCTAGCTACTAGCCGACATCATCATCATGGCTATATCCCGACTGCATCATGACAAGGCTCCGGCCATTTGTCCCGCCTTTCGTCAACGTTCCTTGGTGACCGACCGACTGATAATGACCGACCTCTTTCTTCGTCTTGGCTGGCATAACTAAGCATAATAGTCAAACGCAGCTGACTCACGCCGGCGTAGTGTACTACACATGATGTAAGTAAAACCACTCCCTTCGTTGAAACCAATAGTGTGTCTGCTGCAGAACCCCAGAGGCTGAGCTCCAATAGTGAGTATATCTGCAGACCCAGGAACAAGTCAGACACATTCTACAAACGTGTCTAATGTGAAATATATAAGCATATAAGCAAAACTAGATTTTAGGTCTGTGATGAAAAAGGGCCTCGCGGGAAGGGGGGCCTCGAAAAAAAAAAAAAAAAAAAAAATCTTTTGCGAGGCCCCCCTTCCTGCGAGGCCCTGTGCGACCGCACTGCTCGCACACCCCCTGAGGCGGCCCTGCCTGCAGGGGTGGTAGTGCAATACCCGTGGTACGCTCGGCTGAGCGCACCACTCTCTGTAGGGCTTTCTTGTCCTGTGCCGTGCTGTTTCCATACCAGGCAGTATGCTCTCTACAGCTCCGGAGTAGAAGGACTGGAGTATCTTCCCAGATACTCTGAACTTCCTTAACTGTCTCAGGTGGTAGAGGCGCTGCTTCGCCTTTTTTACGACTGAGTCTATGTGTGTTGTCCATGTCAGATCCTCTGAGATGTGGACCCCCAGGTACTTGAAGCTGCTCACCCTTTCCACGGTAGCCCCGTTTATCCTTAATGAGTGTTGTCCTGTTTTTTGGACTTGATTTATTTTCTTAAATAATCACTTTGAGACTTCCACCTGTAAAGGTGGTTTTTTGTTGTTTATTTTTCCCCTTCTCCTTATCACATTGACTGCCAGACCTGAGATTTCTCGGGTTAACACGCCATGCATTGGCTGCCAGAACCGAGTTTTTTACCTCGGTGTTACCATAGGAGATCATTCTGAAATCCCAAAAGTGCAATACCGGCTACATCCTGCTAGGTGGAAGTATCGCCCACCCTTTGAAACCTTATTTCACACAGTGTGATACATTTAAACCCCTCCGGGCACAGAATTTAGACGGAGCCAAGTAAATCGCTTCATCCGACCATTTCGAAACGCATCTAGCACACTCGATCCATAAGTTGTGCCAAATTATGTCCGGGACCAGATGGACATCAATACTGGAAATTGCGATTGCACAATTGGAATATTCTTTTGGGAATAACCCAGATCAAAAGTTCAAAAGTAAGGACTATATGACATCAATTTCACCTTGATCCTACAGTGTTTTCATATCGATCCGGCCGATCAACGTATGTAGTATTCAAAACGAATGCTGTTACTGCCGATCAAAGTATCAAAAACGCCCCCCCCCCCCCCCCCCTTTCATGCATTCATGATGAAACATAATACCTATTATATACCTTTGAATTGGAAATAGTAGTGCGTACAGGCGAGCAACGCCAATGCTATTAGCAGAATTCACGTATTGCTCCATAACACAGTTACCAGGAAATAGCCAGGATTACTCTGAAACTATACAATATTCACCACGGTATAACACGCAAATGTATACATGAAAACATTTATTCTTTTTCACATGTTGAACGATGGATTACACACTTTGCGTGCCGCACACGAGATATCTCGGGTTTATTTATAGGTGGTTGAAAGCCACTCACGAGATTTCCCGGATTTTTTTATTTTTTTATTTTTTTAGCGATCTGAAATCATATTGCATCACCCGAGCCTACCCGAGTATACCCGAGCGGCGCCGGCGATCATTGTGGAAAAAAGCGCCCCCTGTCGTCTCCCAGATGACATAAGGGATTTTGGAATGGACTCAATGAAAATGGATGGGGAAAAAAATCACGGACTCAATGAAAATGGATGGGGAAAAAAATCACTGTAAAAGTCCGAGAGGAAATCAAGGCGGCGATTATCCGTGCGCGGCCCGAATGTGCTTGCGTGCACGTATAATATTGATCATCTAGCGTTTATTTGAAAACGATTCATAAAAAGGCCGACGAATATCAACGTTGTGGAATATTCCAGTAAAAGACGATTTTCATAGAATTCTCCAGAATGGGCTGTTTTTTATCTGAAAACGGGTGCTTTTCTAAATGCTCTGAAACGGAAATGACGCGATAAAAAAACAATCTGCCTTGACAGCACTGACTGGAAAATAGTCTTTGATAATGCGATGGGCAGATTAGACACATAGCCATAATTTAAAACATAGATTAGGCGATATTAACGTTAACATTGGCGCCGATGGTGGCATTCAGGGGGTAAAAAGGAAAACCCGGCGTGGCACTCAAAGTGTTAATGTCAAATGAGCCATAGTATTGTCTCCATAGCTATAATATAGAATATAGATATAGCCCTGCAAACACCGCAACGCACAGTGAAATTACCTATAATTTTACAGCGCTGGCACACTAAGTACAAAGATGGGGAAATAGTGTGGCACTCAAAGTGTTAATGTTAATAAAGGAAAACAAAAATTAACCTAAGAAGCTATGGAAAGCTCTGAAAGACATGGGTTGTGGGTGAAAAGTGGCAAGCCCAATATTGGCCTAAATATCAAAGGTAAGATAGAATTTGATGAAGCACAGGTTCAATGCCTTCTTTACCTCAGTAGCCAACAAGCTTGTTGATGCATTGCCTCCTGAGACAAGAGTTTATGGAGATGAGTTTATTCAGAGGTTGTATTCTGGCCGAGGGGTATTGGCCAATTTGTTTACCTTGAGCAAAGTGTCAGTTGAGAAAGTAGCAGAAATATTGGCCAAGCTTAATATAGCAAAAGCCACTGGCCTGGACGCTTATTGCTTATTCCCAGAGGAAGAGTGCTGCCGAGTGCTTCCGCGTTTTCCCTGATTGGCTGTGACAGAGCTCTGCCGCGGAGCGGAGCGGCAGAGCTTGCGGCAGAGCTTGCGGCATTATGTAGCCGTAATCCCAGATGATTTTCATTCGACGCTTAGTTCAACTGGCAGCGCTGCGGTCCGTTGGTGACAAGTTCGAATCCCTTCAATTTTTTTTATTTTTTTTTTTAACGTGCATTCTTTCGCCGGTTAAGTTTAGGCATGTTAACTTAAGGTTAAGGTTTAAGGTTAGGCATTGTTTCGGAGTTGGTTATGGTTAGAAGGGTTAAGTTTAGGCGCTGTTAAGGAGCTGGTTAAGGTTAGAGTTTGTCTTAGAGAATGGCAATATTCTTTCGGAGTTGGTTATGGTTAAGGTTAAGGTTAGGCATGGTTAAGGTTAAGGTTAAGGTTAGGCATTGTTTCGGAGTTGGTTAAGGTTAGAAGGGTTAAGTTTAGGCGCTGTTAAGGAGCTGGTTATGGTTAGAGTTTGTCTTAGAGAATGGCAATTGACAGCCTATTTCCGCGCTGCAGCGCGAGGCAATAGACAGCCTATTTCCGCGCTGCAGCTCTCTCGCGCTGCCGTGGTCACATGGGCGTCATGGCCAATCAGAGAAAATGCGGTAGCACGCGACGCACTCTTCCGCTGGGTATAAGCTACACGCGGCCTGGACAAAGTGGACAACATCTCAGTTTTTATGAGATGGTGCAGGAAATAGCTCCCTGTGTTACACATCTAATGAACCTCTCCCTGGAGCAAGGCATCGTACCAAGTGGTGCTAAACATGCAAAGATCATTCCCTTGTACAAAAAAGGGAATAGATCTGAGCCTGGTAATTAGTTACACATCCAAGCTTTTAGAAAGAGTGGTTGTTATGTGGGGGTATATGTTTGTGCCCTGATCAGGCGCTCCTAATGTGAGTCGTCATGTCTAGATGTAGTCCTCTGTCATGGTGTGTAGTCCCTATTGTTTTTCCTCCCAGGTGTATCCAATTACCCTTAACCCAGGTGTGTATTGTCTCGTCATCCCCTTGTGTATAAGTACCCTGTTATCCCTTCCGTCTGGTGCTGATCCTGTCTGTATAGTTCTGTGTTTGTTTGTCTATTATCCTATGTTCTTTTGATTGCAAAATCCATGGTAATTATACATTAAATATTATTTATTAAGTTACTTTGGCTACCGTCTCCTTATTATGTATCATTGACCAGATAACGAGCCTTCCTGTAGTCAATGGTTACGTAATATGGGGGCTCGAGCCAAACTACTCGGAGCAAACATTTGGTGGTGGCCGCTGGGCTGGATCCACACTGTGAGGTATGGTTGACAGTGTTGTGTGTGTGACCCATGTTTTAGACCCCCTTGGCAAATACTTCTCCAATAGGGAGCGTTCTCAACCAGCTAGGGCAGTTGGACCATCTTATATATGGTGCTTTCCATCGCCTGGGGACACACCACATGCGGTCGGGGTATTAGAAGGACCCTGTCAGGCTCCTCCTAGGCCGGCGTGTGTCTAGTGTTTACTTATATAGGGGGTGATATAGTGAGGGCTGAGACCGTTTGGGGATGGGTTTAGGTTTTGTTTTGACACACGACAGTTGTTGATTTGCGAATATCTCTAGGTGTCGAGGCTTAGGCGGTCATGCCAGTGCTCATCCATAGGTCTTACTTGCAGTAGCAGTGGTTGGTGGTTGGGACCGCCCTAAGCGCTGCGGTAGTGGAGCGGTGGCCGAAGTAGGTAGGACCAGACTATACAGACACATAGGGTGAAGCCGTTTAAAAAAAAATTGTGTTGTTGTTGTTCGCTGTGTGTTGATTGTTTCTTTCATTATAGAGGGTTTCGTCGTGTTTAGTGGTATCCGGTTTTGTTTCTCTCTCCTCCCCTGTTTATTTATTTGGCGCAAAGATGCCGGTAACAGTGGATGACTTTGTGCGTAGGCCAACAGGGGGATTGTTAGGCGTGTGCACAAAAGATGAGCTGGCGGGGATAGCGGAGCATTATGGGGTTAAGCTTGTCCCGGGTAGGAAGGCGCAGCAGCTGGGAATATTGGTGGATGCTCTGACCACCCAGGACGTGTTACAGGGCGAGGGTGACGATGAAGGGTTAGACCAAGCCTCTGATGGCTCACTAGGGCTGCGAAAGTTGGAATTAGACTTAAGTTTGAACAGCTAAAGCATGCAGAGGCGGGATGTGTGCTCGCGGAGGCGGAACGTGTGCATGCGCGCGAGTTGGAGCGTGTTGACCGTGACCAAGCCGAAGCGGAGCGCACTCACGCGCGCACGCTGGAACTCAGGAGGTTTGGGATAGAGGCGCGCGCAGCACACCCTGAGGATAGGTTTGATGTAACTAAGTACCTACGTCTTGTACCACAGTTTTTAGAGAAGGCTGTGGATAAATATTTCTCCATGTTCGAAAATGTAGCCACGACACTGAGGTGGTCGAACGAACACTGGACGTTGCTGCTCCAGAGTGTTCTTACGGGAAAGGCCCAACATGTATATGCGTCGCTGTGTCCGAACACCCAAAACTACGAGGCTGTCAAGGCGGCGATTCTCAGGGCGTATGAGCTGGTGCCTGAGGCATACAGGCAGTGGTTCAGGGCTCTGAGAAAGGGCAGCTTGCAGACCTATGTAGAATTTGCATATGAGAAAGAGCTGTTGTTTGACCGGTGGTGCGAGTCGGAGAAAGTGGACACTCTACTTAAGATTCGAGAGCTCGTGCTCCTTGAGGAGTTCAAGTCATATTGTTTGCCCGACAATGTTGCTATGTACATAAATGAGCATAAAGTGACTGAGTGTTCAGTGGCTGCGGGCCTGGCGGACGAGTTTGTGCTGACGCACGAGACACTTTTTGATAGACCAAGTTACCCTGTGCGCAGTGTGGAGAGTAGGCCGAGGTGGGGTTTCGGCGACAAGACTGCGGGCCCTGGGGGTATCAGTGGGGGCGAGGTGGTGGAGCGGGGCGCAAGGTCTGAAACACGCGAGTGCTTTAACTGTGGAAAACGAGGCCATATAAAGGAAAATTGTTTCGCCCTTACTCGCCCCAGTAAGCAGATTTCGTTATCAGCGAGGGTTTTGTATCCTTGGCTAGCGATGGGGTGAGGGTTCCTGTGACCATATTAAGGGACACCGCTGCACCCCAGTCGTTTATTCAGAGGGATGTGTTGCCCTTCGACAGTGGTTCAGAGGTGGATGCTGGGATAAAGGTTAGGTCTTTTGGGATGCATGTGATGAAAGTCCCGCTTCACATTGTCCACCTGACATCTGAGTTGGTGTCGGGCCCGGTCGTAATTGGGGTAGAAAGTTGCTTCCCGGTTGCGGGGGTGTCACTAATTCTCGGGAACAACTTGGCAGGGGGTAGGGTCCTCGTGAAAGCAGATGTGACTTGTGTGCCAGCACAGGCTGGTGCCGTAGACGACCTGGCGGAGGCATATCCGAGGGTGTTCTCCTCATGTGCAGTGACGCAAGCCATGGTTGTTAGAGCTCGGGCCGAGGAAGAGGGCGATGTGGACTTGTTCGATACCATCGTAGCAGCTAACGATGAGGTGCCTGAGTTTAGTGGCCCACTTGGGGATGTTCTCCAGGCTGTGGTTCCATGGGAGCCTGAGGGGGAGGGGGCGCTCCAGGGGCAGCCTGGCTCGTTGTTATCATCTCAGCTCGCTCCTGCAGTTGACCAACTTGGGTCTGATAATGTTGTTTCTTCTGTTTCAGCCGGTCCGTTGCTGCCCACTATTTCCTCGGCTGAAGCTGCCAGTAGCGCGGCTGGGTTCTCTTTCGCTCGCGAGGAACTTATCGCAGAACAGGTTAGGGATTCAAGCCTGTCTGGGCTTTTTGCTTCCGCTGTGGGAGAAGGAGAGAGTAAGGGCCTTAAAAGTTGTTATATCCTGGGAGACAGGGTGTTGCTGCGTAAATGGTCCCCTGATCCCAATGCGTCATTGGGGAATGATTGGAATGTGGTGACGCAGATTGTGGTTCCTTTTAAGTACCATCATGATATTCTTTGTTTGGCTCACGATCATAGGCTCGCAGAGCATTTGGGGGTCAACAAAACATTTGATAGGGTGCTGCGTAATTTTTTTTTGGCCAGGGTTGAAGCGGGATGTGGTGCAGCACTGTAGGGGGTGTTCTACGTGTCAAGTGGTGGGGAAACCTAATGACGTCATTCCACGGGGGCCGCTCTATCCTATCCCGGCAGTGGGGGAACCCTTTGAGAGGGTTATTATTGATTGTGTGGGTCCGCTCCCTAGAACGAAGGCAGGTAATAGTTTTCTTTTGACCATTATGTGTGCCAACACACGCTTTCCCGTGGCGATTCCGTTGAAACGGATAACGGCCAAGACAGAGTCACAGGCCTTGGTGAGGTTCTTCTCTGTGTTCGGTTTACCTTGCATGGTCCAATCCGATCAAGGTAGGAATTTCTTATCTCATATCTTCTCGCAGGTTTTGAAACAGCTGGATATATCACATAGCTTCTCTAGCCCATACCACCCGGAGTCACAGGGGGCGTTAGAAAGGTTCCACTCCACATTAAAGACTATGCTTTGGGCGTTCTGTCGTGACATTGCGGATGACTGGGATGAGGGGGTTCATTTGATGTTGTTTGCCGCAAGGGAAATGGTGCAGGAATCCTTGGGGTTTAGCCCTGCGGAATTGGTGTTTGCGCATTCAGTGAGGGGGCCGCTCAGGTTGTTGAGGGAGAAATGGTTGGGGGAGAGCGAGCCGAAGAACCTGTTGGACTATGTCTGTTTTAGGGAAAAGCTGAAGAGGGCATGTGATCTGGCAAGAACAAATCTGATTGACACACAAAAACGGATGAAGGGGTGGTATGATAGGAAGGCTCGGGATAGGACGTTTGTGCCAGGGGAGAGGGTCTTGGTGTTGCTTCCGATAACGGGGTCCAGTCTACAGGCTCGATTTAGTGGGCCATATCGGGTTAGGGAAAAGGTAGGGGAGCTGAATTACCTTATTGAGACACCGGATCGTGGGTGGAAGATCCGCCTGTGTCATATTAATATGATTAAGCCATTTTATACAAGGGGTCCTGTGGCCAGCACTGTTGTGCCCGCTATGCCGGGGTAGGCTTGTGTGTTGGCCCCATCTAGTGTCGATGTGAGTAATGACAGTCTTTTTCTTTCAGACGGCGCTGATGGGTTGGAGGATGGCGTAATTATTCCATCTAAAGCGGTTGTGGAGGGCCGTCTGACAAACACGGAGTCTTTGGTCACTCTCGGCTGTCGTCTGGGTCATTTATCAGAGCTACAGAGAGCTGATATCATGAGTCTGGTCAGGACTCATAGGGGGCTTTTCTCTGATATCTCTTCGCGCACGAATGTCTTACACCATGACATCGACGTGGGGGAGGCCTTGCCCATTAAACAGCACGCGTATCACGTGAATCCACACAAACGCGCACGGTTACAAAAGTAAGTGGAATATATGCTCGCTAATGGCATCGCTGAGCCCAGCTTCAGCCCGTGGAGCTCGCCTTGCTTATTGGTGGATAAATCTGATAAGACAGATAGATTTTGTACTGATTTTCGCCGGGTAAATAATGTGACTAGGCCGGATAGTTTCCCATTGCCCAGGATGGAGGACTGTGTCGACAGGGTGGGGGGCATGTCTTTTGTAACTAAGTTGGATTTGCTAAAGGGGTACTGGCAGGTGCCACTTACGGACCGTGCTAAACTAATTTCTGTGTTCGTGACACCTGACAGTTTCCTGCAATACACTGTGATGCCGTTTGGGATGCGCAACGCGCCTGCGACCTTCCAGAGGTTGGTGAATCAGGTACTGTCGGGCGTGGGTAGTTGTGAGGGCTACCTCGACGACCTCGTCATTTACTCTGACAATTGGGAGGGGCACATGGCTAGTTTACGGGAGGTGTTTGGACGGCTGGTTAAGGCGAACTTGACACTGAATCTGGCCAAGTGCGAGTTCGGCAGGGCGACCGTCACCTATCTTGGCAAGGTAGTGGGGCGGGGGGAGGTGGTGTTGTTTTTCTTTTGTTTGCTTTTTGTTGATTTTGCTCTGTTTTCCAGGAGTCGGGAGTGATGAGGAGTAAGGCTGAGGCTGCCCATTCTCCTTACCTGGTTGATAGAGGATTTTATTGACAGATTGCAGTGCAGTGCAGTGCAGCTCAATATGCACCGTTGTTGAGGGGATGCGGACCGGAGGGCGACTTTCGTCTTGTTTACATCAGGGTCCCCCATTTATCGACCACTATTTTTCCCCTTTATTTATTTATGGTTTTCCTTGTTTATGTCCATTTCCCCATTTCACTTTGGGGTTATGGCCATGAATTTGAGGGGGGGAGGTGTTATGTGGGGGTATATGTTTGTGCCCTGATCAGGCGCTCCTAATGTGAGTCGTCATGTCTAGATGTAGTCCTCTGTCATGGTGTGTAGTCCCTATTGTTTTTCCCCCCAGGTGTATCCAATTACCCTTAACCCAGTTCTGTATCGTATAGCTCTCGCTCTGCGTCACTCTCTGCACTGTCCTCGCACACGTGCACGCGCACTGAATAAAGACCACAATGTACCTTTAATCCCAATATTTGTCTGACCACACCCCTATCAGCTTACCCATATAAGCAGGGGTGGGGCCACCCACTCGCCTCCTTCTCGCTTTCACCACAAGGAAGTGCCTCGGTAGATCCCCACTTGAAGTGATGTGATGGTAGGAGAAGAGTTGGAAAACAAGGATACGTTGACATCATATCTTTATTTTCTCTCTCACTATTTTCGAGAAAATACGGCGATATTGTCTTCGTACTGGAGTGTCTGGAAGATGATGATCATTCTAAAAATCCTCCACCGGTTTTCGTATTGGGAGTTCGCGCCGCTACATGCCTTTCCAACTGCAGTCCTTGCTGTGTGCTGGTTGCGGTAAAGACACAGCTGGGCTGTAGGACGCGCCGCTGTTGTGAGAAGCGGTGGGTTCCAGGTTTGGTAAGTTATGTTTTGCTGGCAAGCTCCACTTGTCTGTTAGTGCTATGGGGGCTAGTTGACAATGTTTATGAAAACTGGCCCCAGACTAGGGTCCTTTGTTCAGCCTCCTAGGCGACAGAAGACCTTGGTCTGAAGCCCATTATAGTTTAACTAGTGGGCCACGACCATTAACACTGGTGATCCCTGTGTTTTCTGGACGAGTGGATGTCTCTCTGTCACCGTGTTAGGCCCCATCTTTCATATCCAAATGAGAGTATTCCCTCACGAGGAGATATGGGCATAGATGTTCGTTAGCGGAAGATCTGTGTTCAAAGTCAGCTACACAGGCCAGTTGGGTATTGTGCTGGCTCCGTCGGGTGTTTGTAAAATCACCGTTGTAAAACTGTGTTGACATCTTGTTTCTCTTTTCTCTTAAAAAGTGAGGAGGGTTTCAGAACGGCGGCCTGTCTGGGTGAGTGTTATATCATTGTGTACAAGTTCAGGTGATAGCTGCTTAGCTTACGTGCTAGTGGTGGCCTACTGTTAGCCAGTCAGCTGTTATCTGCGGTGCTAGCCTGCTGTGATCACTAGGTGGCCTACCTGGCTAGGCTAGGAAACGTTAGCTTGCTGCTGTCGCTGCTTAGCTTACGTGCTAGTGGTGGCCTACTGTTAGCCAGTCAGCTACATATCTTTCATCTTAATGTAAATAGCCTCAGGCACAAACTGGCAGAAATAAGACAACATTTCAGTAGCGGAAAGGTAAACATACTATGTTTCTCAGAAACTAAACTGGACTCATCAGTAACAGACCCGGAAATTGAATTAGAGAACTATTCTTTAGTCCGCAATGACAGGAACAGGCATGGAGGAGGTGTCTGTATGTACATCCATAAAGACACCAAATTTATTAACCGTACAGACCTAGATCATGAGGCTATTGAAACTGTTTTTGTAGAAATTCTATTTGAAAGGGCTAAATCTGTTCTAGTCGGCACAATTTACAGACCGCCAGACCAAAATGGCTTTTATGATGTGTTGGATGCGTGCTTAGCTGGAGCTGAGGATACAGAAATGATTCTTATTGGGGATTGGAACACGGATATGCAACAAAAAGATGCACCCGTCTTCAAATCCTACAATAGGTTTTGTGATCTGCACGGCCTCAGCCAGCTAATCACACAACCCACACGTGTGTGTGAGTCAACTCAGACTACCATTGACCTCATCCTGACCTCTGACAAGTCCAAGATCGCCAATAAAGGGGTTATAGCATACGGGTTAAGTGATCATTATATGATATTCTGTACGCGCAAAAAGCTAAAACAAAAGGCTGGCTGTCACAAAACAGTCACATCTAGAGACCTTAAAACCTACTCTAGCGAGGCCTTTTGTTATGGTTTGTAACCGACCCCAAACGCAAACGGCACAGAGAGAGTTGTTTCCGAGTTAGCCAAAATCAAGGGCGTGTTTATTTACTGAGTAACAACAATGAATTTGGTGGTGAACAGAACAAACTGGGAAACAGGCATGTGAGGAATGTTTGCTGCTCTGCAGATCCTCCCAGCATATGCTCCGGATGGAGGCGGAGAGGGAGAGAGAGAGTCCGAGTTAGCTCAGCGCACAATTGAAAACTGACAGGTGACTGGTGAGGTGAATTGTCAAAACAAATAATCCAAGTGACAGATCTTCGGTGTGAAACACACAGAGAGCAGTGTCCAGAGTAAAAACAATTAGGTAATCCAAATGTGAAAATCCAACAGACAAAAAGGTGAGAACAGTCTGAACAAAAACAGGATCTCTTCAGTGCTTTACAAACACACAAAAAGCGATAGATCCAAAAGACTGTTTACAAAAACTCACCAGAGCGCAGCGCGTAAAGCGGGCAGATCAAACAAGGCGACCGCTTCGTAACGGGGAAGCAGGTTCTCCAAACGGAATATTTCTCGAGAGTCCTGGGAGGCAAAAGAACAGGGAAAGCAGCGACGGGAAGGAACAGGCAAATGCAGAAAATGTTTCAGAAACACGGGCATCCTCCCGACCAGAACGCTGCCAACGGGCAGCGCAGCAACAGGGGGTCCAAGGGGAATGGGGTGAGAACACGGCATCCTCCCGTGGAAGGATAGAGAGCGATGACGAGTCTCACCCCAGGAACGAGGTCCATGAAGAGGGAGTATACAAAAAACGGGAAGGACAGGCAAAAACAGGAGTATATACAAGACGATCCAACATCGATACTAGGGGAATCAGAGTATATAAAGCCCCTTTGGGGTGCTGATTAGAACACACATCAGGTGCGTGATGGTAATTGATACTTGACTTAGTAGTGTGTGTTCGGCACGGACCAATCATCACAGAATCCTCACAGTACCTTAAAGGAACGGAGCGTGGCGGGGAATGCAATAAATCAACAAAGTACCTTAAAGGAACGGAGCGAGTGGGTGGGGAGCGGACAAAACCTCACACCTTTAACCTTGAACTGGAGAGTCTGGACTGGTCAGATGAGCTCAATGGTACACTGGTTGAAGAAACATGGCTTGGCTTCAACGATACTAAACAACATGGCCCCCCTAAGAACCACCAGGGTAAAAGATCGCACGGAGCCGTGGATGCACGCTGAAATACTGACCGCTATGAAAACCAGAGACAAAAAATGCTCTGAGTTTCGTAAAAGTCAGTCAAAGCTTACCATAAGCACGAGCAGTGAACTCCAAGCCCACGTGACTGAACTCAAACTGGAAAGAAACAGACTAAGAAATGATGTAAACTCCATGATCAAAACAGCAAAAAAAAATGTCATCAATGACAAAACCGAGGAAAACAAAAACAAACCACGTGAACTTTGGAAATTACTCAATAACCAACTAGGCTGCAGTAAAAAACTTCTCAAACATAAACATAAAGACGGACAACACGCTCATCACAGAAAAGCTGGATGTAGCCAATTACTTAAATAGTTTCTTCACAAACATAGCCACAACACTGGTAAACAAACTACCCTCCCACTCAGGGCATTATGGGGTAGAACACATAGTAGCATACTACAAGAACCTAGGGGTCCACAAAGACGACTTCAAACTGGAAATGGTAACAACAGATGAGGTACTCAAAAAACTGAGCGCCCTCCAACCCAACAAGGCCACTGGCCATGACAACATCCCCTCCAAATTCCTCAGAGACTCAGCAGCCGCCATCACCCCAGTCATCACACACATAATAAACCTCTCCATAAAACAGGGACACGTCCCCAAGGACTTCAAAATTGCGAGAGTGACCCCTGTGCACAAAAAAGGCAGTAAATTAGACCCAGGCAACTACCGCCCTGTTTCTATCCTTACCTCCATCTCGAAAGTCATGGAAACATTTTTATACGAACAGGTCGAAAAATACCTTGCGGAAAAAAATCTAATCTACGAATTCCAATCTGGCTTCAGAACATCCCACTCCACTGACACATGCCTTCTCTATTTAAACGACCACATCAAACAAGAGGTGGACGCGGGCAAATACTGCGGCATGGTCATGCTGGACCTACAAAAGGCCTTCGACACTGTCAATCACACCATTCTGATTGACAAGCTAAAAGCAATTGGTTTTGATAGTCTATCAGTGAGCTGGATGCAATCCTACCTGGAGGGGAGAGAGCAGATGGTGGAGGTAAACGGTACCCTATCCCCCCCCCTCACAGTAAGCTGTGGTGTTCCACAAGGAAGCATACTAGGTCCGCTACTGTTCCTAATTTATGCAAATGACATGTCGTCAGCTTGTGACTGCAACTTGTTCCTGTTTGCGGACGACTCAGCCCTGCTGGTCTCTGACAAGAACAAGTTACAGGTTGAAAAAACCCTGCATATGGCTCGCTAATAACAAACTATCATTACACATGGGCAAAACAGAGTCCATTCTCTTCGGTTCAAATAACAAACTCAGCAAGACCGACGGCTTCTCAGTTACAGTGGGTGACAATATTGTCACAAGGAAAGAAGATATTACCTACCTGGGTTCCATCCTAGTGGCAAATCTTTCCTGTGACAAAATGGCATCCAATGTAATAAAAAAAGTCAACCAACGAACTCGATTCTTGTACCGGATCTCCTCACTGGTAAACAAGAATACCCTGAAGACTCTAGCAGGAGTACTCATTCAAGGGTACTACGACTATGCTTGCACCTCATGGTACCAAAGCACCTCAAAGGCGCTAAAAACAAAATTACAAACATCTCAAAACAAACTGGTCAGACTACTGCTTGACCTTACTCCTAGAACCCACCTCACCCCTGCCCACTTTGACAACCTAGGATGGCTTAGAGTAGACGACAGAGTACAGCAACTTGCAATGGGCCTGGTCTACAAGATACACTACACGACCAAGGTACCCATGTACATGACAAAATACTTCCCAAAGGTCAGTGAATACCACGATCACAACACCAGAGGGAGCTCCACAAATCATGTTAAACCCAGATTCGGCTCAAACAAGGGACTAAACACGTTTCGCAATTATGCCACATCAATGTTGAACGCCCTACCCAAAGCTGTAAAGGAATGTGAATCACTACCCACTTTCAAAAACACTCTCAAAAAACACCTAAGGGAGACTGCAACTCGAAACTGGCCCCTGTAAATGTCCGAACACAACCCCCTCCAATGTACAGTAAATTACCAAGTATGGTCTTGTCAATAATCCAATGTACAGTTTTGTTTGTACAGTTGTACAGTGTCCCCCACCCACCCCTCCTACCCAACCCCCCCCCCCCCACTCCTACCCAACCCCCCCCCCCCCCCCCCCCCCACTCCTACCCAACCCCCCCCCCACCTCCAATGTACAGTCCCCCCCCACCCCCACCTACCCAATCCAATGTACAATTTCTGCGTCAAATGTATATACTATTTTTTTTCTGGACTCTTTTTGTATCACAAACAGTACTGTAATTGCAAATCTGGTATGTCATAAATGTATAGATGTAGCAGTACTGTCTATCTGTATGTCATGTATGTCATATATGTTACGATGAATTGAAAATGGGGGACCCTGATGTAAACAAGACGAAAGTATTTCTCTGGTCTGCATCCCCTTAACAATTGTATGTATTGAGCTGTACTGTACTGTACCCATTCTGCAATCTGTTAATAAAGTTTTCAATCAATCAATCAATCAAAGCTGTTAGCCGCGGCGCTAGCCTGCTGTGATCACTAGGTGGCCTACCTGGCTAGGCTAGGAAACGTTAGCTTGCTGCTATTGGCCGAGGCCCAGCGCGGGGTGGCTCCGGCCCCTCGCGCGCCGCCGCGGTTCCCAACTCCCCTCTCCCTCACGGGGAGAGGCTGGGGGGGATTCGAAGCTCCCCTCTGGTCACGTGCGCCGTTCGCTCGGCGTCTCGCGGGCAGGGGCGGTAGCGACCGACGGTTAGAACGGCCGTTAGCTTAATGCTACTCTGTTGAACGTGCTTTGATTATAACATGTTTTAAAAACTCTTGACTACGACGTCATCTTTGACAGAGGATGTTCGTCGACCCTGCCCTGAGCCAGGACGGCAAGGATGCGTCAACAATGGGGACCATAGCGACGGGTTGGTAAGAACGGCTGTGTTTACTACGGTGCCTTGAGACTGCACTTCATTGATCTACGCTCCGGGTAGGCAAGGTTTGGCCAGACCTTATACACTTCTTCTGGCTTTCCCTTCTAAATGTTTTGTAAATAACGATGTTTTCCAAAACGAGTGTTGCTGCACTACATTTAGGATACGACGCAAGTTATGTGTGAATTGTCTTGTCACTGGTATTTAGCTTCTCCATGCAAATCGGGTTGTTGTTACAGATGTGAAAATGATCTGGTTTGTTGTGTTGAGAAACATCATGTGTGTTTATATGTACTGTGTACTCACAACTAAGGGGGTTAACTAACCTATAAAGCTATGCTTAGTGACAAATGAGTAAAGAATATTCTTTTCTCAGCCTGTAATGACAATGAACAGTGTGTTCACATATTAACAGGTTTTCCTGTTTTAACTGGCCGTATTAAGGGTAAAGTAGGAGGATTGTGTTTCCCCCCGGTTCCCTGGGGACTTCTTCATCCTCCTTTCAGACATGTTGTTGCGCTACATTGTGTCACTGTGTGGTAGGGATACAATGTAACCCTTAGCTTGATTGCTGAGGTTGTGCTACAACTGCTGGAGAAACTTTATTTTCCTAAAAGAAAAAATTGTTTGGTCGCTTTCGTGTGTGCTTAGCAAGGCCTGTGGCCGATACTAATCGAGAATTATGTATTCTCTCATTATGAAAAACGGCGTTCCTCTGTAGAGTGTTTTTGCCATTTTTTGTAGGTGATGATGGGTTGTGTGTGTCATGTGACCTACAACTGGGTTGGACTGGCCACAGAAGCACATGTGTAAGTTTGGACCGGGGCTCTTGGAGAGCCCTCTCTATTCTGTGTTTTTTCCTTAGTAAAAATCAGATAGCAGGTTGGCTCATGCGCTGTGTGAAGCTGTCAGACGTTTCATAGAGCTGACTATGACTGTGTCATACTCTCTTTTTGTCATTACATCGTATCATGGGTGTGGGGTCGTAAAGGGGTGAACTGGTAACCTTTCCTCCCCCTTTTTTCTGTTGGTCAGGGGTAAACCCACCTGTCCTTCAAGGTTCCTGTCACGTTGCGGTTCGGCACGTTACAGGGTGAGGGGGGGGGGAGTTTCCTGGTCCCACGGCCTGGAATATTGGGCGTGTGCACCGCAGAAATTCCCCCGCCATAGAGTACGTCACCGTGCGTCTCTGTTGGTAGGACTTCCGTGTGCTGTTCAGGTCCATGTGATGGATCTGTTTCGGGGGGTGGTCAGGGCTCCTCCTCACCAAGCTCCTATTCGGGCCTTCTGTGAGTTGGGACTCCTCCTTCCATGTGAGGGAGCCTCCTTCAGAGTACAGAGCCTCCTCCTCAGATTGTCAAGGTGAGTGGACCCTCAAGAAGGAGTCCTACTCTATTGTGTATGTATTCGATTCAATTCGATTATTGAGTGTGTATGGGTTCAGTGCCTCCTCCCTGGAGAGTCCTAAAACCAATTCTTTACATGGCTCAAGGTGCAATATATTCTTTTCAATCTGTACAGCTCGCGTGGGAAGACTCTCTGGGGATTCCCGTCTCCTTCCTATGGGAGGGTGGTGGGATGTAAAAATGTGAAAAAATTTTACCCCCGGCTGTGTAGACTGGGATACATACTGTTGGTGCTTCCTGCTTTTCTATTAAAAAGAGTTGGAGTTAGGAAGTGTCACACCCCTCTTGTCGTTCCCCTGGGCGCCTTGGGGATTCAATGACAGGTCTAAATAGCCTGTTCATTGATGTGGGTGTGTCCCGACGCACGTATAGTGCTAGCTCGGGGTGTTCTGTACACAGGCGACTGACTGGCACGCCTTGGTTGCTTGAGGTTAAAACGGCGTTTTTATAAAGCAACTGGGATGGAGGTTTTTCCTCTTCCGACGACCAAATCCGACGACCTGGTTTGGTTATCGACGGATTCTCGTTCATAGCTGGGGGATGATGACGGAATGGATCTGAACATATGTAGAGGGGTCTCACGCCCTGGGGGGGGGGCCACCGGGCGCGGTTCGCCCGAACGTCTGGGTGGCGCCTTCTTTTTATGTTTAAGATCAACACGCATATCTGCCCCTTCTCCTGGAGTAGGCATGTCGGCGTGGTTAGGGCACGGGACTGGTTCTGGTCACGCTGGTCCGGATCAGTTGAACCCGTTGTCCGCCGGGGTTACAGATCTGCTGTTCTGGTACCCTGAGGGACTTGGGCTTTTTTCAGGGGAAAAAATGCCAGGTCGGTCCGGGTGTCACAGGGTTAAGCGCTATGAAGACCCTGGTTGGGTACATTTTTTACTCAGCACTGTCGTAATGGCTTACGGCCATGCCAACCTGTACACGCTCGATCTCGTCAGATCTCGGCCGCTACACAGGTTGGTCCTGGTTAGTACTTGGTTGGGAGACCGCCTGGGAATACCAAGTACGGTGTGCTTGGGGCTGGTTCTCCATTATTTTTCGTTCCTCTCTCACGCATGGCGAAGAGGGGACTGTTGGGGTGGTCTTTGACCTCCTCTGGTGACCCTGTGCTTCCCGTATCGCCGGGCCCGGTCCGAAGTCATGTTTTGTCGACCCGTAGGCCTGGGTTAACCCTTTTTTTTAAACTGAAACACTTGTACTGCAGTATAGCCCGTGTATACCCGCAGGTGTGTTTTGGAGTTTTTTCTTGAGGGGTTATAGGAACAACCACCGCATTGGGTAACACCAAGGTGGTTGATTCCCTGGTGTGTTGGAGCAGTGTCAACTCCCGGGTTACCCGGTTGAGGGTGCCCCTGCACGTTCATGACGTCTGCCAATCGTGTCAGCCTTCTCTGCCTCAACCCCTCTGGGTGGGGTTTTTTAAATGGAGGCTTGGTCATGCAACAATGCCAGCATACGCCCCTTCCGCCGGGGCGGCTGTGTTCAGCTGTCCCCTCTGGCGCCTGTCTCGTCCGCAGTCTCCAGGCTAGGGTTAACAGCCTGTTGCCTGGTTTTTCCCCGGTGCGCTGCCTGCTTCCGTTGGTTAACCTTTTTTGTGTGCTTACGGCCATGCTGACTGCCTGTTCTGCAGGGTCAGTGTGCCAGGCGGTGTACTATTGGGGGGACAGGGCCCACTCGGCTGAGGGGCCTTTGTCCGAATACGCTGGCGATGTGGGGGGCGGGGTCACTAAGTGCCCACCTGGTGGGGTCTTGATGCTGGCATCATGGACTTCTCCGGGGCCCCCGTTCCAGGGGGTCCAGTCACTTTGGTGGGTCTGGGTCTTCCTTCGCGCTCCGCTGCTACGGCCTTGCCACGGGGTTGGGTTTGCCCTTGACCCCGTGATTCTGGGGGCAGTAACGAGGTTGTTCCCTCCGTTCGTTCCCGGGTGGCATGCGGGTTGTGCGTGTGTGTAGTCGTGGGGTCAAGCCACGGTCTGCTCACCCTGTGCGTTGAGTTGCTTGAGTGCCTCTTCGCACGGTCGGGTCCGTCGCCCTCCCGTGAAGCCCCCAATAGGGGGGGTGCCCTCCATTAGGGGGGGTCGGGGGGGCTCGGCCCTCCCTGTTCTGATGGTTGTGGGGGGCTTTCAGCGGGGTGTATTTGTCAGCCGAGCGAGAGCTATACGATACAGAACGTTAGGTTATGACTATAACCAAGTTCTGTTAGTATAGCGACGCTCGGCGTCCGACGCCGCTGCAGCCCTTGATCTCGCCTTGTGGTGAAAGCTTGGGAAGGAGGCGAGTGGGTGGCCCCACCCCTGCTTATATGGGTAAGCTGATAGGGGTGTGGTCAGACAAATATTGGGATTAAAGGTACATTGTGGTCTTTATTCAGTGCGCGTGCACGTGTGCGAGGACAGTGCAGAGAGTGACGCCGAGCGTCGCTATACTAACAGAACTTGGTTATAGTCATAACCTAATGGTGTTTGTTGTCTCGTCATCCCCTTGTGTATAAGTACCCTGTCATCCCTTCCGTCTGGTGCTGATCCTGTCTGTATAGTTCTGTGTTTGTTTGTCTATTATCCTATGTTCTTTTGATTGCAAAATCCATGGTAATTATACATAAAATATTCTTTATTAAGTTACTTTGGCTACCGTCTCCTTATTATGTATCATTAACCAGATAACGAGCCTTCCTGTAGTCAATGGTTACGTAATGGTGGTGCACGAGCAGATATTAGAGTATGTTGGCATGGAAAGTCATGAATTCCAATCAGGGTTCAGGAAGTCATATCCTACAGACCCATGCCTCCTTTATCTAATTGAGTTTATTAGAAAGGAGATGGATGATGTTTATGTAAATACTATGTGCTGACACCAAGGACCACCATGGAAATAAGGACTTTTTTGTGCTATCCTTGATCATTTTAGGATGCATGACTTGTTGTAACATGTAACGTATTTTAATAATTGTCAAAAAAAAAAGAAAAAAAAAAAATACTCATGCAGTAACCTCATGGTGGTGGTAGTGTGTGCAGCGGATCTGTGAGTGTGTCCATGTTTGCGTGGCAGTCGACCACACGAGCAGTGGCTTAACAAGACAGCAACATGTGCAGGCTGTTTCATGCTGCATTGATTTTAATCCTGCATGTATTTAATTTCAGTTGTATTATCCAGATGAGATGAGGAAGTGTGTGTGTGTGTGTGTGTGTGTGTGTGTGTGTGTGTGTGTGTGTGTGTGTGTGTGTGTGTGTGTGTGTGTGTGTGTGTGTGTGTGTGTGTGTGTGTGTGTGTGTGTGTGTGTGAGTGTGTCTCTCTCTCTCTCTCTCTCTCTCTCTCTCTCTCTCTCTCTCTCTCTCTCTCTCTCTCTCTCTCTCTCTCTCTCTCTCTCTCTCTCTCTCTCTCTCTCTCAGGGCCTGGGTGGGGGTCTGGGTTCCTCCACTAGGAAAATGTTGGTTACAAAGACTTAATTTCCTGCAATATGGTGAATTTGAGTGCATGTGAATCACAAACTAATGAGCTAACAGCTACTTAATCTACAAGCTACAGCTACTTACTCTACAAGAAGGGCCAGAGCCGACTCTACTTCCTCAGACTGAGGAAGACTGAGATCCTTCAACGAGGATGTTCTACGAGTCAGTGGTGGCGTGAGCCTTCTTGTACGCAGTGACCTGCTGGGGCAGCGGACTGAGAGCGGGGGACGCAAACAGGCTGGATAAGCTGGTCAGGAAGGCTAGTAGCGTGGTTGGGGTGGAGCTGGACTCTCTAGCGAGGGTGGCGGAGAGGAGGAGCCTTGCTAAGCTCCAGGCCATCAGGGAAAAACCCATTATACACAGACTTGGCTGACAGGAGGAGCATGTTCAGTGCTAGGCTAACACTCCCTAAATGTAGCACGGAACGGCACAGGAAGTCCTTCATTCCGACAGCCATCAAGTTTCAAGTTTCAAGTTCAAGTTTCTTTATTAGTTGTCATACACAAATATAGAATACTTTTATATGAAATGCTTTTTTCCGTTATGCTCCTGAGAGTGTGCTAGATAAAAATAGATACAGTATCAAATAGAAAGTCAAGTACGTAAACAAAGTGTAAACAAAAGTGTTCAATATACATATATATAATATACAATACAGAGTAGAAACATTTTGTAACTGAGTTACAATACAATACAGTAGGGGTGTAACGGTACGTGTATTTGTGCCGCGAATTTACGGTACAGCCGTCACGGTGCGGTACGCGCAGCCATACGACGAATACGCCCCACAGCGCACACACACGAGTTGCACATGCAGGCACTCGCGAGGTCCGTGCGAGAACAGCGCGTGTTGACCGGGCACACCGAGTCAGACTTCAGAGCGGCAAAAGTGCACGGAGAAAGGCACATAAATTGGAACAGCTGCAGGGTCATTACAATTTTACAGTTTTCTTTCGTTTTCTTGTTCGCCCAATAATGTTAACCAAATGAAACCAATGGAAAGACACACACACACGTCGCCGACACACACACATGCGCCAACAAACACATCAACATTCTCCCCCGCCGGACTCACAGGCACAGCTCATCAAATAAAAAAAATAAACATACTTTTCCGGACAGATCATCTGAGCTCCTCTCCAGTTGAACTGTCTGCTACTGTGTTTAAATCCAAATAATCCTCTGCCATTGTTGTTGTAACATGTCATCTGTACTCTAGTATTCAGTCTCGTCGTGAAGTAAAATTCTCTCTAGAAGTGAAACTGAAACTTATCAAGGATAAATTGTTAAAGGGGCAGTAGGCAAGTGGATGCCTGAACACAGAATGACACCAGTATCACTGATTACCTCAACAAGCCTATAGAAAATTATTCTATTTAATAATACTAATTATAAGAATTATCATAAATATAATATAAATAATTATTTTTTTAAAGCATTAAAAAAATGTTATATTAATAATTTTTTTTTTTCTGTTGTACCGAACTCGTACCGAACCGTGACCCCAATACCGAGGTACACACCGAACCGTGGCTTCTGTGTACCGTTACACCCCTACAATACAGTATACAGTGCAATGCAGAAATGGGATGAGGTACAACTTAGGGAAAGGTGCAAAGAGGTATGAATTGTAGTGCAAATCTCTTTACCAATAAAATAAAGTGTCTAAACTGGGTAAAGTGGGTGCTACAGTGAGTTGTTTATTTAAAGTGACTGTGTACGTGTGGATGTGTGTGCTGTGAGTGTATTTGATGGTTTGTTACAATGCATCACTGTGCCTCACTGCATCACTGAGCACAGAGTGACAGTTACCATCTTCCTGGACTTTTACTTTTGAAACAACACTGTGCAATTAGTGGTGGTTAATTCGAGACTATATAGTTAATTAATCAAAATTAATCACAATTAATCACACTTTCAAGTACATTACAGAACAGTTGACCATTGAAAAAAAAACTCTTGATTGATCAATTTTTTTTTTTTTTTTTATGAACAAACCAGACTTTGAGAATTTGCGATTTATTATACTTTATACTTATAGCACATGCATGAATCTGGTCTCCTTTGAAAGGTAACATTCTTACACAATAAAGAAAAATCATCATGCGATTAAATGCATACATTTTTTTTTAACGTTAGGTTATGACTATAACCAAGTTATGTTAGTAGTGGTGACGCTCGGCGTCACTCTCTGCACTGTCCTCGCACACGTGCACGCGCACTGAATAAAGACCACAATGTACCTTTAATCCCAATATTTGTCTGACCACACCCCTATCAGCTTACCCATATAAGCAGGGGTGGGGCCACCCACTCGCCTCCTTCCCAAGCTTTCACCACAAGGCGAGATCAAGGGCTGCAGCGGCGTCGGACGCCGAGCGTCACCACTACTAACAGAACTTGGATATAGTCATAACCTAACGTTCTGTATCGTATGGCTCTCGCTCAGCGTCACTCTCTGCACAAGGGAGGCCGAGCGAGAGCCATCGGCCGACAAATACACCCCGCTGAAAGCCCCCCACAACCATCAGAACAGGGAGGGCCGAGCCCCCCCGACCCACCCTAATGGAGGGCACCCCCCCTATTGGAGGTTTCCCGGGAGGGCGACGGACCCGACCGTGCGAAGAGGCACTCAAGCAACTCAACGCACAGGGTGAGCAGCCGTGGCTTGACCCCACGACTACACACACGCACAACCCGCATGCCACCCGGGAACGAACGGAGGAAATAACCTCATTACTGCCCCCAGAATCACGGGGTCAAGGGCAAACCCAACCCCGTGGCAAGGCCGTAGCAGCAGAGCGCGAAGGAAGACCCAGACCCACCAAAGGGACTGGACCCCCTGGAACGGGGGCCCGGAGAAGTCCATGATGCCAGCATCAAGACCCCACCAGGTGGGCACTTAGTGACCCCGCCCCCCACATCGCCAGCGTATTCGGACAAAGGCCCCTCAGCCGAGCGGGCCCTGTCCCCCCAATAGGACACCGCCTGTCACACTGACCCTGCAGAACTGGCAGTCAGCATGGCCGTAAGCACACAAAAAAGGTTAACCAACGGAAGCAGGCAGCGCACCGGGGAAAAACCAGGCAACAGGCTATTAACCCTAGCCTGGAGACTGCGGACGAGACAGGCGCCAGAGGGGACAGCTGAACACAGCCGCCCCGGCGGAAGGGGCGGAAGCTGGCGGTGTTGCATGACCAAGCCTCCATTTAAAAAAAAAACACCCAGAAGGGTTGAGGCAGAGAAGGCTGACACGATTGGCAGACGTCATGAACGTGCAGGGGCACCCTCAAACGGTGAACCCGGGAGTTGACACTGCTCCAACACACCAGGGAATCAACCACCTTGGTGTTACCCAATGCGGTGGTTGTTCCTATAACCCCTCAAGAAAAAACTCCAAAACACACCTGCGGGTATACACCGGCTATACCGCAGTACAAGTGTTTACATTTTTCAAAAAAGGGTTAACCCAGGCCTACGGGTCGACGAAACATTACTTCGGACCGGGCCCGGCGATACGGGAAGCACAGGGTCACCAGAGGAGGTCAAAGACCACCCCAACAGGCCCCTCTTCGCCATGCGTGAGAGAGGAGCGAAAAAGAATGGAGAACCAGCCCCTAAGCACACTGTACTTGGTATTCCCAGGCGGTCTCCCAACCAAGTACTAACCAGGACCAACCTGTGTAGCGGCCGAGATCTGACGAGATCGAGCGTGTACAGGTTGGCATGGCCGTAAGCCATTACGACAGTGCTGAGTAAAAAACGTACCCAACCAGGGTCTCCATAGTGCTTAACCCTGTGACACCCGGACCAACCTGGCATTTTTCCCCCTGAAAAAAGCCCAAGTCCCTCAGGGTACCAGAACAGCAGATCTGCATCCCCGGCGGACAACGGGTTCAACTGATCCGGACCAGCGTGACCAGAACCAGTCCCGTGCCCTAACCATGCCGACATGCCTACTCCAGGAGAAGGGGCAGATATACGTGTTGATCTTAAACATGAAAAGAAGGCGCCACCCAGACGTTCGGGCGAACCGCGCCCGGTGGCCCACCCCCAGGGCATGAGACCCCTCTACATATGTTCAGATCCATTCCGTCATCATCCCCCAGACATGAACGAGAATCCGTCGATGACAAAAACCAGGTTGTTGGATTTGGTCGTCGGAAGAGGAAAAACCTCCATCCCAGTTGCTTTATAAAAACGCAGTTTTAACCTCAAGCAACCAAGGCGTGCCAGTCAGTCGCCTGTTTACAGAACACCCCGAGCTAGCACTATACGTGCGTCGGGACACACCCACATCAATGAACAGGCTATTTAGACCTGTCATTGAATCCCCAAGGCGCCATGGGGAACGACAAGAGGGGTGTGACACTTCCTAACTCCAACTCTTTTTAGTAGAAAAGAAGGAAGCACCAACAGTATGTATCCCAGTCTACACATTTTTACATCCCACCACCCTCCCATAGGAAGGAGACGGGAATCCCCAGAGAGACTTCCCACGCGAGCTGTACAGATTGAAAATAATATATTGCACCTTGAGCCATGTAAAAAATTGGATTTAGGGCTCTCCGGGGAGGAGGCACTGAACCCATACACACTCAATAATTGAATTGAATCGAATACATACACAATAGAGTAGGACTCCTTCTAGAGGGTCCACTCACCTTGACAATCTGAGGAGGAGGCTCTGTACTCTGAAGGAGGCTCCCTCACATGGAAGGAGGAGTCCCAACTCACAGAAGGCCCGAATAGGAGCTTGGTGAGGAGGAGCCCTGACCACCCCCCGAAACAGATCCATCACATGGACCTGAACAGCACACGGAAGTCCTACCAACAGAGACGCGCACGGTGACGTACTCTATGGCGGGGGGATTTCTGCGGTGCACACGCCCAATATTCCAGGCCGTGGGACCATGAAACCATGTGCTTCTGTGGCCAGTCCAACCCAGTTGTAGGTCACATGACACACACAACCCATCATCACCTACAAAAAATGGCAAAAACACTCTACAGAGGAACGCCGTTTTTCATAATGAGAGAATACATAATTCTCGATTAGTATCGGCCACAGGCCTTGCTAAGCACACACGAAAGCGACCAAACAATCTTTTCTTTTAGGAAAATAAAGTTTCTCCAGCTGTCTTAGCACAACCTCAGCAATCAAGCTAAGGGTTACATCGCATCCCTGCCACACAAAGACACAATGTAGTGCAACAACATGTCTGATAGGAGGATGAAGAAGTCCCCAGGGAACCGGGGGGAAACACAATCCTCCTACTTTACCCTTAATACGGCCAGTTAAAACAGGAAAACCTGTTAATATGTGAACACACTGTTCATTGTCATTACAGGCTGAGAAAAGAATATTCTTTACTCATTTGTCACTAAGCATAGCTTTATAGGTTAGTTAACCCCCTTAGTTGTGAGTACACGGTACATATAAACACACATGATGTTTCTCAACACAACAAACCAGATAATTTTCACATCTGAAACAACAACCCGATTTGCACGGAGAAGCTAAATACCTAGTGACAAGACAATTCACACACAACTCGCGTCGTATCCTAAATGTAGTGCAGTAACACTCGTTTTGGAAAACATCGTTATTTACAAAACATTTAGAAGGGAAAGCCAGAAGAAGTGTACAAGGTCTGGTCAGACCTGGCCTACCCGGAGCGTAGATCAACGAAGTGCAGTCTCAAGACACCGTAGAAAACACAGCCGTCCTGTGTTGTTCGATCTGGGCAGCGTCGCCGCTCCAACCCGTTGCTACGGTCCCCTTTGTTGACGCAGGCTTTGCCGTCCTGGCCCAGGGCAGGTTCGACGAACATCCTCTGTCAAAGATGACGTCGTAGTCAAGAGTGTTTAAAACATGTTATAATCAAAGCACGTTCAACAGAGTAGCATTAAGCTAACGGCCGCTCCAACCGTCGGTCGCTACTGCCCCTGCCCGCGAGACGCCGAGCGAACGGCGCACGCGACCAGAGGGGAGCTCGCGGCGGCGCGCGAGGAGCCGGAGCTACCCCGCGCTGGGCCTTGGCCGATAGCAGCAAGCTAACGTTTCCTAGTGATCACAGCAGGCTAGCGCCGCAGCTAACAGCTGACTGGCTAACAGTAGGCCCAACCTATGTAGGCCACGCAGTGATCACAGCAGGCTAACGCCGCAGCTAATAGCTGACTGGCTAACCGTAAGCTAAGCAGCTATCACCTGAACTTGTACACAATGATATAACACTCACCCAGACAGGCCGCCGTTCTGAAACCCTCCTCACTTTTTAAGAGAAAAGAGAAACAAGATGTTAACACAGTTTTACAACGGTGATTTTACCAACACCCGACGGAGCCAGCACAATACCCAACTGGCCTGTGTAGCTGACTTGAACACAGATCTTCCGCTATCGAACATCTATGCCCATATCTCCTCGTGAGGGAATACTCTCATTTGGATATGAAAGATGGGGCCTTAACACGGTGACAGAGAGATATCCACTCGTCCAGAAAACACAGGGATCACCAGTGTTAATGGTCGTGGCCCACTAGTTAAAACTATAATGGGCTTCAGACCAAGGTCTTCTGTCGCCTAAGAGGCTGAACAAAGGACCCTAGCCTGGGGCCGGTTTTCATAAACACTGTCAATTAGCCCCCATAGCACTAACAGACAAGTGGAGCCTGCCAGCAAAAACATAACTCACCAAACCTGGAACCCACCGCTTCTCACAACAGCGGCGCATCCTACAGCCCGGCTGTGTCTTTACCGCAACCAGCACACAGCAAGGACTGCAGTTGGAAAAATATGTAGCGGCGCGAACTCCCAATACGAAAACCGGTGGAGGATTTTTAGAATGATCATCATC
This sequence comes from Notolepis coatsorum, assembly GCF_963971535.1. Taxonomy (NCBI): domain Eukaryota; kingdom Metazoa; phylum Chordata; class Actinopteri; order Aulopiformes; family Paralepididae; genus Notolepis; species Notolepis coatsorum. Next base: position 84,373,353 of record NC_140171.1, on the reverse strand, counting down.
TTCCAGACACTCCAGTACGAAGACAATATCGCCGTATTTTCTCGAAAATAGTGAGAGAGAAAATAAAGATATGATGTCAACGTATCCTTGTTTTCCAACTCTTCTCCTACCATCACATCATTTCAAGTGTGGGGATCTACCGAGGCACTTCCTTGTGGTGAAAGCGAGAAGGAGGCGAGTGGGTGGCCCCACCCCTGCTTATATGGGTAAGCTGATAGGGGTGTGGTCAGACAAATATTGGGATTAAAGGTACATTGTGGTCTTTATTCAGTGCGCGTGCACGTGTGCGAGGACAGTGCAGAGAGTGACGCCGAGCGAGAGCCATACGATACAGAACTTTAATTCTTTCTTTAGTTAATTAATCGAAATGAATGCGATAAAGTCCCAGCCCTATGTGCAATATTACACTTACTGTAGACTTCTGTATATTTTATTCTTATTCTTAGGCAATTTGTTTTGTTGTTCTTATTTGTGACTTTGTTCTGTCTAAATGTTTAATGTGAGCGATTTGTAGTGTCAAATTTCCCTCTGGATAATTAAAGTATTTCTATTCTATTCTATTCTATATTTAATAGAGTCCGCTACCCGAGACACATTCTCCTTGATTTGTACCGCAATTTGGGACCCAAATTGGAGCGTGGAACAAAACGCACAAATTCCATCCCATGCACATTCAAGTCCTCTCCACCCTCGTGTCTTTTGGCCACCGTGATATTGGAGATGAATCGAGCAATAGACCACCCATGTAGCTGTCAAAGCTCCATCACAAATTCAGTTATGTGAATAGAAAAGGATTCCACTCAGTCAATGTATGCGATGCGCATTTGGCTGATGCATGTCGTTGCTGGTGACTGGGAGGAGCGCACGCATTGTATTTAATAAAATTTTAATGTTATTACTGGGGTATCTGTAATTAAAATATCACAGGTGATCGGGGTTATCCACGGACTAATGACTCTGACCAACCCGACCCAACAGGTGCGCAATTTAGCGCACAGTTGGCCTGCACTCTTAAAAAAAATTATTTTTACGGGACTTTCAATGTATTATTTTACAGATTACTTTTGTTTTTCTACTTTAAGTGTAAATGCCATAAAAATACAGGAAATTCCATAAAAATACAGTAAATAACCTTTAATACAAATATTAACCATTAAATAAAGGTTGTAATCTGTAAATTGATTTAATAAGAAATTATCTTTTTTTTACAGGATTATTCCATTGCTTAATTGTCTTGAATGTTAAATTACATGTAAAACACCTAGAATATACATCATTTTACTGTATGTGAAAATAAGGCAACTTTCTGTTTTTTTGCTGTTAAACTTTAAATGTAATGTTAAATAATGTTAAAAAAGAGAATAATATAATTAAAAAACAGTAAAAACCTTCAGTTATTCTACAGGTAATTCTTTTTAAATACATGTATTTGCTTAATTGTGTTGAATGTTAAATTACATTGAATTGTATGTAAAAACACATAAGATACTCATCATTTTACTGAATGTGAAAATAAGGCAACTTTCAGTATTTAAAAAAAATACGATCAAACTCCTTCAATAAAGTGACAGAACTTAAAGTTCAGCAGTGAAACACTGTTATTTCACAGGTTTTTCCTACATTTATGATGAAACACCTTCAATTAAGTGACATAACTAAAAGTTCAGCAGTGAAACACTGTTATCTTACAAGGTTTCCCATAATTATTACAATCAAACTCTGTCAATAAAGTGACAGAACTTAAAGTTCAGCAGTGAAACACTGTTTCTTCACAGGTTTCCCCATTATTATTACAATCAAACCCCTTCAATTAAGTGACAGAACTCAAAGTTCAGCAGTGAAACACTGTTATTTCACAGGTTTTTCCTACATTTAAGATGAAACACCTTCAATTAAGTGACAGAACTTAAAGTTCAGCAGTGAAATACTGTCATTTGACAGTATTTTCCTAAATTATTACAATCAAACTCCTTCAATTAAGTGACAGAACTAAGTTCAGCAGTGAAACACTGTTATTTCAAGTTCTTTAATAGTTGTCATACAGAAGTACAGAATACTTTCATACAAAATGCTTCTTACTGTTACGCTCCAGAGACTGTGCTAGACAAGATAGTATCAAATAACATAATAACATAATATAGCATGAATTTAGAAGAAGAATGAGGTCACAGTTGTTCGGTATAGACATATGTACAATGTTCTGTGTTACCATATAATATACAATACACAATACTATGCAGTGTACTAATGTACAGTACTATCTAGTGCAAAGCAGAAATGGGATGAGGTACAATTTTAGGTACAATTTACAGTAAGGTGTACGAGTTGTAGTGCAATCCTTCATCCATAAATATAAAGTGTGGGGAGTGGGTGCTACAGTGTGTTTGTTTAAAGTGGGTGTGTGCTATAAAGTGTGTGTAGTGGGTGCTACAGTGTGTTTGTTTAAAGTGAGTGTGTGCGTGTGGATGTGTGTGCTATGTGTGTTTGGTGGTTGTTGTTGTGTAGTGTTCATTCATTGTTCGTTTAGCAGCCTGATGGCCTGGGGATAGAAGCTACTTCTGAGTCTTTCTGTGCTCGCCTTGAGACTCCTGTGTCGCTTGCCTGACGGCAGCAGTTCAAAGAGGCAGTTGTTCGGGTGGCTCGAGTCCTTAATAATTCTCTTAGCCTTCCCCTTGCAACGCTTGTTGTAAATGTTCTGGAGAGTGGGGAGCCCCCCTCCAATTGTGCGTTCGGCTGAACGTGTCACTCTTTGTAGTCTGCTTTGGTCTTTTGCAGTGCTATTCCCAAACCAGGAGGTGATGTTGCCGGTCAAGATGCTCTCTATTGTACATGAGTAGAAGTTCTTAAGGATCTTCTGGCTGACTTGGAACTTCCTTAGGCGCCTGAGGAAGTAGAGGCGTTGTCGTGCCTTCTTCACCACACTGTTAATGTGTATGGTCCATTTCAAGTCCTCGGATATGTGGGCTCCGAGGTACTTGAAGCTGTTGACTCTCTCAACCGGTGCCCCGTCGATGCTGAGGGGGCTGTAGTCCTTGACCCCCGACCTCCTGAAGTCCACAATCATCTCCTTTGTTTTGCTGACGTTCAGGGAGAGGCTGTTTTCCTGGCACCATCCCGCCAGGACCTTGACCTCTTCCAGGTAGGCCCTCTCGTCGTTGGCAGAGATCAGGCCCACCACCACTGTGTCGTCAGCAAATTTGACGATTGTATTGCTACTCCGCTGAGCCACACAGTCGTGTGTGTACAGGGAGTAGAGGAGGGGACTCAGAACACAGCCCTGGGGGGCCCCTATGTTGAGGGTGATGGATGAGGAGGTGCAGTTGCCTGCTCTCACCACCTGGGGTCTGCCAGTCAGGAAGTCCAAGACCCACTGGCAGAGGTCATAGCCCAAGCCCAGGTCCCTGAGCTTGGCTATGAGTATGGAGGGGACTATGGTATTGAATGCCGAGCTGTAGTCGATGAATAGCATTCTCACATAGTTCCCCTGCCTCTTGTCCAGGTGTGATGCTGCTGTGTGCAGCACATGGGATATGGCGTCCTCCGTGGACCTGTTGGGGCGGTATGCAAATTGCAGGGGGTCCATGTTGATGGGGAGGGAGGAGCAGATGTAGCCCTTTACTAGCTTCTCAAAGCACTTCATGGCTATGGAGGTGAGAGCTACAGGGCGGTAGTCGTTGAGGCAAGCAGGCTTGGATTTTTTGGGTACAGGGATAATAGTGGACTTCTTCAGGCAGGTGGGGATGACAGCCTGTTCTAAGGACAGGTTAAATATGTCAGTGAATACTGGGGCCAGTTGGTCGGCACAGACTTTTAGGACGCGGCCGGGGATGCCGTCCGGACCTGCTGCCTTCCTGATATTCACTTTTTTAAAGGTCCGCCTCACCTCATGCTCTGTTACCCTGAACACTGCGCCTCCATCAGCAGCCGACCCCCCCCCCCCCATTGCCGAGGCTTGTGAGCTGGTGTTGTTATTACCAGCATCAATATTTCACAGGTTTTCCCTACATTTATGATGAAACACCTTCAATTAAGTGACATAACTTAAGTTCAGCAGTGAAACACTGTTATTTTACAGGTTTCCCCATAATTATTACAATCAAACTCCTTCAATTAAGTGACAGAACCTCGTTCAGCAGTGAAACGCTGTTATTTGGCAGGTTTTTCCTACATTTATGATGAAACACCTTCAATTAAGTGACATAACTTAAGTTCAGCAGTGAAACACTGTTATTTTACAGGTTTTCCCATAATTATTACAATCAAACTCCTTCAATTAAGTGACAGAACTCAAAGTTCAGCAGTGAAACACTGTTATTTCACAGGTTTTTCCTACATTTAAGATGAAACACCTTCAATTAAGTGACAGAACTTAAAGTTCAGCAGTGAAACACTGTTATTTGACAGTTTTTTCCTAAATTATTACGATCAAACTCCTTCAATAAAGTGACAGAACCTAAAGTTCAGCAGTGAAACACTGTTATTTGACAGTTTTTTCCTAAATTATTACGATCAAACTCCTTCAATAAAGTGACAGAACTTAAAGTTCAGCAGTGAAACACTGTTATTTCACAGGTTTTTCCTACATTTACGATGAAATACCTTCAATTAAGTGACAGAACTTAAAGTTCAGCAGTGAAACACTGTTATTTCACAGGTTTTTCCTACATTTATGATGAAACACCTTCAATTAAGTGACATAACTAAAAGTTCAGCAGTGAAACACTGTTATCTTACAAGGTTTCCCATAATTATTACAATCAAACTCCGTCAATAAAGTGACAGAACTTAAAGTTCAGCAGTGAAACACTGTTTCTTCACAGGTTTCCCCATTATTATTACAATCAAACCCCTTCAATTAAGTGACAGAACTCAAAGTTCAGCAGTGAAACACTGTTATTTCACAGGTTTTTCCTACATTTAAGATGAAACACCTTCAATTAAGTGACAGAACTTAAAGTTCAGCAGTGAAATACTGTCATTTGACAGTATTTTCCTAAATTATTACGATCAAACTCCTTCAATTAAGTGACAGAACTTAAAGTTCAGCAGTGAAACACTGTTATTTCACAGGTTTTCCCTACATTTATGATGAAACACCTTCAATTAAGTGACATAACTTAAGTTCAGCAGTGAAACACTGTTATTTTACAGGTTTCCCCATAATTATTACAATCAAACTCCTTCAATTAAGTGACAGAACCTCGTTCAGCAGTGAAACGCTGTTATTTGGCAGGTTTTTCCTACATTTATGATGAAACACCTTCAATTAAGTGACATAACTTAAGTTCAGCAGTGAAACACTGTTATTTGACAGTTTTTTCCTAAATTATTACGATCAAACTCCTTCAATAAAGTGACAGAACTTAAAGTTCAGCAGTGAAACACTGTTATTTGACAGTTTTTTCCTAAATTATTACGATCAAACTCCTTCAATAAAGTGACAGAACTTAAAGTTCAGCAGTGAAACACTGTTATTTCACAGGTTTTTCCTACATTTACGATGAAATACCTTCAATTAAGTGACAGAACTTAAAGTTCAGCAGTGAAACACTGTTATTTCACAGGTTTTTCCTACATTTATGATGAAACACCTTCAATTAAGTGACATAACTAAAAGTTCAGCAGTGAAACACTGTTATCTTACAAGGTTTCCCATAATTATTACAATCAAACTCCGTCAATAAAGTGACAGAACTTAAAGTTCAGCAGTGAAACACTGTTTCTTCACAGGTTTCCCCATTATTATTACAATCAAACCCCTTCAATTAAGTGACAGAACTCAAAGTTCAGCAGTGAAACACTGTTATTTCACAGGTTTTTCCTACATTTAAGATGAAACACCTTCAATTAAGTGACAGAACTTAAAGTTCAGCAGTGAAATACTGTCATTTGACAGTATTTTCCTAAATTATTACGATCAAACTCCTTCAATTAAGTGACAGAACTTAAAGTTCAGCAGTGAAACACTGTTATTTCACAGGTTTTCCCTACATTTATGATGAAACACCTTCAATTAAGTGACATAACTTAAGTTCAGCAGTGAAACACTGTTATTTTACAGGTTTCCCCATAATTATTACAATCAAACTCCTTCAATTAAGTGACAGAACCTCGTTCAGCAGTGAAACGCTGTTATTTGGCAGGTTTTTCCTACATTTATGATGAAACACCTTCAATTAAGTGACATAACTTAAGTTCAGCAGTGAAACACTGTTATTTTACAGGTTTTCCCATAATTATTACAATCAAACTCCTTCAATTAAGTGACAGAACTCAAAGTTCAGCAGTGAAACACTGTTATTTCACAGGTTTTTCCTACATTTAAGATGAAACACCTTCAATTAAGTGACAGAACTTAAAGTTCAGCAGTGAAACACTGTTATTTGACAGTTTTTTCCTAAATTATTACGATCAAACTCCTTCAATAAAGTGACAGAACTTAAAGTTCAGCAGTGAAACACTGTTATTTCACAGGTTTTTCCTACATTTACGATGAAATACCTTCAATTAAGTGACAGAACTTAAAGTTCAGCAGTGAAACACTGTTATTTTACAGGTTTTCCCATTATTATTACAATCAAACCCCTTCAATTAAGTGACAGAACTCAAAGTTCAGCAGTGAAACACTGTTATTTCACAGGTTTTTCCTAAATTATTAGCTAGCCTAGCTTAGCACAAGGGCTGGAAGCAGTAGGGACCAGCTAGCCTAGCTTAGCATAAGGACTGGAAGCAGTAGGGAGTAACTAGCCTAGCTTAGCACAAGGATTGGAAGCAGTAGGGAGCAGCTAGCCTAGCTTAGCACAATGACTGGAAGCAGCAGGGACCAGCTAGCCAGCCTAGCTTAGCACAAGGACTGGAAGCAGTAGGGAGCAGCTAGCCTAGCTTAGCACAAGGACTGGAAGCAGTAGGGAGCAGCTAGCCTAGCTTAGCACAAGGGCTGGAAGCAGTAGGGACCAGCTAGCCTAGCTTAGCACAAGGACTGGAAGCAGTAGGGAGCAACTAGCCTAGCTTAGCACAAGGAATGGAAGCAGTAGGGAGCAGCTAGCCTAGCTTAGCACAAGGGCTGGAAACAGTAGGGACCAGCTAGCCTACCTAGCTTAGCACAAGGACTGGAAGCAGTAAGGAGCAGCTAGCCTATAGCTTAGCACAAGGGCTGGAAACAGTAGGGACCAGCTAGCCTACCTAGCTTAGCACAAGGACTGGAAGCAGTAGGGAGCAACTAGCCTAGCTTAGCACAAGGACTGGAAGCAGTAGGAAGCAGCTAGCCTAGCTTAGCACAAGAGCTGGATGCAGTAGGGACCAGCTAGCCTAGCTTAGCACAAGGACTGGAAGCAGTAGGGAGCAACTAGCCTAGCTTAGCACAAGGACTGGAAGCAGTAGGGAGCAGCTAGCCTAGCTTAGCACAAGGGCTGGAAGCAGTAGGGACCAGCTAGCCTAGCTTAGCACAAGGACTGGAAGCAGTAGGAAGCAGCTAGCCTAGCTTAGCACAAGAGCTGGATGCAGTAGGGACCAGCTAGCCTAGCTTAGCACAAGGACTGGAAGCAGTAGGGAGCAACTAGCCTAGCTTAGCACAAGGACTGGAAGCAGTAGGGAGCAACTAGCCTAGCTTAGCACAAGGAATGGAAGCAGTAGGGAGCAGCTAGCCTAGCTTAGCACAAGGATTGGAAGCAGTAGGGAGCAGCTAGCCTAGCTTAGCACAATGACTGGAAGCAGCAGGGACCAGCTAGCCAGCCTAGCTTAGCACAAGGACTGGAAGCAGTAGGGAGCAGCTAGCCTAGCTTAGCACAAGGGCTGGAAGCAGTAGGGAGCAGCTAGCCTAGCTTAGCATAAGGGCTGGAAGCAGTAAGGAGCAGCTAGCCTATAGCTTCTCAAGTTCTTTAATAGTTGTCATACAGAAGTACAGAATACTTTCATACAAAATGCTTCTTACTGTTACGCTCCAGAGACTGTGCTAGACAAGATAGTATCAAATAACATAATAACATAATATAGCATGAATTTAGAAGAAGAAAATGAGGTCACAGTGTTCGGTATAGACATATGTACAATGTTCTGAGTTACCATATATATATACTTCGGTCTTGTGCAGTGCTATTCCCAAACCAGGAGGTGATGTTGCCGGTCAAGATGCTCTCTATTGTACATGAGTAGAAGTTCTTAAGGATCTTCTGGCTGGTTTTTTCCTAAATTATTACGATCAAACTCCTTCAATAAAGTGACAGAACTTAAAGTTCAGCAGTGAAACACTGTTATTTGACAGTTTTTTCCTAAATTATTACGATCAAACTCCTTCAATAAAGTGACAGAACTTAAAGTTCAGCAGTGAAACACTGTTATTTCACAGGTTTTTCCTACATTTACGATGAAATACCTTCAATTAAGTGACAGAACTTAAAGTTCAGCAGTGAAACACTGTTATTTCACAGGTTTTTCCTACATTTATGATGAAACACCTTCAATTAAGTGACATAACTAAAAGTTCAGCAGTGAAACACTGTTATCTTACAAGGTTTCCCATAATTATTACAATCAAACTCCGTCAATAAAGTGACAGAACTTAAAGTTCAGCAGTGAAACACTGTTTCTTCACAGGTTTCCCCATTATTATTACAAACAAACCCCTTCAATTAAGTGACAGAACTCAAAGTTCAGCAGTGAAACACTGTTATTTCACAGGTTTTTCCTACATTTAAGATGAAACACCTTCAATTAAGTGACAGAACTTAAAGTTCAGCAGTGAAATACTGTCATTTGACAGTATTTTCCTAAATTATTACGATCAAACTCCTTCAATTAAGTGACAGAACTTAAAGTTCAGCAGTGAAACACTGTTATTTCACAGGTTTTCCCTACATTTATGATGAAACACCTTCAATTAAGTGACATAACTTAAGTTCAGCAGTGAAACACTGTTATTTTACAGGTTTCCCCATAATTATTACAATCAAACTCCTTCAATTAAGTGACAGAACCTCGTTCAGCAGTGAAACGCTGTTATTTGGCAGGTTTTTCCTACATTTATGATGAAACACCTTCAATTAAGTGACATAACTTAAGTTCAGCAGTGAAACACTGTTATTTTACAGGTTTTCCCATAATTATTACAATCAAACTCCTTCAATTAAGTGACAGAACTCAAAGTTCAGCAGTGAAACACTGTTATTTCACAGGTTTTTCCTACATTTAAGATGAAACACCTTCAATTAAGTGACAGAACTTAAAGTTCAGCAGTGAAACACTGTTATTTGACAGTTTTTTCCTAAATTATTACGATCAAACTCCTTCAATAAAGTGACAGAACTTAAAGTTCAGCAGTGAAACACTGTTATTTCACAGGTTTTTCCTACATTTACGATGAAATACCTTCAATTAAGTGACAGAACTTAAAGTTCAGCAGTGAAACACTGTTATTTTACAGGTTTTCCCATTATTATTACAATCAAACCCCTTCAATTAAGTGACAGAACTCAAAGTTCAGCAGTGAAACACTGTTATTTCACAGGTTTTTCCTAAATTATTAGCTAGCCTAGCTTAGCACAAGGGCTGGAAGCAGTAGGGACCAGCTAGCCTAGCTTAGCATAAGGACTGGAAGCAGTAGGGAGTAACTAGCCTAGCTTAGCACAAGGATTGGAAGCAGTAGGGAGCAGCTAGCCTAGCTTAGCACAATGACTGGAAGCAGCAGGGACCAGCTAGCCAGCCTAGCTTAGCACAAGGACTGGAAGCAGTAGGGAGCAGCTAGCCTAGCTTAGCACAAGGACTGGAAGCAGTAGGGAGCAGCTAGCCTAGCTTAGCACAAGGGCTGGAAGCAGTAGGGACCAGCTAGCCTAGCTTAGCACAAGGACTGGAAGCAGTAGGGAGCAACTAGCCTAGCTTAGCACAAGGAATGGAAGCAGTAGGGAGCAGCTAGCCTAGCTTAGCACAAGGGCTGGAAACAGTAGGGACCAGCTAGCCTACCTAGCTTAGCACAAGGACTGGAAGCAGTAAGGAGCAGCTAGCCTATAGCTTAGCACAAGGGCTGGAAACAGTAGGGACCAGCTAGCCTACCTAGCTTAGCACAAGGACTGGAAGCAGTAGGGAGCAACTAGCCTAGCTTAGCACAAGGACTGGAAGCAGTAGGAAGCAGCTAGCCTAGCTTAGCACAAGAGCTGGATGCAGTAGGGACCAGCTAGCCTAGCTTAGCACAAGGACTGGAAGCAGTAGGGAGCAACTAGCCTAGCTTAGCACAAGGACTGGAAGCAGTAGGGAGCAGCTAGCCTAGCTTAGCACAAGGGCTGGAAGCAGTAGGGACCAGCTAGCCTAGCTTAGCACAAGGACTGGAAGCAGTAGGAAGCAGCTAGCCTAGCTTAGCACAAGAGCTGGATGCAGTAGGGACCAGCTAGCCTAGCTTAGCACAAGGACTGGAAGCAGTAGGGAGCAACTAGCCTAGCTTAGCACAAGGACTGGAAGCAGTAGGGAGCAACTAGCCTAGCTTAGCACAAGGAATGGAAGCAGTAGGGAGCAGCTAGCCTAGCTTAGCACAAGGATTGGAAGCAGTAGGGAGCAGCTAGCCTAGCTTAGCACAATGACTGGAAGCAGCAGGGACCAGCTAGCCAGCCTAGCTTAGCACAAGGACTGGAAGCAGTAGGGAGCAGCTAGCCTAGCTTAGCACAAGGGCTGGAAGCAGTAGGGAGCAGCTAGCCTAGCTTAGCATAAGGGCTGGAAGCAGTAAGGAGCAGCTAGCCTATAGCTTCTCAAGTTCTTTAATAGTTGTCATACAGAAGTACAGAATACTTTCATACAAAATGCTTCTTACTGTTATGCTCCAGAGACTGTGCTAGACAAGATAGTATCAAATAACATAATAACATAATATAGCATGAATTTAGAAGAAGAAAATGAGGTCACAGTGTTCGGTATAGACATATGTACAATGTTCTGAGTTACCATATAATATACAATACACAATACTATGCAGTGTACTAATGTACAGTACTATCTAGTGCAAAGCAGAAATGGGATGAGGTACAATTTTAGGTACAATTTACAGTAGGGTGTACGAGTTGTAGCGCAATCCTTCATCCATAAATATAAAGTGTGGGGAGTGGGTGCTACAGTGTGTTTGTTTAAAGTGGGTGTGTGCTATAAAGTGTGTGGAGTGGGTGCTACAGTGTGTTTGTTTAAAGTGAGTGTGTGCGTGTGGATGTGTGTGCTATGTGCGTTTGGTGGTTGTTGTTGTGTAGTGTTCATTCATTGTTCGTTTAGCAGCCTGATGGCCTGGGGATAGAAGCTTCTTCTGAGTCTTTCTGTGCTCGCCTTGAGACTCCGGTATCGCTTGCCTGACCGCAGCAGTTCAAAGAGGCAGTTGTTCGGGTGACTGGAGTCTTTAATGATTCTCTTAGCCTTGCCCTTGCAACGCTTGTAGTAAATGTTCTGGAGGGTGGGGAGCCCCCCTCCAATTGTGCGTTCGGCTGAACGTGTCACTCTTTGTAGTCTGCTTCGGTCTTGTGCAGTGCTATTCCCAAACCAGGAGGTGATGTTGCCGGTCAAGATGCTCTCTATTGTACATGAGTAGAAGTTCTTAAGGATCTTCTGGCTGACTTGGAACTTCCTTAGACGCCTGAGGAAGTAGAGGCGTTGTCGTGCCTTCTTCACAACACTGTCAATGTGTGTGGTCCATGTCAAGTCCTCGGATATGTAGGCTCCGAGGTACTTAAAGCTGTTGACTCTCTCAACCGGTGCCCCGTCGATGCTGAGGGGGCTGTAGTCCTTGACCCCCGACCTCCTGAAGTCCACAATCATCTCCTTTGTTTTGCTGACGTTCAGGGAGAGGCTGTTTTCCTGGCACCATCCCGCCAGGACCTTGACCTCTTCCAGGTAGGCCCTCTCGTCGTTGGCAGAGATCAGGCCCACCACCACTGTGTCGTCAGCAAATTTGACGATTGTATTGCTACTACGCTGAGCCACACAGTCGTGTGTGTACAGGGAGTAGAGGAGGGGACTCAGAACACAGCCCTGGGGGGCCCCTATGTTGAGGGTGATGGATGAGGAGGTGCAGTTGCCTGCTCTCACCACCTGGGGTCTGCCAGTCAGGAAGTCCAAGACCCACTGGCAGAGGTCATAGCCCAAGCCCAGGTCCCTGAGCTTGGCTATGAGTATGGAGGGGACTATGGTATTGAATGCCGAGCTGTAGTCGATGAATAGCATTCTCACATAGTTCCCCTGCCTCTTGTCCAGGTGTGATGCTGCTGTGTGCAGCACATGGGATATGGCGTCCTCCGTGGACCTGTTGGGGCGGTATGCAAATTGCAGGGGGTCTAGGCAACTAGCCTAGCTTAGCACAAGGACTGGAAGCAGTAGGGACCAGCTAGCCTAGCTTAGCACAAGGACTGGAAGCAGTAGGGAGCAACTAGCCTAGCTTAGCACAAGGACTGGAAGCAGTAGGGAGCAGCTAGCCTAGCTTAGCACAAGGGCTGGAAGCAGTAGGGACCAGCTAGCCTAGCTTAGCACAAGGACTGGAAGCAGTAGGGAGCAACTAGCCTAGCTTAGCACAAGGAATGGAAGCAGTAGGGAGCAGCTAGCCTAGCTTAGCACAAGGATTGGAAGCAGTAGGGAGCAGCTAGCCTAGCTTAGCACAATGACTGGAAGCAGCAGGGACCAGCTAGCCAGCCTAGCTTAGCACAAGGACTGGAAGCAGTAGGGAGCAGCTAGCCTAGCTTAGCACAAGGGCTGGAAGCAGTAGGGAGCAGCTAGCCTAGCTTAGCATAAGGGCTGGAAGCAGTAGGGACCAGCTAGCCTAGCTTAGCACAAGGACTGGAAGCAGTAGGGAGCAACTAGCCTAGCTTAGCACAAGGACTGGAAGCAGTAGGGAGCAGCTAGCCTAGCTTAGCACAAGGGCTGGAAGCAGTAGGGACCAGCTAGCCTAGCTTAGCACAAGGACTGGAAGCAGTAGGGAGCAACTAGCCTAGCTTAGCACAAGGAATGGAAGCAGTAGGGAGCAGCTAGCCTAGCTTAGCACAAGGGCTGGAAACAGTTGGGACCAGCTAGCCTACCTAGCTTAGCACAAGGACTGGAAGCAGTAAGGAGCAGCTAGCCTATAGCTTAGCACAAGGGCTGGAAACAGTAGGGACCAGCTAGCCTACCTAGCTTAGCACAAGGACTGGAAGCAGTAGGGAGCAACTAGCCTAGCTTAGCACAAGGACTGGAAGCAGTAGGAAGCAGCTAGCCTAGCTTAGCACAAGAGCTGGATGCAGTAGGGACCAGCAAGCCTAGCTTAGCACAAGGACTGGAAGCAGTAGGGAGCAACTAGCCTAGCTTAGCACAAGGACTGGAAGCAGTAGGGAGCAGCTAGCCTAGCTTAGCACAAGGGCTGGAAGCAGTAGGGACCAGCTAGCCTAGCTTAGCACAAGGACTGGAAGCAGTAGGGAGCAACTAGCCTAGCTTAGCACAAGGAATGGAAGCAGTAGGGAGCAGCTAGCCTAGCTTAGCACAAGGGCTGGAAGCAGTAGGGACCAGCTAGCCTACCTAGCTTAGCACAAGGACTGGAAGCAGTAGGGAGCAGCTAGCCTAGCTTAGCACAAGGGCTGGAAGCAGTAGGGACCAGCTAGCCTAGCTTAGCACAAGGACTGGAAGCAGTAGGGAGCAACTAGCCTAGCTTAGCACAAGGACTGGAAACAGTAGGGAGCAGCTAGCCTAGCTTAGCACAAGGGCTGGAAGCAGTAGGGACCAGCTAGCCTAGCTTAGCACAAGGACTGGAAGCAGTAGGGAGCAACTAGCCTAGCTTAGCACAGGGAATGGAAGCAGTAGGGAGCAGCTAGCCTAGCTTAGCACAAGGGCTGGAAGCAGTAGGGACCAGCTAGCCTACCTAGCTTAGCACAAGGACTGGAAGCAGTAGGGAGCAGCTAGCCTAGCTTAGCACAAGGGCTGGAAGCAGTAGGGACCAGCTAGCCTAGCTTAGCACAAGGACTGGAAGCAGTAGGGAGCAACTAGCCTAGCTTAGCACAAGGACTGGAAGCAGTAGGGAGCAGCTAGCCTAGCTTAGCACAAGGAATGGAAGCAGTAGGGAGCAGCTAGCCTAGCTTAGCACAAGGGCTGGAAGCAGTAGGGACCAGCTAGCCTAGCTTAGCACAAGGGCTGGAAGCAGTAGGGACCAGCTAGCCTAGCTTAGCACAAGTTGCAGTTTGCATACCAGCTAGCCTAGCTTAGCACAAGCTGCAGTTTGCATATCAGCAGAACATCGGTGTGGAGGATGCCATAATCTACATGGTCCACAAGGCCTATCTACATCTGGAGAAGCCGGGCAGGTCAGTGAGGGTAACATTATTTGACTTTTCTAGTGCCTCCAACACTATTCAGCCTCCACTACTGACTGAGAAGCTGTCAGTGATGGGGGTGGAGGACGACTTGGTGGCCTGGATCTTCAACTACCTCACTGGCAGACCACAGTCTGTCAAACTGCAGGGGTGCCACTCCGACGTGCTGATCTGCAACACTGGAGCCCCCCAGGGAACTATATTGGCACCCTTTTTATTCACCCTGTACACCTCAGACTTCCGCTTCAGCTCCGGGAACTGCCATCTCCAAAAGTTTTCTTATGACTCCTCCATCGTTGGATACATCACCAACGACAACGAGGAGGAGTACAGAGCTGTGGTGGAGAGATTCACAGAGTGGAGCAAGGAAAACCACCTACAGCTCAACATCAGCAAGACGAATGAGATGGTGGTGGACCATCGGCGGAGCAAGAGGAAGCCCTCAACTCCCATCATCATCCAGGGGGAGGAGGTGGAAAGGGTGGCGAATTACAAATTCCTGGGTGTTCTCATGAACAACAAACTGGACTGGACGGACAACACAGAGGCCCTCTACAGGAAGGGACAGAGCAGACTGTTCTTCCTGAGAGGGCTCAGGTCTTTTAATGTCTGCAGCAAACTGCTGCAGATGTTCTACCAGTCTGTGGTGGCGGGTGCCCTCTTTTTCGCTGTGGTATGCTGGGGGGGCAACACCAACACAGACAAAATAAACAAACTGGTAAAAAAAAAGCAAGCTCTGTGGTGGGAGCGGACCTGGACCGTCTGCAGGTGGTGGCAGAGGGGAGGACGAGGAGGAAGCTGCATGCTATCCTTGAGAACCCCTGCCACCCCCTCTATGATGAGCTGACCGCAATGCGGTCCACGTTTAGCCACAGACTCATCCCCCCCCCGACATACCACAAAGCGCTTTGGGCAGTCCTTTGTGCCGGTGGCAATCAGGCTCCACAACCAAGCAGGGCCAGGATGGGCCAACTGCTGTGAACTGGACGAGCTGGGTTGTGGACTGTAACAAATTAATTTAATTATTTAACAACACATTCATGATTGGACTTGTTTCTTTTTTACCACTTTTTAGCTCTTTTTAGTCCTATTTTAGCTATTTCTATCCCTGTGTACTTGTCCGTCTTGTTTTTAACACATGTATGTTATGTATAAACTGTTTTTTAATTTCTGTTTTTAAATTGCTGTTACGCTGCTTATGCTGTAAATTACATCTTAATCTCCCCTCTGGGATAAATAAAGGTTTTCAATTCAATTCAGTAGGGACCAGCTAGCCTACCTAGCTTAGCACAAGGGCTGGAAGCAGTAGGGACCAGCTAGCCTACCTAGCTTAGCACAAGGACTGGAAGCAGTAGGGAGCAGCTAGCCTAGCTTAGCACAAGGGCTGGAAGCAGTAGGGAGCAGCTAGCCTAGCTTAGCACAAGGGCTGGAAGCAGTAGGGACCAGCTATCCTAGCTTAGCACAAGGACTGGAAGCAGTAGGGAGCAGCTAGCCTAGCTTAGCACAAGGGCTGGAAGCAGTAGGGAGCAGCTAGCCTAGCTTAGCACAAGGGCTGGAAGCAGTAGGGACCAGCTAGCCTACCTAGCTTAGCACAAGGACTGGAAGCAGTAGGGACCAGCTAGCCTAGCTTAGCACAAGCTGCAGTTTGCATACCAGCTAGCCTATAGCTTAGCACAAGCTGCAGTTTGCATATCAGCAGAACATCGGTGTGGAGGATGCCATAATCTACATGGTCCACAAGGCCTATCTACATCTGGAGAAGCCGGGCAGCTCAGTGAGGGTAACATTCTTTGACTTTTCTAGTGCCTTCAACACTATTCAGCCTCAGATTCAGGCCCCTCTAGGCCCCAGATTCAGATTCAGATTCAGATTCCTTTATTTAGCCATTTGTGTAAAACACATTGGTAATTGTTGCAGCAATACAGTGAATGCATTTCCTTTCTTTTTTCACAGAAAACAACACCAACACAGACAAGAAACGAAACAGTGCAGTGGGGGATCAATCAATAAATACATATATATATATAAAGTGAAGAGTGCAGGGATCCAGTACGGACTAGTGCAGTGCAGTCAGTGTCATTGTGCCAGTGTCACTTGGGGGCAGAGGGGGGGGAGGGGGGGGGTACCGAGGGGGGGGGGGGGGGGGGGGCCTGAGGCATTGATCAGCCTGGCGGCTGAGGGGAAGAAGCTCAGTCTGTGTCGAGCTTTCAAAGCCTTTGGGATCCTCAGCCTTCTCCCAGAGGGGAGCAGGGTGAAGAGGCTGTGACCCTCTGCTAAAGCTCCACTCCTGCACTAAAGTCGGGGATTCAGTTGGACTCAGATCTGCTGCGTTCCCCCCTACCGCTGGTGACAGTGTGTACATCGATCTACTCTCATAAAGTAGGGAATCCACCCTGCTACACAAACATAACAAAACACACTGGTCAGACTACTGCTTGACCTTACTCCTAGAACCCACCTCGCCCCTGCCCACGTGACAACCTAGGATGGCTTAGAGTAGACGACAGAGTACAGCAACTTGCAATGGGCCTGTCTACAAGATACATACACGACCAAGGTATGTGTACATGTCAAAATACTTCCCAAAGGTCAGTGAATACCACGACCACAACACCATGGGAGCTCCACAAATCATGTTAAACCCAGATTCGGCTCAAACAGGGACTAAACACGTTTCGCAATTATGCCACATCAATGTGGAACGCCCTACCCAAAGATGTAAAGGAATGTGAATCACTACCCACTTTCAAAACCACTCTCAAAGAACACCTACGGGAGACTGCAATTCGAAACTGGCCCCTGTAAATGTCCTAACCCAACCCCCTCCAATGTACAGTAAAGTATCAAACATGGTTTTGTCAATATTCCAATGTACAGTTGTGCTTGTGCAGTTGTACAGTGCCCCCCCCCCCCCCCCCCCCACCTATAATGTACGGTTCTACGTCAAATATATACTCTCTTTTCTAGACTATTTTTGTATCACAAACAGTAGGCCCTACTGTATTTGCAAATCTGGTATGTCATAAATGTATAGAAGTGTCTATCTGTATGTCACATGTCATGTTATGATGAATTGAAAATGGGGGACCCTGATGTAAACAAGATGAAAGTCTTTCTCTGGTCTGCATGCCCTTAACAATTGTATGTATTGAGCTGTACTGTATTGTACCCATTCTGCAATCTGTTAACAAAGTTTTCAATCAATCAATCTGGCAACACTGATGCGTTGCATTGTGGGGGATCCCGGTTTGAAATTTGAATTGAAGCACGTTACAGACAGAGCCTGCACCACGCCGTGAGCAACTGTTGCATCTTCTCCTCAGGTAATTTATTGGAGATCATACTATTGGGTAATTGTGCAACACATATATTTTATTATTTATAAGTAATGCGTGCCGCTGATATAAATGAGTGCTGTTTAGTCTGTGTTTCAGTGAGTGTAGCGCAAGCTCACGTTAGCTACTAGGCTACATACACTGTAGCGCGAGCTCACGTTACTACTAGGCTACATACACTGCGTGCGAGCTCACGTTAGCTACTAGGCTACATACACTGTAGCGCGAGCTCACGTTACTACTAGGCTACATACACTGTAGCGCGAGCTCACGTTACTACTAGGCTACATACACTGCGCGCGAGCTCACGTTACTACTAGGCTACATACACTGCGCGCGAGCTCACGTTACTACTAGGCTACATACACTGTAGCGCGAGCTCACGTTACTACTAGGCTACATACACTGTAGCGCGAGCTCACGTTACTACTAGGCTACATACACTAGCGCAAGCTCACGTTACTACTATGCTACATACACTGTAGCGCGAGCTCAAGTGCTACTAGGCTACATACACTGTAGCGCGAGCTCACATGCTACTAGGCTACATACACTGCTACAGGCAGAGCCTCACATCGTCACCAACTGTTCTCATCTCAGGTAATTGTGCAACACATATATTTTATTATTTATAAGTAATGCATGCTGCTGATATAAATGCTGTTTAGTCTGTGTTTCAGTGACTAGTCTACTGTAATGTTATTTGCTCGATATTATGAAACTGGTAGGATCTGTAAACTACAGTAGCACTACTGCTAGCAGGCCTAGACTGCAGAATACTGACGTTAGCTAACCAATGCATATCACGCAGATCTTTCATGGTTTAATTTAATTGTAAAATATATAATTTCACAGCAAATACTGTTACAGTGCTGGATCTCAACAATGACATGAAAGCAGAAGACAGCTCAATAACAACTACCGGTATACTTCAAGTGGTCGTAAGTGATGTATAATCTTTTTTTTATTGTGTGTGTGACTGTATATATAATATATACTTTTTAATCTGGGACATTTTCAAAGAGTCATCCTGTAATGCCTTCTCTCTCTCTCTCTCCCAAGACGGTCAAGATCTACCAAGTCTTCAAGATCTTCAAGTGGTCATGCTTGTAAGTGATGTATAAAATGTTTTATTGTGTGTGACTGTGTATATATATACTTTTCAATCTGGGACTTTCATTTCAACAGCTGGAAAGAGTCATCCTGTAAATGCCTATACTGACTGTTGAATGTCCTTACTTTTAGCTATTCTGCAAGGAATTCTTACAAATCAAGAAGTGTTGATGGATGCTACAGTATATTTTATGTAGATGTGCATGACGTGGACTAAATTAGAGGTCCTAGATATGGAAGTTTGAAGATGGCGGTGTTTCAAGAGACTGGCTAGGCTACTGCATGCTGTAGAGTGGTGAGTTAACTTGTTCAATGTGCCGCAAGTATGTCAAAAAGAAAAACAGAAACCACGTTTGTCATTGTCATGTTAACAGTTACTTCACAGTACAAATACGTGAGTCCCCTGTTGTGGTTGTGAGTCACCTTTATTAGCTTAACTCCGTAGCACCGTATATTCTCTCCCCACCGTATGTACCTTTTTTCTACCACCCCCTCCTAATGTACAGTCTCCTCCCCATCATAATGTATATATTCTCTGTTAGGATCTATGGGTAACATTGATTACTGTATATTTGCATATCATATATGTCACAAATGTAACATTACTATATACCTGTAGTATGTCCCTACTATGCCATAAATGTCATGATGTCAATGTTGTGTAATGTCATAAATGTCACTATGAATTGAAAATGGGGGACCATGATGATGTAAACAAGACGAAAGTCTTTCTCTGCTCTGCATCCCCTTAACAATTGTGTGTATTGAGCCGTACTGTATTGTACCCATTCTGCAATCTGTTAAATATTGATTGATTGAACATTTTATTAACAGATTGCAGAATGGGTACAATACAGTACAGCTCAATACACACTTGTTAAGGGGATGCAGACCAGAGAAATACTTTCATCTTGTTTACATCAGGGTCCCCCATTTTCAATTCATCATAACATACACGACATACAGATAGACAGTACTGTCTGCTACATCTATACATTTATGACATACCAGATTTACAAATACAGTATTGTTTGTGATACAAAAATAGTCTAAAAAAGAGAGTATATATACATTTGACGAAGAAACTGTACATTGGAGGAGGTGGGGTGGGGGGACTGTACATTGGAGGTGGTTGGGTAGGAGGGGTGGGGGGGGGACTGTACATTGGATTATCGACGAAACCCTACTTGGTCCCAAGAAGAGGGTCTTGTGTATTAAATAAAGTTTTTATTCATTCATTCACTCTGGATCTGGTAAATCCAGTAGCAATACACACAATTGTTAAGGGGATACAGACCAGAGAAAGATGTGTGTCTTGTTTACATCATCAGCGTCCCCCATTTTCAATTCATAGTGACATTTATGACATACACAACATACATGACATCATGACATTTATGACATAGGGACATACATGACTTACAGGTATACCTGTAAGTCATGTATGTCCCTATGTCATAAATGTCATCATATGTATATATTTACTGTTAGGATCTCTGGGTAACAGTACTGTATATTTGCATATCGTATATGTGACAAATGTAACAGTACTATATTATAGTACTGTTACATTTGTCACATATACGATATGCAAATATACAGTACTGTTACCCAGAGATCCTAACAGTAAATATATACATATGATGAGGAGGCGACTGTACATTAGGAGACTATGTTAGGACTGTACTTAAAAGGAGAATTTCTTTTGCTTTAATCCCTGGAATCACTGGCCTTAGACTATCTACTAACGTATTCTCTATCTCTCTCTCTAGGTTCATGGCCACTAATGGCTTCAGAAGGACAGTATGCTGGATGAGGAAGGTCTTGGCCATGCTGTGATGACTCCTAGAGGACAAGAACGGAGGTGCAGGACCTGGCTGTCAAATGGTTTGTAATGCTACAGTATAATGTATGTAGATGTGCATGACATGGACTAAATTAGAGGTCCTAGATATGCTAAATAATATTGAGAATCACTGGCCTTAGACTATCTACTAACGTATTCTCGCTCTCTCTCTAGGTTCATGACCACTAATGACTTCAGAGCTTCAGAAGGACAATATGCTGGATGAGGAAGGTCTTGGCCATGCTGCGATGGCTCCTAGAGGACAAGAACGGAGGTGCAGGACCTGGCTGTCAAATGGTTTGTAATGCTACAGTATAAATTATTGTATTACCCATCACACTCACCATCAATGACTCCACCATCACCCCCTCCCCCCTAGTCCGCAACCTCTGTGTCATCCTCGACCCCACCCTCTCATTTGACCCCCATGTCCGCTCCATTGTCAAAACTTCATATTTTTACCTCCGCAACATTGCCAAAATCCGTCACTGCCTCTACCCCCTGCTGCTGAATCCCTCATACACGCCTTCATCTCATCCCTCCTGGACTACTGTAACTCCCTCCTCACTGGCATCACCTCCCGCTCCCTCCATAAACTGCAGATGGTCCAAAACTCAGCCGCCCGCCTCCTCACTAACACCCGGTCCCGCGAACACATCACTCCTGTCCTCCACTCCCTCCACTGGCTCCCGATCAAGGAACGCATTAACTTCAAAACACTACTCCTCACCTTCAAAGCCCTCCATAGCCTGGCCTCACCCTGGTCTCAAACTTTTTACACCAAGTACCACCTGAGAACGTAGCTGGCTCTCCAAGTACCACCATATGACCGACGTTAAAATACAGTATTCAGCTATGCACAGTTCACGCAGGAGGCAAATGTATTCCTAATACCATTATTTTGTTACAAAGACTTAATTTCCTGCATTCTGGTGCAGGAATGTTTGAATTTGTACCATTTAAATGCCTGTGTTTGTGATGGGCATCACAAAGTATTGTATATAAAAAGAAAAACACATATTCAATACATTTTGAATTGTAACCCTTTAAATGCCAGTTTGTGTGATGGCATCACAAATTATTGTTAAAAATTATTATTATTGTTGTTGTGGTATGGAAGCAAATGAGTGACAGAAGTATTTGAATTTTATCAGACCGAATTTATAGCATTGAAAATAATTACTTTGAAAACGCGTATCTGAATTGAATTTATAGCATTGAAAATAATTACTTTGAAAACATGTATCTGAATTTTTTCAGACACCGAATTTATAGCATTGAAAATAATTACTTTGAAAACATGTATCTGTTTTTTTTTTCAGACACCGAATTTATAGCATTGAAAAGAATTACTTTGAAAATCATGTATCTGAATTTTTTTGCTCCAAATTTACCTTATGTGAAATAAAAATTCAGTGTTTAAAATTCAATGTAAAAAATTCGAATGCATAATAAAATTCAATGTAAAAAAATTCGATGCATAATTGCGGTGTATAAAATTCAATGTAAAAAATTCGATGCATAATTGCGGTGTATAAAATTCTATATAAAAAATTCGATGCATAATTGCGGTGTATAAAATTCGATGTAAAAAACCATCATCCGGGCTGCGTGAATCCTTTCAGCAACTGGCTTGTCCTTCCGCGTTCCCGTTTGGCGCTCTGATTGGCCAGGTCATGTGACATGAGCGCCAATCGTGGGACGGCAAGTTTTTGCCGTCCCACGCTCTCTGATTGGCCACTGACGCGTTTGCCCAATCCGTGACGAGCTGTGTCTTTGCCCATTTCCACGTCAAACAGCCTGCAAACTACCTGGCATTCTATCGCCATGCTCTAAGACAAACTCTAACCTTAACCAACTTCGAAAGAGTGCCTAAGCTTAACCGTCGAAAGAACTTGCCGTCACGCACTAAGACAAACTCGAACCTTAACCAACTTCGAAGAGTGCCTAAGCTTAACCAGTGTAAAAACGGGCGTCGGCCAATCAGAGAGCGTCTCCGAGAAATGCGGCTTGGTTTGGTATTCACGCATCCGGGCTACCCAGACAGGATAAGCAATCGAGCCTGGATGCAATCGAACTGACTTCTGGCCTATCACTGCACAGCTTTGTCAGTCATGTGATCACACCAACCCGGGAGAAAGATGGCGGTATATACATACGGTGGGGAGAGAAATATACATACGGTGGGGAGAGAATATATACATACGGTGGGGAGGAGACTGTACATTAGGAGGGGGTGGGAGAGAAATATACATACGGTGGGGAGAGAATATATACATACGGTGGGGAGGAGACTACATTAGGAGGGGGTGGGTGGGAGAGAAATATACATATGGTGGGGACTGGGGAGAGAATATATACATACGGTGGGGAGGAGACTGTACATTAGGAGGGGGTGGGTGGGAGAGAAATATACATACGGTGGAGAGAGAATATATACATATGATGGGGAGAGAATATATACATACGGTGGGGAGGAGACTGTACATTAGGAGGGGGTGGGTGGGAGAGAAATATACATACGGTGGGGAGAGAATATATACATATGATGGGGAGAGAATATATACATACGGTGGGGAGGAGACTGTACATTAGGAGGGGGTGGGTGGGAGAGAAATATACATATAATAGACAGTCTCCTCCCCACCATATGTATATATTCTCTCCCCACCATATGTATATTTCTCTCCCACCCCCTCCTAATGTACAGTCTTCTCCCCACCGTATATATGTATATATTCTCTCCCACCCCCTCCCAATAGTTACATAAGCATTGTTGTAACTAGTGTTAACAAATACTTTATTATAGTTCAATTGTGTTAAACTTGGGACACAGCCATGGCTCTATATTTTATTTCGTTTTGTATGTGAGGTATTTTAGCTTGCAGTTGTTGTGTTGCATTGTGGGTCTTCAGCACAAAGTAATCCCTTGCTGAGGGTAAGATGGTTTTCTGTCTGCTCAGACTCAGAATACTTAATTAACATGATCTGTGCTTCATAAAAAAACAGATATTATTTATCTGGTTTTGGTTATTTTGCACAGTAAATACTTATTCAGGCCTACCTGCAATTCAGAATTTAATCCAGCAGGGCGGCAGTGATGTTCATTCTGCCTTTTGTTATATATAAAAAATGGGGCTTTGAAAGACTGACATATTTGAACTTCTAGCTCCTGCTACTCTAAACATATATATATATATATATATATAATATACACAGTCTTGATAAATTGCATATAAGGTTTTTTGAATATTTTGTTCGTCTTCTTTTTAGAATTCGCTGGCAATCATCGCCGCTATCAAGGTGAGTTAACTAACACATTCTCAAATCATGTTTTGTTTTTACCATCAGACATGCGCTAGGTATATGGAGCTAGGTACACTTGCTACTGTAGGTTATATGGTGCTCATTGATAACTACTTTGATGGTGCTTATTTTTTCCTTATTTTGTTAATTATGTTGCTCTTTCTCTAGGAATGCCAATGTATAACTCCAGCCCCTATTACCACACTGCCATTGATTCAGCTCAGTAAGTATTATCTTTCAATTCAATATTGTCTGTCTCTCTCACCCCACTTCAAACTTCACACCTTTATCTGTGTTTTCATCTCTGTCTTTCTGTCTCTCTCACCTCGACCCCCTCCACTTCACACAACACCTACATTGCCAAAGCCTTTGTCATTTGATGACACAGCAGTGCTATGTCTGTCTCTCCCTCTATCTCCGTCTCCCTCTCTCACTGGCATAACATTTTTATTGTCGTATTCAATATTTCAGAGATTCTTCGCCAGAGGAACTTGAAGCCATTCCTGAATTACCACCAGAGACCAGCAGTTGCACGCAGGCAGAGACTGCCTGTAGCGTGAGTTGAATTTTATACACAAGTTCACTGGTGTTTATTCTTATATAAAACGTCTCTAAAGACGTATGTTTACCTTTGCTACCTTGATTGGCGGATTTTTGACTGAAGACATTGGATCTTTCCTGCTCTCCCATCCAAGTCCCAGGTTGTAATGACATAATCATGACACTTAGTTGATTTTGAGTAGACAATTACTCGTTGCATCTGGGCTCATAGTCATAGCCATATAGGAATGACCGCTACACCGTCGCGCCAATAGCGGCCGAGGGAGGGAGAGTTAAGCGATTTCTTTGTCATTCAGACAAATTCTCCTATCTGCACCTATCTGACACGTATAGCCACTAATGGTGGAGAAGTGCTGTCCAATTAGCCATTTTGGGGAAATTCAGGCATAAAATAATATTCTGTTGTGTGTCACTGTCAAACAATCCAATATTTCAGAGATTCTTCGCCAGTTGCGGGAAGTATGTCACCACCTGAAGACGCAGACCACCACCTGAAGCCCATGTAGAATTGTGAGTTGAATTTTATACATGATAGATCAGTGGTTCTCAAACTTTTTACACCAAGTACCACCTGAGAATGTAGCTGGCTCTCCAAGTACCACCATATGACCGGTGTTAAAATACAGTCTATTCAGCTATGCACAGTTCACGCAGGAGGCAAATGTATTCCTAATACCATTATTTATTGTTAACTTTTGTCAGACACAGCCACAATGTACAAAGGGATAGCACTAGAACTAGCAAACGCTTCCACACAACTCATACAATGCAAGGGGCATTGAGAACATAATAACTAACATTCTCACATAGCAAGTGAGAAAATTAAGAACAACTGTATTTCAGCAAATGTACTTAATCTCTATCTCTCTCTCTCTCTCTCTCTCTCTCTCTCTCTCTCTCTCTCTCTCTCTCACACAGCAAGCAATTGTCCATCATTCTCTCTCGCTCTCTCTCTCTCTCTCACACACACACACACGCACACGCACGCACACACACACACACACAATTATTTTGTTACAAAAACTTAATTTCCTGCATTCTGGTGCAGGACTTTTTGAAATTTTACCCTTTAAATGCCAGTTTGTGTGATGGCATCACAAATTATTGTTAAAATAAACACACAAAGTAAAATATGTTCAATAGGATAGGAGCCCCGCATTTAGTGATCTAGGAGGCAAGTATTTTGTAATAAGATCAGATAGATAGAGCAATCACAAAATAAAGAAATTAGGCTCATCGTGCTCGCAAGCCACTGTCTAAAGTCTAATTGTGTTCTCAGAGGGATGACACTGGTGATCTACACCTCTACCAGAGGCCAGCAGCCAGAGGGGGACCCTGCTGACCACAAGGCCATCTGAATCATCCTATGCTGAATTGACATGGATGGTATCTCCCTTAAGCTGATGTGAGTATAACTTCCATGTACAAACACAAACACACCCACTCTATCTATATCTCTCTTCTAGGACATGTCATCATCATCAAACCTTTATTTAATTCTTGGGAGAACAGTAGGGTTGTAAAAAAAAGTGTAAACATCTTCAAATCATTATTAACACATCCACGCTGTAAAGGGTTATTGCCCGCCATGCTTTGACCGCCAGATCTCGCGAGTAGGGTCGAGCTGCAGACTCGGAGCCTCGGTCCAGATTGGAACTTCCGCCCTGCCACAGGACTATTACTCCTGTGACAGGGCAATGCGCTGATTGGCGGAAAGTACGGAAGTATCTCGAAGTACGTCTGACGTATCTCGAATTACGTCTGATGTTTCTCTACGTTAGCGAACATTAAACGTTGTATTCATAAAATAATATAAATTCAGCAGCATGGGGAGGGCCGGGGGGAGGGGAGGTACAGGTAGTAGAAGACATAGTTATAGTACAGTGGAGAAGTAAAAATAGAATAAAAAGGCAGTGGAAACAATATACAATATTATTAACTCTAATAATAACACGCCTCGCGGGCTCATTATAATACGAGAGCCGTGGGTCTGCATTGTATAGAGCGGATCCCCCGGCCGTATTCAAGCGCTGGAGCGCTTTGCCATGGATAAAACTGTATTAATATAGTAGTAATAATAGTAGTTGGCTAGTTGCGCGCTTCTGGCCACCTCCCGCAGTGCGCGCATACACACATACTGTCTGTAGCCTATACAGTACGTGCAAAATTAGTTGTCAAGAGCCAATCGCACAGGTTGCCTCATCTCATCTGGCTCTACAAATAGATCTAGAGTCTGAATATCATATATAGCCTGCTGATGATCTCTCTCTCTCTCTCTCTCTCTCTCTCTCTCTCTCTCTCTCTCTCTCTCTCTCTCTCTCTCTCTCTCTCTCTCTCTCTCTCTCTCTCTCTCTCTCTCAAACACAGGAGCAGAGTATAAACAACAGTACAGTACTGTTTCTCATTCCTGTACTGTTGTTTATACTCTGCTCCTGTGTTGTAACCCAACCCCCTCCAATGTACAGTAAATGACCAAGTATGGTTTTGTCAATATTCCAATGTACAGTTTTGCTTGTACAGTTGTACAGTGTCCCCCACCCACCCACCCACCCCTCCTACCCGACCCCCCCCCCCCCCCCAAGGCGAAAGTCTCTCTGGTCTGCATCCCCTTAACAATTGTGTGTATTGAGCTGTACTGTACTGTACCCATTCTGCAATCTGTTAATAAAATGTTCAATCAAGAAGGGAGTGATTGACAGTGTCAAAGGCCTTTTGTAGGTCCAGCATGATCTGTTAATACAATTTTCAATCAATCAATCAATCAATCAATCAATCAATCAATCAATCAAGACCCGCGTCGCAGGCACTGCATTCCGTTCTCAGAATGGATTTGAGAGAGATCATCAGCAGGCTATATATGATATTCAGACTCTAGATCTATTTGCAGAGCCAGATGAGATGAGGCAACCTGTGCGATTGGCTCTTGACAACTAATTTTGCACGTACTGTATAGGCTACAGACAGTATGTGTGTATGCGCGCACTGCGGGAGGTGGCCAGAAGCGCGCAACTAGCCAACTACTATTATTACTACTATATTAATACAGTTTTATCCATGGCAAAGCGCTCCAGCGCTTGAATACGGCCGGGGGATCCGCTCTATACAATGCAGACCCACGGCTCTCGTATTATAATGAGCCTGCGAGGCGTGTTATTATTAGAGTTAATAATATTGTATATTGTTTCCACTGCCTTTTTATTCTATTTTTACTTCTCCACTGTACTATAACTATGTCTTCTACTACCTGTACCTCCCCTCCCCCCGGCCCTCCCCATGCTGCTGAATTTATATTATTTTATGAATACAACGTTTAATGTTCGCTAACGTAGAGAAATGTCAGACGTAATTCGAGATACGTCAGACGTACTTCGAGATACTTCCGTACTTTCCGCCAATCAGCGCATTGCCCTGTCACAGGAGTAATAGTCCTGTGGCAGGGCGGAAGTTCCAATCTGGACCGAGGCTCCGAGTCTGCAGCTGGACCCTATTGGATCTCGCTGTACAGCGTTATTGAGATCAATATTGAATTTTTTCGCCATGGCATTCAAAATTCATATATACACCCATGGCCGCCTAGTTATAGTTGAGATTCTTTTTTTTTTTTTTTTTTTACATTTAATGAACACCTGTATGTGCAATTTCCTGCAATATAGAGCCTTCAATCTTGACCAAAATAAAGCTGCTCTTTTCACTATAAAACTCAGTTTATATTGCAGTATGATAGCTATAATAATAATAACTTCACTGCGAGGGCTCTTTTAGCTAACGCTAGCTAGGCACGTATGATAGCCAAATACTATTATAATAATAATAATAATAACTTTCCCATCCTCCCAAAGCCCCTCCGGCCCCGTTCACATCCGCAGCGGCAGTACCAACAACAACAACAATTAATTGACGCTATCAATAGCCCCAGTGAGCGCGGCGGCTGGCTGAATGAATGAATGAAAACTTTATTTAACAGATTGCAGAATGGGTACAATACAGTACGGCTCAATACACACAATTGTTAAGGTGATGCAGACCAGAGAAAGACGTTTGTCTTGTTTACATCAGGGTCCATACTAGCCCCTTTCGTGACTGTGCTGCACCGAGTGAATCCACAGTCACTTGCTCCTCAATGGGAAACCAACCTAGATTTACCCTGAAGGACTGGTTCTGGCCGAACCGTTCGTTATACAAGTATCACAGAGACATTACAAATGTGCTCACAGTTGCACGAGGGTTTCGGACAGAGATACGGGATGGTGCGCAGGCGCTGTGATCACCCAACGGCGGAAATAATGCCGCTTTGAGCAGTTTATAAAAAAATATTAAAAATATTTATTAGCAACGCCGAGCTTTCAAACCATCCCGTATCTCTGTCCGAACATATACAGAAATAAATACAGTAAAAACATACATGACATCATGACATTTATGGCATAGGGACATACATGACATACAGGTATATACTGTAGTACTGTTACATTTGTGACATATACGATATGCAAATAATATACAGTACTGTTACCCAGAGATCCTAACAGAAAATATTATATATATATGATGGGGATGAGACTGTACATTAGGAGGAGGGGGGGGGGGGTGGACATTTACGGTGGCCAGTTTCGAATTGCAGTCTCCCGTAGGTGCTCTTTAAGAGCGGTTTTGAATGTGGGCAGGGGTAAAGTGGGTTTTAGGAGTGAGGTTAAGCAGTAGTCTGACCAGTTTGTTTTGTGATGTTTGTAATCTTGTTTTTAGTGCCTTTGAGGTGCTTTGGTACCATGAGGTGCAGGCATAGTCGTAGTACCCTTGAATGAGTACTGAGAGTACCCATGATTTTTGCCATTTTGTTATCGTGAAATTGGTATTAAATTTAATTCTGATTGGCATTAAAAAGTCTTAAAGCCTTAAATCTGACTGGGCTAAACCCTGGTTATTTTCAGCCCAATTTATTCATTTCACTGCAAACCATCTGATCAATATATCACCCATACTACATAAAGCATTTACTGACGATCACGTAATTATAAACGCCGCCCCCCCCCCCCTTTCCTCCGTGCATGATGACGCATAACGTATACGATCATATACAGTTGAATTTTTTAATATAGCGTGTCTAGGGAATAAACGGCAATCGATGCATTTAGGTCTATAACTCACGTTCTAGGAATTACTACAGAAAATGATAAAACATACTTATATTCTAGAAGGTATTTTTGTATTTTTGTATGAATGAAAAAGTATAACGTTCCTACATCCTGAACAATAGATAATCGATGTTGAATGCAGGCATTAAAGTGTTCCGTCTCAAGACGGATTTCCGTCAATTTGATTGGGGAGATCCGTCAATTTGATTCGCAGTCTAACGGAATTGACTACCTGGTATAATATGATTTGTAGATGCATACAGATTGAAACAAAATTGAGCCAATCAGAGGCGCCAAATATCATGAAAAGGGAATTTTTTCTACCGAGGCGGCGCCAAGCAGTCATCACTCAGGGACTCGAGTGGTTGCAGCTGGAGGCTATTGGGCGAGTGACATTTGCGAGGTCTGTCCGCCACATGGCAGGGTAACAAAATAGTTGTGTCCCCTGCTGTGGTTGTGAGTATAGTATAAGTTTATTAGCTTAACTCCGTAGCAACATCACACAGGTGTATCTGTAGACAGTCTCCTCCCCACCGTATATATCTTTTTTCCTACCACCCACCCCCTCCTAATGTACAGTCCCGGACTTTCCAGTGAATCATAGTGTCCTTTTTTTTCATTTTCCCAGATGCACCATGCACCAAGGATCCAGCTGATTACTGCCAATCTGGAGGATTGTTCCTTATCGTTAGGTTATGACTATAACCAAGTTCTGTTAGTTAGGGGCGATGCTTGGCATCGCTACTGCACTATCTCGCGTACGTGCACGCGTACTGAATAAACCACAAATGTACCTCTAATACCAGTATTAGTCTGACCACACCCCTCATCAGCTTACCTTCATAAGCAGGTGTGTGGTCACCTGCTCTCCTCCTTCCCAAGCTTTCACCACAAGGTGAGGACAAGGGCTGCAGCGGCGTCCGATGCCAAGCATCGCCCCTAACTAACAGAACTTGGTTATAGTCATAACCTAACGTTCTGTATCGTTAGTGGCTTAGCTTGGCATCGCTACTGCACAAGGGAGGCCAAGCGGAGCCACTTGGCTGACAAATACACCCCGCTGACAGCCCCCCAAAACCATCAGAACAGGGAGGGCCGAGCCCCCCCGACCCCCCCTAATGGAGGGTAGCCCCCCTATTAGGGACGTCACGGGAGGGCGACGGACCCGACCGTGCGAAGAGGCACTCAAGCAACTCAACGCACAGGGTGAGCAGACCGTGGCTTGACCCCACGACTACACACACGCACAACCCGCATGCCACCCGGGAACGAACGGAGGAACAACCTCGTTACTGCCCCCAGAATCACGGGGTCAAGGGCAAACCCAACCCCGTGGCAAGGCCGTAGCAGCGGAGCACGAAGGAAGACCCAGACCCACCAAAAGGACTGGACTCCCTGGAATGGGGGCCCGGAGAAGTCCATGATGCCAGCATCAAGACCCCACCAGGTGGGCACGTAGTGCCCCGCCCCCCACATCGCCAGCGTATTCGGACAAAGGCCCCTCAGTTACTGCACCTGGTATTCCCAGGCGGAACCAACCAGGCCAGAACCTGCCCAGCTTCCGAGATCGGACGAGACCGGGCGTGTTCAGGTCGGTATGGCCGTAAGCCGAGCGGGCCCCGTCCCCCCAATAGTACACCGCCTGGCACACTGACCCTGCAGAATAGGCAGTCAGCATGGCCGTAAGCACACAAAAAAAGGTTAACCAACGGAAGCAGGCAGCGCACCGGGGAAAAACCAGGCAACAGGCTGTTAACCCTAGCCTGGAGACTGCGGACGAGACAGGCGCCAGAGGGGACAGCTGAACACAGCCGCCCCGGCGGAAGGAGCGTAAGCTGGCGGTGTTGCATGACCAAGCCTCCATTTAACAACCCCCACCCAGAGGGGTCGAGGCAGAGAAGGCTGACACGATTGGCAGACGTCATGAACGTGCAGGGGCACCCTCAAACGGTGAACCCGGGAGTTGACACTGCTCCAACACACCAGGGAATCAACCACCTCGGTGTTACCCAATGCGGTGGTTGTTCCTATAACCCCTCAAGAAAAAACTCCAAAACACACCTGCGGGTATACACCGGCTATACCGCAGTACAAGTGTTTCAGTTTCCAAAAAGGGTTAACCCAGGCCTACGGGTCGCAAACATCACTTCGGACCGGGCCTGGCGGTACGGGAAGCACAGGGTCACCAGAGGAGGTCAAAAAACCACCCCCACAGGCCCCTCTTCGCCATGCGTGAGAGAGGAGCGAAAAATAATGGAGAACCAGCCCCTAAGCACACCGTACCTGGTATTCCCCGGCGGTCTCCCAACCAAGTACTAACCAGGACCAACCTGTGTAGCGGCCGAGATCCGACGAGATCGAGCGCGTACAGAATGGCATGGCTGTAAGCCATGACGACAGTGCTGAGTAAAAACATACCCAACCAGGGTCTCCATAGCGCTTAACCCTGTGACACCCAGACCGACCTGGCATTTTTCCCCCTGAAAAAAGCCCAAGTCCCTCAGGGTACCAGAACAGCAGATCTGCATCCCCGGCGGACAACGGGTTCAACTGATCTGGACCAGCGTGACCAGAACCAGTCCCGTGCCCTAACCACGCCGACATGCCTACTCCAGGAGAAGGGCAGATATGCGTGTTGATCTTAACATGAAAAGAAGGCGCCACCCAGACGTCGGGACGAACCGCGCCTGGTGGCCCACCCCAAGGGCGTGAGACCCCACTACATATGTTCAGATCCATCCCGTCATCATCCCCCAGACATGAACGAGAATCCGTCGACAACCCACCCAGGTCATGGGATGTGGTCGCCGGAAGAGGAAAAACCCCCATCTCAGTTGCTTTATAAAAACGCTGTTTCAACCACAAGCAACTAAGGCGTGCCAGTCAATCGCCTGTTTACAGCGAGCTAGCACTATACGTGCGTCGGGACACACCCCCATCAATGAACAGGCTATTTAGACCTGTCATTGAATCCCCAAGGCGCCCAGGGGAACGACAAGAGGGGTGTGACACTCCCTAACTCCAACACTTCTGGAATAGAAAGAAGGAAGCATCAACAGTATGTATCCCAGTCTACACAGCCGGGGTAAAAAATGTTCACATTTTTACATCCCACCACCCTCCCATAGGAAAGAGACGGGGATCCCCAGAGAGACTTCCCACGCGAGCTGTACAGATTGAAAAGAATATATTGCACCTTGAGCCATGTAAAAAACTGGTTTTAGGGCCTCCGGGGAAGAGGCACCGAACCCATACACACTCAATAAACGAATTGAATCGAATATACATACAATAGAAAAGGACCCTTCTAGAGGGTCCACTCACTTTGACAATCTGAGGAGGAAGGCTCTGTACTCTGATGGAGGCTTCCTCACATGGAAGAAGGAGTCCGAACTCACAGAAGGCCTGAGTAGGCGCTTGGTGAGGAGGAGCCCTGACCACCCCCCCTGAAAACAGATCCATCACATGGACCTGAACAGCACACGGAAGTCCTACCAACAGAGACGCGCACGGTGACGTACTCTATGGCGGGGGAATTCCTGCGGTGCACACGCCCAATATACCAGGCCGTGGGACCAGGAACTCCCTCCCCCCCCCCCCCCCCCCCCCCCCCGTAACGTGCCGAACCGCCACGTGACGGGAACCTTGAAGGACAGGGGGTGTACCCCTGACCGACAGAACAATGGGGAGAGGAAAGGTTACCAGTTCACCCCTTTACGACCCCACACCCATGATACGACGTAACGACAAAAAGAGAATATGACACAGTCATAGTCAGCTCTATGAAGCGTTTCACAGCTCCACACAGCGCACGAGCTAACCTGCTATCTGATTTTTACTAAGGAAAAACACAGAATAGAGAGGGCTCTAAGAACCCCGGTCCAACATACACATGTGCTTCTGTGGCCAGTACAACCCAGTTGTAGGTCACATGACACACACAACCCATCATCACCTACAAAAAATGGCAAAAACACTCAACAGAGGAACGCCGTTTTTTTCACAATGAGAGAATACATCATTCTTGATTAGTATCGACCACAGGCCTTGCTAAGCACACATGACAGCAACCAAACCAATTTCCCTTTAGGAAATAAGTTTCTCCAGCAGATTTAGCACAACCTCAGCAATCAAGCTGAGAGTTACATCGTATCCCTACCACACAAAAGACACAATTAATGCAACATGTCTGATAGGAGGTGATAAAGTCCCCAGGGAACCGGGGGGGGAAAACACAATCCTCCTATTTTACCCTCAATACGGCCAGTTAAAACAGGAAAACCTGTTAATGTGTGAACTCACTGTTCATTGTCATTACAGTCTGAGAAAGAACATTCTTTTACTCACTCGTCACCAAGCATAGCTTCATAGGTTAGTTGCCTTAGTAGTGAGTACACGGTACACATAAACACCATGATGTTTCTCACACAACAACCAGATCAATACATCACGATCTGCACGGAGAAGCTATCTGCCAGTGACAAAAACAGCTCACACACAACCCGCAACGTATCTCAAATGCATTGCAACAACACACGTTTTGGGAAAAAACACCGTTATTCACAATACATTTAGCAAGGTAAAACCAGAAGACGTGTTATGAGGTCTGGCCAACCCCGTACCTGCCCGGAACGCAGATCAGCGAAGTGCAGTCACAAGCCACCGTAGAACACAGCCGTCCCGTGTTGTTCGATCCGGGCAGCGTCGCCGCTCCACCAGTCGCTACAGTCCTCTTTGTTGACGCAATCCCCGTCTAGGCTCAGGCAGGGTCGACGAACATCCCCTGTCAAGGATGACGTCGTGGTCAAGAGTGTAAAACATGTTAAAAATCAAAGCACGTTCAACAGAATAGCATCAAGCTAACGGCTGCTCCAACCGTTCGGGTGCTATTGCTTCCGCTCGCGAGACGCCGATCTACGACGCACGCGATCAGGAGCGAGCTCCCGGCGGCGCGCGAGAAGCCAAGCTACCCCGCGCCAGGCCACCGACCGGCTAACCGTAAGCTATGAACATGTAAACAATGACATAACACTCACCCAGACAGGCCGCCGTTCTGAACCCTCCTCACTTTTTAAGAGAAAAGAGAAAACAAGACGTCAACACCGCTTCACAACGGTGACATTAACACGTCCGGCGGAATCAGCACAGTACCAACTGGCCTGTATAGCTGACTTTGAACATGAATCTGCCGCTATCGCACATTACATGCACATATCCCCTCGTGAAGGAATACTCTCATTTGGATATGAAAGATGGGGTCTTAACACGGTGACAGAGAGAATCCACTCGTCCAGAACACACAGGGATCACCAGTGTCAATGGTCGCGGCCCACTAGTTAAAACTATAATGGTCGCCAGACCAAGGCCTTCTGTCGCCTAGACGGCTAAACAAAGGACCCTAGCCTGGGGCCGGTTTCCATAAACTTTGTCAAGTAGCCCCCATAGCACTAACAGACAAGTGGAGCCCGCCAGCAAACACTACTCACCCAACCTGGAACGCACCGCTCCTCACAACAGCGGCATGTCCGACAGTTCAGCTGTGGCCTGACAGGTTTCACCCCAACAAACACAGCAAGGAACTGCAGTTGAGAAGCATGCAGCGGCGTGCTCCCAATACGAAAACCGGTGGAGGGTTTGTAGAATGATCATCATCTTCTAGACACTCCAGTACGAAGACAATATCGCCGTATTTTCTCGAAAATAGTGAGAGAGAAAATAAAGATATGATGTCAACGTATCCTTGTTTCCCAAGCTGTTCCTAATCCAATTTCTTCCATCATGGTGTCAAGTGTGGGGATCTACCGAGGCACCTCTTCCTTGTGGTGAAAGCGAGAAGGAGGAGAGCAGGTGACCACACACCTGCTTATGAAGGTAAGCTGATGAGGGGTGTGGTCAGACTAATACTGGTATTAGAGGTACATTTGTGGTTTATTCAGTACGCGTGCACGTACGCGAGATAGTGCAGTAGCGATGCCAAGCTAAGCCACTAACGATACAGAACTGCTCTTCACTTGTGCCACTGATTCATTGACCTTTTGTGGTGTGGTATGTTTTGATTTTTACTTAGTAATACACTGTATAGTTGGGATTCTGAATTAAACAGTATAATGTTCACATATATTATGGAGCCCCCAGGGGTCGGGAGAATATTGTGGAAAACAATATAAAACTGAAATGGTAAAGCTAAAAACTGTAGACCTGACCACAACCCCCTCGGTTCAACAGCACAATATGTTGCTTTCTCCGCTTTTAAAAGTTGAAATCATCTGATGACATTGAAGGGATAGTTCAGAATTGTGGACATAAAGTTTAATTTACTACTTGGCCATTATGTTATGTTCAATGGACTGCACTTGTATAGCAATAGCGCTTTTATCCAAAGCGCGTATGGCCTCTCATTCACCTATTCACACACATTCACACACCAATGGTGGCAGCTGCCATGCATATTGATCCATAAATAGTGTTTAGATTGTACTTCTATAGGTTTTTAACTTTACATACTGTATTTAAACATTATATTTGAACAAACACTGCAAGCTAAAGTTTTAAATCATTTGAATCTGTTTTATACAGCACACTTGCTTCCAAAATAAAGCAGTTTTACAATCCTGATCGTTTGTTAACACTTGAAGCTTTTTGTTTCTAACAATCTGTACAATAAAAGTGTTTCTCTGCTGAACTTTGAGTTCTGTCACTTAATTGAAGGAGTTTGATTGTAATAATTATGGGAAAACCTGTAAAATAACAGTGTTTCACTGCTGAACTTTAAGTTCTGTCACTTTATTGAAGGAGTTTGATTGTAATAATTGAGGAAAAACCTGTGAAATAACAGTGTTTCACTGCTGAACTTTAAGTTCTGTCACTTAATTGAAGGAGTTTGATTGTAATAATTATGGGAAAACCTGTAAAATAACAGTGTTTCACTGCTGAACTTTAAGTTATGTCACTTTATTGAAGGAGTTTGATTGTAATAATTGAGGAAAAACCTGTGAAATAACAGTGTTTCACTGCTGAACTTTAAGTTCTGTCACTTTATTGAAGGAGTTTGATCGTAATAATTTAGGAAAAATCTGTGAAATAACAGTCTTTCACTGCTGAACTTTGAGTTCTGTCACTTTATTGAAGGAGTTTGATTGTAATAATTATGGGAAAACCTGTAAAATAACAGTGTTTCACTGCTGAACTTTAAGTTCTGTCACTTAATTGAAGGAGTTTGATTGTAATAATTGAGGAAAAACCTGTGAAATAACAGTGTTTCACTGCTGAACTTTAAGTTCTGTCACTTTATTGAAGGAGTTTGATCGTAATAATTTAGGAAAAACCTGTGAAATAACAGTCTTTCACTGCTGAACTTTGAGTTCTGTCACTTAATTGAAGGAGTTTGATTGTAATAATTATGGGAAAACCTGTAAAATAACAGTGTTTCACTGCTGAACTTTAAGTTCTGTCACTTTATTGAAGGAGTTTGATCGTAATAATTGAGGAAAAACCTGTGAAATAACAGTGTTTCACTGCTGAACTTTGAGTTCTGTCACTTAATTGAAGGAGTTTGATTGTAATAATTATGGGAAAACATGTAAAATAACAGTGTTTCACTGCTGAACTTTGAGTTCTGTCACTTAATTGAAGGAGTTTGATTGTAATAATTATGGGAAAACATGTAGAATAACAGTGTTTCACTGCTGAACTTTGAGTTCTGTCACTTAATTGAAGGAGTTTGATTGTAATAATTATGGGAAAACATGTCAAATAACAGTGTTTCACTGCTGAACTTTGAGTTCTGTCACTTAATTGAAGGAGTTTGATTGTAATAATTCTGGGAAAACATGTAAAATAACAGTGTTTCACTGCTGAACTTTGAGTTCTGTCACTTAATTGAAGGAGTTTGATTGTAATAATTCTGGGAAAACATGTAAAATAACAGTGTTTCACTGCTGAACTTTAAGTTCTGTCACTTTATTGAAGGAGTTTGATCATAATAATTTAGGAAAAACCTGTGAAATAACAGTGTTTCACTGCTGAACTTTAAGTTCTGTCACTTTATTGAAGGAGTTTGATCGTAATAATTTAGGAAAGACCTGTGAAATAACAGTGTTTCACTGCTGAACTTTGAGTTATGTCACTTAATTGAAGGAGTTTCATCGTAAATGTAGGGAAAACTTGTGAAATAACAGTGTTTCACTGCTGAACTTTAAGTTCTGTCACTTTATTGAAGGTGTTTGATCATAATAATGTAGGAAAAAACCTGTAAAATAACAGTGTTTCACTGCTGAACCTAACCTGTCAATTAACAGTGATTCTCTGTTCTCGGGTTCTCAAATAATAAACAGAATTATCTGTAAATGTATTGCTTTTCCACTTTATTTTAATTAGGGTATTTCAATGTAAATTTTACACTAATTCTATGTCCCCAAACTGCCAGACTTTTACCGTTTTTCTACCGATTTTTTTTTTACAGTGTGCTTGTTTGGCACGAGGGGGCAGACGCAGAACACCCACCTCCAAACGCTGCAGCAATGCAGACAAGAGCTAGGATCATAGAGCAGTTTTAAGTAAGTCTACCCATGCAAGGTATTAATCAAACTTTAAAAGAACTAAATGAAAAAAGGCATTCATATTCCATCATGGTTATTAATGACACCAACGCCAAACAGTGGTTAACAGTCTTTATTAGTTGCCCAGGCAGCAATGGTCTTTAGGGAGTAGTTGATATCCGACATCATGCATAAGTCCGTCAGCCTGTCGCGTATTTCTCCCATAACACACGTTGTGTCTTCTTGGTTTGACAGAACAGCCTCTGTCAGGACCCTTGCTCCCGGTGCACCGAAGAGGGTCTGCTGGACGCTCCCTGCTCATCCTGGGTGTCCACGGGACTGGGCAATTCAGCCGAGTTGTCAATTTAATTCAGTTTTATTTATTTACTAGAAAGGTTTGAAACCACATGGTTAAATATAGTTTCAAATACAAATATTCTTTGTCATGTTCCCTAATAAAATCGTTGACAACAAAATTATTTATATGCCTGTCTTCTTTACTGATGTGACAATTCCTGTATGAAAGGTGCTATACAAATGCAGTGTATATTATATTATTACCGTCCTTCTGTTGGCTGGATGGGCCAGCCGCTTCTTCATTCTTTTGGCCATTATCCATTTCCTCTTGGAATTTAAAGGGGAGACCTGTTACCATATATGGTTAATTGGGGGCGGTTCTGTATGCAAATACTTAGAATCGTGCACGAGCGAGGAGCGTAAGAACAAGTGGTATTTATCAACACGGAGTACTTGCAGGCAGGGGCGTAGCTGGGGGGGGGGGGGGGGGGGGGGTAGGATGATTCCAAGGGCCCAGCACGGGGGGGGGGGGGGCCCAGAGAACACTATTATTATCTTTTTATTAACACTTTGAGCGCCACGTCGTGTTTTCCTTTTTACCCCCTTGAATGCCACGGTCCACTCCCAATGTTAACGTTAATATCGCCTAATCTATGTTTTAAATTATGGCTATGTGTCTAATCTGCCCGTCGCTTATCAAATAATCATTTTCCAGTCAGTGTTGTCAAGGCAGATTGGTTTTTTATCGCTTCATTTCCGTTTGAGAGCATTTTGAAAAGCACCCGTTTTCAGGTGAAAAACAACCTATTCTATGAGAATCGCCTTTTACTGGAATATTCCAGAACGTTGGTATTTGTCTGCCTATTTATGAATCGTTTTCAAATAAACGCTAGATGATCAATAGTATACGTGCACGCACGCACGTTCGAGCCGCGCGCTGATAATAGCTGCTTTCATTTCCTCATGGATTTTACAGTGAAACAGCTAGAGCACATATCACAAAAAAGCTAATATCTCCT
This sequence comes from Notolepis coatsorum, assembly GCF_963971535.1. Taxonomy (NCBI): domain Eukaryota; kingdom Metazoa; phylum Chordata; class Actinopteri; order Aulopiformes; family Paralepididae; genus Notolepis; species Notolepis coatsorum. The sequence continues at coordinate 84,333,919 of NC_140171.1, read as the reverse complement.
CGAAAACGGGTCTGATTATCCTAACACTGATAACATAGATTCCTTACCTGACATCAGATGGTATCCAAATGGTATATTCCAATTCCTGATCACCATTAGAAAAAATCGATAAGTATATTGATCCAACGTGTGTACAGTATAACCCATGCTCGCCGCGGCTCAGAGGATCCAGAATGAACTCTGGTAACTCCGGCTGCATCAGTGGACTGGAAAATGTGGACTGGAATATTTTTTTTCCCCCATCCATTTTCATTGAGTCCATTCCAAAAGGGTGATTTACCATCTGGGAGACGATAGGGGGCGCTTTTTTCACATCTGATTGCCGGCGGCCCCTGGATTTCCAACGGTAGGCTTGGGTGATGCAATATGATTTCAGATCGCTAAAAAAAAAATTAAGAAAATTCTGAGAAAAGCCGTGACGTGGCTTTCAACGTCACTATCGTAAACCCGAGATTAGCCGTGAGTGGCAATCAAAGTGTTAATATGGTTTTATTATTATCCTAAAGTAAGTTAATGTAGTTGACTCAAAAGTATAATTGCCTGTATTAAAGAAAAACGTCACAAAAGAAACAAACAGGTGCTTGTTACTTTGTTTGACAATATGAGCACCCCTCCCTTCTTTCATTGCATGGTTCAGTCCACATACACAGCAGCGCACAGCGTGCAGCTTGAACAGAGCCAGACTGACAGGAAAATGTCCTCTACAGCTCATGAATCAGGAGCTCAGAAACTAAAGAAAAAACATCAGCATTGCAAGAGGAAAATAATAAAAGGTCGACAGCTAGTCACCAAGTATTTTCACAAGAAAGATATTTATTCACAGAACTTGTTTTGAAGCCCATAACAGCTTTTTGTGGCTGACGTTAGCTACCTGTTGCTATCAAAAATTAGATGAGTGTAGATGAGCCCAGTGAATTTGTATCCAGCAGCTATGCCCTTTTGCTATGGCTAGCTAACCTAACCTGTATAATGTTACATGCTAATCACTAGGGCTGTCCCCGACTAAGGATTTGGATGGTCGACTAGGATTGGCCAAAATTTGCCGTTAGTTGACCATTGTAAAAAAAAAATGAATAAAAATATATATAATATTTAAAAATTGAAGGCTTCTTGTCCTCTGCAAAAGCATGCAATTGGTCCACTGATGGATACATCTTGATATTTGTCTAGTCTAGTGTATTCATTAGATGGGTGAAATCCTCTTTCAGTGCCTCTGTGCCTGTTTTCGTAGGCAGTTAGCCTCTGGTATGTGTGCCATTAGTGTTAGCCACGCTTCTAGGCCTCTTTTCTTTTGGAAAGAATGGTACAAAAAAAATATTATTTTATTTTTATTTTTTTTAATTATATTCGACTAAGAGGTTGGCCAGTCGACTACGGCTCCTTTCGACCAATTAGTCGACTAATCGATTAATAGGGGTTAGCCCTACTAATCACAGATGCGGCTTACACGTACACCATGTCCCCTTCCCTCAGGCCAGCTCCCAGTTGAAGGAGAGGGAGGTAAGCAGCAGGGCTTGGGGTTAACAAACAGATTTTAAAATATGCTTACCATGCAAGCATTGAATACAACTTTAGGTCATATTCACATTTAGTTACTCTAGTTCTTCCAGTAATTGCACTACCATTGACCACTGGCACATTAAATTGAGGTTGTTACAGTAGCTATAGCTAGATTTCAGCAATTGGAAAATATCTATACAAATTATTATTATTATTATTATTATTATTATTATAATTATTATTATTATTATTATTATTATTATTATTATTATTATTATTATTATTATTATTATTATTATTATTAACACTTTAATCGCCGATGACGAGTTTAGACGTCATTCCTAGCCATGCTCATTCTGCCGAAGACGCCGTAACTCGTCTTTGATGTCAATATTTCAAAAATCTGTCATCGAAATCATATTTCCTTTCTGGAGCCCTGAGATGTACTGGTGAGCTCCACTCAACTGTCTAACGGTTCGAGAGCGCCATCTGGTGGCAGATCGGCCAAGAGGGAGGGGCGCGCCAAACAGGAAGTGCCCATCCATATGTGCTCCGGGCACTCGCGATCGGTAGCCGGACTCCATCTCAACACACTGGATGATCAATCGCTCGCCCTAACTCAATAAACAACATTATTTGGACGTATATAGTATTATACAACCTGGAAATGGTTCATCAGGATCAACATCCCATAATCGAAAACGGTCTACTCCACGCTGATCGTCCAACGGCGCGAGGAACATACGGTAAGATTCAGCGTTATTTTCTAACCTATTCCATATAAACTGCTATGATGAACATATGACCCACTCTGGATGAATCATCTAACGCTGCCCACGGAATTATAAACGATCCCCCGCCCATCCGGTCATCATCAGATCATACGTAGATCATTCTAGAAGTACGTCCAGTTGAAATTTTTCATCTCGCGCCGATCGCTACCAATCTGTATTTCATCATCAATATAATGCATTTAGGGCTATAAATCACGTTCTGAAGAAAGCTGCAGAAAACGATAAAAACATACTTATACTTTAGACCATATTTTAGTATGAATATGTGAATGAAAAAGTTTAACGTTGCTACACCCTGAACAATACATATAGGACATTGAATGGGCCATAATAATGGCAATGTAGCAATAGAATTTAAAAAGTTATAGCCCTGCAAAGAAGGGGAACTTCTCCATAGACAAATAGAGCTGGCGAGGGATGGTAAATTATGAATTTAACCCATGGCGATCAAAGTGTTAATATTATTATTATTATTATTATTATTATTATTATTATTATTATTATTATTATTATTATTATTATTATTATTATTATTATTATTATTATTATTATAACAATTAAGAGATAGCTCGAGCTGTACTGTGTTATTACTATTATAGGACATTTTATAAATCATGTACACTATGGATACTCGAGCAAGGCAGCCAACGAGGAGAGCAGAGGTGAAGAGGCAGAAGTACCAGTACAAGGAGAAGTTGAGGACTATGAAAGCAGCACAGATGAGGAGGAAGCAGCTATGGACAGTCAATGTCAGGGACAAAGTGAGGCTCCGACACAGGATTCCACAGATACTGAGCCACCTGTAGTGGTGTCTGAGGTAGAATATCTGCTATTGAATTGAAAACCTTTATTTATCCCCAAGGGGAGATTCAGATGTCCATTACAGCATAACAGCAATTTAAAAACAGTAAAAACAGTTAGTGGAAACAGTTAATACATAACATACACTTATTAGTATGTGTTAAAAACAAGATGGACAAATACATAGGGATAAAAATAGCTAAAATAGAGCTAAAAGTGGTGAAAAGAAAAAGAAACAAGTCCAATCATGATGTTAAATAATACAATTAATTGGTTACAGTCCACAACCCAGCTCCTCCAGTCCACGGCAGTTGGCCCGTCCTGGCCCTGCCTGGTTGTGGAGCCTGATTGCCACCGGTAGAAAGGACTGCCCGAAGCGCTTTGTGGTATGTCAGGGGGGGATAAGTCTGTGGCTAAACGTGGACCGCATTGCGGTCATCTCATCATGGAGGGGGTGGCAGGGGTTCTCAAGGATAGCATACAGCTTCCTCCTCATCCTCCCCCACCACCTCCAGACTGTCCAGGTCCGCTCCCACCACAGAGCTTGCTTTTTTGACCAGTTTGTTTATTTTGTCTGTGTTGGTGTTGCCCCCCCAGCATACCACAGCGAAGAAGAGGGCACCAGCAACCACAGGCTGGTAGAACATCTGCAGCAGTTTGCCACCAACAGTGCAGGTGCTGAACTGCTGATCCGAATGTATACGTAAAGACCATATGTGTTTTCATCAATAAATAAATGGCCAAATTTTGTTTTTGCTCGCGCGCTTGCATGAATTGGGGGCCCACAAATACATTCTTTCATGGGACATTTCATCAGCAACTCAGTGCATGTGTGTGTGTGTTCCTGTGGGTCGCCCATCTCACATGTGTGTTAATCTGCATGACAAATAAAGACTTCTTCTCTAAATGAACAAAAGTCAACTAATTGAAAAGTATTTTTCGCATTCACAGTGACAATTTCATGAACCGTTAACCGCATGAATTGTAGTCACTTGTTATTTACTATTTGCAAAATGCTCTATTGATTGACGTTATTGATGGTACCATGGAGTAAATACAATTCTATATTCTATTCTATTCTGAACTGTACATAGGCTAATGTTCAGCATGCCTATAAATCACGTACATTAAGTCGATGTGGCTTATGAACTCTGCTGTTTTGTCATAACTATCTACCTCATCTACCCATAACTCTGTATGATAGCATGTACAATAGTGCTGTATATACCGTATATAGACATTTATATATTTATATTTACAGCATATATAAATAAATCCCTTACCTACTCTTACGCTGCTGGCCAGTATGACTTACTTACTGTGTCTTTATACCTGTATCACTATACATAATAATACTACAACCAGGCCCGGACTGGCCATCGGGAGCACCGGGAGTTTTCCCGGTGGCCTGGCCTGCACAGATAAAAAAAAAGAAAAAAAAGTATATAAAAAAAAAATTATATATTATATAATTATATTATATTATATATTGTTTCTAGTTGTGGCGGCGGCGCGGCGCGATAGTTAGATAACCTAGGTGGGTGGGGAACAACCAGGATTTCACTGTCTGCGACAGAGTTGGAGAACTATCTGACTCTCTCTCCCTCACGCGGATTACACACACACAATGGAGCCGTGCTGCCGCTTGTGATTGGTGGAGGCGGGACCAGGCGATACAACTGATTGACAGCGGAGGCGGCGAATGGAATGGCAGATGGCACACGCCCACTTTTCTGAAAGGAGTTGTTAAGTCTGAGATTACAAAAAACAATATGTGGTGGTTATGATTGGGGCTGAAGTTGAATAAACTATTTATGAAAGAAAAAGTCAAAATAATTCCAAGATAATTCAAAGATTACACACCTTTGCCACATTGGCTACAAACATAATCACTGCAAAGTTATCAAAAAATAAGAATCTGATCAGACACAAGGGTTAAGTTGTTGTTCCCTTTCTAATTTCCTCAAAAACATCTAGTCTAGTTAACACTTTAATCGCCATGGGTTAAATTCATAATTTACCATCCCTCGCCAGCTCTATTTGTCTATGGAGAAGTTCCCCTTCTTTGCAGGGCTATAACTTTTTTAATTCTATTGCTACATTGCCATTATTATGGCCCATTCAATGTCCTATATGTATTGTTCAGGGTGTAGCAACGTTAAACTTTTTCATTCACATATTCATACTCAAATATGGTCTAAAGTATAAGTATGTTTTTATCGTTTTCTGCAGCTTTCTTCAGAACGTGATTTATAGCCCTAAATGCATTATATTGATGATCAAATACAGTTTGGTAGGAATCTGTGCGAGATAAAAAGTTTCAACTGGACGTGGTTCTAGACGTTTCTACGCATCATCTGATGATGACCAGATGGGCGGGGGATCGTTTATAATTCCGTGGGCAGCGTTAGATGATTCATCCAGAGTGGGTCATATGTTCATCAGATCAGTTAGTATAGAATACGTTAGAAAATAACGCTGAATCTTACCGTGGCTTCCTCGCGCCGCTGGCAGATGAGCGTGGAACATATTTTGTTCTATTATGGGATGTAGAAATGCCCGATCCATTTCCAGGTTGTATAATAGTATATACGTCCAAATAACGTTGTTTATTGAGTTAGGGCGAGCTATCTATTATCCAGTGTTTCAAGATGGAGTCGCGGGAGCTATAGCGAGTGGCCGGACCACATTTGGATGAGTACTACCGGTTCAAAGGTTAATATCCGGTTGGCGATCTGCCGATCGGCCACCAGATGGCGCTCTTGAACCGCTAGAGAGTTGAGAGGAGATCAGCAGTGTGTCTCAGGGCTCCGGAAAGGAAATATGATTTCGATGACAGATTTTTGAAATATTGACATCAAAGACGAGTTACGGCGTCTTCGGCAGAATGAGCATGGCTCGGAATGACGTGAAAACTCGTTCCCGGCGATCATAGTGTTAATGTGATCAATATTATTTGACAATTGATGCTTGTTGTTGGAAATTTCAGTCAGTGAGCTCATACTTTGAGCTAATTTTATAGTTAAAATGATTGAGACAACGCAATCTTCTGTCTTAGTTGTGCATGCATGCGTGTGCTCACCACACGCGATACATGTGTCACTATTCTGGCAGTGGCTACTGTTATTATAGTATTGTAATGAAAGGTCTGTTATTTAATGTTTGTGTAAAGGGCTATTTTAACTGTTGATGGGTAGTGCATCAGTAAAGTGAATATGGTATTGTGCTCTTGCTCTGTTTGAATAGGTGGAGAAAGTGGTTAACTGTATTATAATAGTAAATAGAAATATATGTTGTGCTCTTGCTTTTTTCTTTTTGAAGGTGGAGAGAGTAGCATTGCTAGTGCCACAACAGTTTTATTTGAGGTTCATAACAGTACATTGTACTAAGCAATTGTTGCCTCATTAGTTTGTGATTCACATGCACTAAAATTCACCAGAATGCAGGAAATTAAGTCTTTGTAACTAAAATCTTCCGGGTGGGGGACCCCCAGACCCCCCGCTTAAAAAGTGGCCTGATTGGGGCTATATTTCGCGCTATATCTCCCGGTATGAATTATTTCCCCAGTCCGGCCCTGACTACAACTCTGTACATACATCTGATTACTATACTCAGTAGTACGAATTTATATATTTTATACCCAGTTGAATCACCTGTACATTGTATATTACTATTGCACTTTACTGTTACATTTGCACTCTGGTTGGATGCCAAACTTCTTTTCGTTGTACTGTACTTGTGCTGTATAATGACTATAGAGTGTTTTCACGGCGCGTCATCAAACCGGAAGTCTGCCATTTTTGGCGAGAAACTTTGACGTAAAAAACAACGGGTGATTGCAAGCGAACTAGCAACTTTTCAAGGTCATTGTTGCTCAAAATGGTAAATTATTGCCGTGTTCTTGTAAAAATCCCAGCCTTTACTCGCGGGAAGTCGCAGTTAGCTCCAATTGACTTAGAAACCACAAGGAAAATGGCTCATGTTAGGATTCATGTTGAGCGTGTGATCGGTAGTGTGCGCCAGAAATATTGTATTTTGGGGGGACATTGCCAATTGATTTCTTGATGTGCAAGGATAATGACAGTTTTTGTACCAAAGACAAGATTGGACTCGTCTGTTGTGCTCTGGTGAACCTTTGCCCATCAGTTGTTGATTTTAACTGAAGTGTCTTGTTGTGCTCTGGTGAACCTTTGCCCAACAGTTAAGAGTTAAAATTGTAAATTGTATATTGTATAGTAGTGTACATAGGCAGGGCCGCCTGGGAGAAATGCGAGGCCCTGTGCAAGATTTAACGCCTCGCTCCTCTGAATAGCGCTGAATTAGATCATCCCTGTACCTCGTGTGTCCGAGAAGAGCCCGGAAACACTATCCTAAAATCTGTAGAGCAGCAAAGCCGCAGAAACCGGAACACTGCAGTCTGCAGAGCCGCAGAGGCAGGAACAAGTCAGACACATTCTACAAACGTGTCTAATGTGAAATATATAAGCATATAAGCAAAACTAGATTTTAGGTCTGTGATGAAAAAGGGCCTCGCGGGAAGGGGGGCCTCGCAAAAAATTTTTTTTTCTTTTTTTTTTTTTTTTTTTTTTTTTGCGAGGCCCCCCTTTCCGCGAGGCCCTGTGCGACCGCACTGCTCGCACACCCCCTGAGGCGGCCCTGTACATAGGAACCAGATTCTCAGGAACTTAGCATGTCTTTTTTTTATCATGCATATCTTGTGTCTTACCTATTTTCTTTTTTTCTATGCCTATTTTTATTATTGTATTTTGCACAATCAATGCGGGCATGACCACCCGCATTTCACTGTATGCCCTGGTATGTATGTGACAAATAATTTATTTTTGTTGATTTTAACTGAAGTGTCTTGTTTTAGGCTATGTAGATAAATAAAATCATTGTAAAGTCATTGTTAATAGTATTGTGTGGTACAATACGCCATTCTCATCAGAACACTTGAATAACAGAAGACAGTTTTGTATCATTAGGGGATCCGCTTGGCATCACTCATGCACTCCCTCGCGTACGTGCACGCGCACTGAATAAATTCCACAAATGTACCTTTAATACCAGTATTAGTCTGACCACACCCCTCATCAGCTTACCTTCATAAGCAGGTGTGTGGTCACCTGCTCTCCTCCTTCTCGCTTTCACCACAAGGAAGTGCCCGGTAGTACCCCACTTGACGTGTTGTTAGTTGAAAAGAGTTGTGACGAGTTTACATTGTGCTTAATTTTTTCTTCTCTCATATCTGTTGTAAAGAAAAAGTTTGGGTCATAATGTATTCTGCGGAGAGTAGACCCGCTAGACCTACTCTTCACCAGCGTTTCTCCATTCCCGCCTCCGTCATGCGTTCTGGTGCTGGGCTGTTGCCACTTTCGTGGTTGCCGACCCAGCCCGGGAGACAGCCGATGGATAGTTTGCCTCTCCGAAGAGCCGAGGAGTCGGTGCCGTCGCTCCGGCGATGGCCTGATCTCGACTCTGGTTCTTCTGGTTCCGGGGAATCGTCCATTGGTAAACGGGGGGTTGTCTTGGAGCCGGAGGATTTGCAACGCAAACTTTTCGCGTCTGCCCGTTCACGTCGCAAGATGGTAGCATGCAGGCGCGAACGGCCTGGTTTTGGGGAACTGCTGGAGACCAGCGAGGATGCGTCCGGCTCTGGATTTCCGATGGAAACTGAGGACTTCATGGAAGAGTCGGACGGATTCTTGTATGATGGTCCCGTGGAGTAGAGTATCCCTCCTCAGGAAACACCGGAGGGGGGGGGAAATGGCTCAGAGGGAGAGGGGTATGGGCTACTGAATGGGAATTTTATAAAGGAACACACGTTATTATTACACTCAAAAGAAATTAACAGTGGGCCCACATTTAGCAAATTCAAGTCTAAAGCCGGCTTGAAATGTTTGGGGCGCCCCTATACACTGCTCTCCAGTGCCCGTTCAAAGCACCTTTTATCTTCACTCTTACAGAGCCTGCTCCCCACAGTAGACTGTCTACCGAACACGCTTCAACACCCAGAGCACCTCTGATACTTATCCAAGATGACGGGCCCAATCTTAGCACCACTAGTCCGGATGCTAAGATGGCAGACGGAGATCCCGCGATAACAGCCAGCGGGGCGGAGTAGACGCTGGGGCAGGTGATGCTGGGCAACGGCTTGGAGAGGCTGGAGAAGCGTGCAGTGTAGTGGCGTCCTCTGCTGGGCTGCTGAGGTGGGCCGGCGCGTGTGCTAAACTGTGGTGCTCGCCTAAACACAGCTAAACTGTGGGTCGTGTTGAACCCTCCTACTATGACGCCTATAAACAGCTAACGCAAGGTGGCTAATGTCTACCACCTGCTCTTCGACGATGCTCGCCTGTTGATTCCTTCACAGTGTCTCTGGCACATGAACCAAACGCTAAGCTACCGCAGATATTTCTAGGATAACCCGTTGTGTAACTGAGCTTATCCGGCGCATTAATCAAACGCTCAACTACCGCATGTATTTCTTGAATAACCCGTTTTGTAGCTGAGTCTGTTCCTCGCACGCTCGCTTGCTGGTGCTCCTGTTATCGACGTCCTTCCTCCTCTGTGTAGAACGCCGAAGAGAAGGTCCCTCTTCGTTGCACTTGGCGTTGAACTCATTCTTCTTCCCTTGATGTCCTTCCTGCCCAGCGAGCACCACCGCCCCCCGGCGGCACCTATATCCTGTGTCGCTATGAAATGTCAATGTTTTGAAGAAAGAGAATCAATGAGAAACGCACGTTAAATGTCCATGTCCAGGAGGAATGATCAAGAGCGGTCAACTGGTTACAACGTCCTTGTGAACACAGGGAATGCAAAAGATTAACGTTAGCCACCCTGAATAATAGCCAGACATATTCAGGTGGCTACAATATGTACATACAATTTTGTAACACTTTTAAATGAACAAACATGTTCTACTCCTTTCTATTTCTCACCCCTTTTTCAACTCTCCATTTCTTACCCCCTCCCTCCGTCCCTCAACCTTAAACCCCAACATTGAGCAACATTCTGATTAATTTGTACTGACTTATTTTTAAATTCTACTGACCTGACATCTATGGCACAATGAAATCTAATAAGAGGTATGTGGCTGGTTGAAGTTTTCAACCAGCAGATCAATTTTGGGCTTGGTTTTTGAATGTGCTATTCTGAGGTCATGCTGAGCATTTCTTTTTGTTAAATTTTTTTTTTTATTAGCGACCCAATAAAAACGGGTCCCTAAGTTTGGGAAACGCTGCCTTACACCCTTATTTTACTTTATATCTCTTTGCTGCAGTGAAGTCAATCTTTCTGCATTCTTTGTACTCAACCTTCAACATAGCAGTAGGCAACAGCCAATACGCCTTTTCCTACATCACCGTCTTCGAGTCCCTCAACTTCACTGTTGCTTCAATGAGAAACAACAATGCCGCAACATGTGTGCAGGTTTCTCCCAGGCCCGCCATACATGTACAGTGGGCTCCAACAATCCTACCCGACTTTTCAGCCATTATCCAGGGCTCCAGGGATTTTTCTCTTATTCGTTGGGAATGGAGTACCTGAATAAAAGACAAGACAACCAAATATAAGCTTGTAAATAAAAAACTAGTTTGAATGAAAAACTTTAGATTGCAGAATGGGTACAATACTGTACGGCTCAATACACACACTTGTTAAGGGGATGCAGACCAGAGAAAGACGTTTGTCTTGTTTACATCAGGTCCCCCATTTTCAATTCATAGTGACATTTATGACATACACAACATACATGACATCATGACATTTATGGAATAGGGACATACATGACATACAGATATATAGTACTGTTACATTTGTGACATATACGATATGCAAATATACAGTGGCCTACTCATCAATTTACTTATTTAATCAATTGATTGAAGAGGGGGGTTTCATTGTTTATATTTTTATGACCGATCAGCATTTCAATCAAAAAATGTGTACTAGTAGACTATTAGAAAATAATCGTAGGTATTACAATTTCCAAAATGTAAAGTTCAGTTGATCTAGTAATTTTATTGAATCACCTACCTTGGCTTTCACAAGACACATGTCATTGATTAGCAGGTACTGTGCCGTCAGTGCAAACACTCTATACATTTGTATCTAATCTAATCTAATATCATATCATATAATATCAAATAATATCATGTAATCGATGTGGTTTATAAACTCTGCTTGTTGGCTTAGAGTAGACGACAGAGTACAGCAACTTGCAATGGGCCTGGTCTACAAGATACACTACACGACCAAGGTACCCATGTACATGTCAAAATACTTCCCAAAGGTCAGTGAATACCACAATCACAACACCAGAGGGAGCTCCACAAATCATGTTAAACCCAGATTCGGCTCAAACAAGGGACTAAACACATTTAGCAATTATGCCACATCAATGTGGAACGCCCTACCCAAAGCTGTAAAGGAATGTGAATCACTACCCACTTTCAAAAACACTCTCAAAAAACACCTACGGGAGACTGCAATTCGAAACTGGCCCCTGTAAATGTCCTAACACAACCCCCTCCAATGTACAGTAAATGACCAAGTATGGTCTTGTCAATATTCCAATGTACAGTTTTGCTTGTACAGTGTCCCCCACCCACCCCTCCTACCTTCATTGTTTATATTTTTATGACCGATCAGCATTTCAATCAAAAAATGTGTACTAGTAGACTATTAGAAAATAATCGTAGGTATTACAATTTCCAAAATGTAAAGTTCAGTTGATCTAGTAATATTATTGAATCACCTACCTTGGCTTTCACAAGACACATGTCATTGATTAGCAGGTACTGTGCCGTCAGTGCAAACACTCTATACATTTGTATCTAATCTAATCTAATATCATATCATATAATATCAAATAATATCATGTAATCGATGTGGTTTATAAACTCTGCTTGTTGGCTTAGAGTAGACGACAGAGTACAGCAACTTGCAATGGGCCTGGTCTACAAGATACACTACACGACCAAGGTACCCATGTACATGTCAAAATACTTCCCAAAGGTCAGTGAATACCACAATCACAACACCAGAGGGAGCTCCACAAATCATGTTAAACCCAGATTCGGCTCAAACAAGGGACTAAACACATTTAGCAATTATGCCACATCAATGTGGAACGCCCTACCCAAAGCTGTAAAGGAATGTGAATCACTACCCACTTTCAAAAACACTCTCAAAAAACACCTACGGGAGACTGCAATTCGAAACTGGCCCCTGTAAATGTCCTAACACAACCCCCTCCAATGTACAGTAAATGACCAAGTATGGTCTTGTCAATATTCCAATGTACAGTTTTGCTTGTACAGTGTCCCCCACCCACCCCTCCTACCCAACCTCCCCCCCCCCCCCCACCCACCTCCAATGTACAGTCCCCCCCCCCCCACCTACCCAACCTCCTCCAATGTACAGTTTCTACGTCAAATGTATATACTCACTTTTCTGGACTCTTTTCGTATCACAAACAGTACTGTATTTACAAATCTGGTATGTCATAAATGTATAGATGTAGCAGTACTGTCTATCTGTATGTCATGTGTAGCATCCTGAAAATATGGCTATTATTCAGAAGTGCTGACTTGCCTTTTATCTCCCCTTTGTGCACAAAGACATGTTGACTAGTTTCCATTGATATTCTCACGAACAATGACGCGGGCTCCTCCTTCTTCTACCGGCTGAAATATGGATTATAAACGGCATTACTGGATCCATATTAGGGCTGGGCGATATGGCCTAAATATGATATCACGATATTTTCTGACCTTTCGGCGATACACGATACACATCACAATGTTTTTCTTTTTTTCCCCAAACAATTCATTATGAGGCTTACCAAGACAATATTTGAGTTTGCAAGCTAACATTAAAGACAAAATAAAATACCCATGCATTTAGCATTTTTATATTATATATTAGATTTAGATTATTGGAGTATTAGATTATATATTGCATATATTTAGCAATGAGATATTATATGATTTAGATATGAAATATGATGAATTGAAAATGGGGGACACTGATGTAAACAAGACGAAAGTCTTACTCTGGTCTGCATCCCCTTAACAATTGTATGTATTGAGCTGTACTGTACCCATTCTGCAATATGTTAATAAAGTTTTAAATCAATCAAGTTTTCAATCAATCAATAGCATTTTAGCATTTTTATGAAACTACTGTATATTTGTATGTCTCTAAATGTTTTGATGAATTGAAAATGGAGGACCCTTATGTAAAAAAGCCGAAAGTCTTTTTCTGGTCTTCATCCTCCAGTCCACTGTTGCTGTATTGAGCTGTACTGTATTGTACCCATTCTGCAATCTGTTAATACAGTTTTCATTCATTCATTCTGACGGAAAACAGAATAATTTTGATTGACAGTCGAGTCTGCCAATTACGTCACACCGCTTGCACCCGCCCTGCTGTTCTTAGCACCAATCGGCAAGCGCTATTCGTTTTTGACTTCGAGAATGTCCTCCATTGATTTTGACGAGTGCTGACAACAACAAAGCTACTAACGCTAGCTCCCCGCGGCCGACGAGTAGGAGACCAGTGCTCCGCAGGATGACTAAACGAGGCATAATGATTTTACTGCAACGAATGTTATAATAAAAGCCTTTCCATACATCTGTCTGATTGAAAACTTTATTAACAGACCGCAGAATGGGCATATCTCAGCACGGGCTGAGATATGAACGAGTAATGCTTGCTATCTATCTAGGTCCTCGGACGTTGCTATGGTCGGGTAAATACGCTGATGTTATTGAACGTGTAACTATATAACGTTAATGCCACAAAACGAATGCATTTGTTAATCATAAGTAGTAACTTTGATGCAGTAGTGTGTGTCTGGGGGCGGCGTTGTTCAAAAGTTTGAACGTGTGGACCAGATTGACGCGACACAATCCTCTTGTGCAAAACATCACGATATCCACGATACGGTGAAAAAGTGTATCGTTAATGAACTGTACCCGATATTTATATAATATCGTCATATCGCCCAGCCCTAATCCATATCTACCATCCTTTTCCCTGTGTGACTAGTTGGCGGTACCAGCAGGGGGCGGTGGCAGGCAGAGAGTGTCCGAGAGAGATGGGAAGGAAATAAATGGAGGCGGAAGAGGGGAGACGAGCCTCTTCGAGTCGGGACGTTGTTGTGAACAGCCGTGTCTCGGGGAGCCCCGTTGTGAAGCACGGGCGGACGAACTGAACTTGAGCATGTGACGGGTTATCCTATGAAAGTAAACGTAGTGGAGCATTGCATGCTTTCCCTACTGAATACCCTAGCGATACAACGAGTTATCCTAGAAGAAATGCGGTATCGCCCTGAGGGGTTTAAGTTAAAGTTATTCCCTCTAGCGAGGTGCCCCGCCAGCGTGGCGTGAAGAGGACCGGTGTTTAGAGGCACCCTGCGTTATCATATATCCCGGCTAGCAGGATGGCTGTTTGGGGACCCAGAGTGTAGCTGCAGTGTTAGTGAGGGCAAGTTTAGGTATGCGCGTCGACCCAGCACCAGCTGTCTACAACCAGTCTGCTCCGGCTGTCTACAACCAGATCTGCACCAGGCTGTCTTCAGAGCACGGGAGTTCGTCCCGACCAACAGAGGTCGCCATCACCCAGCACACGCTCTCAGCCCAGCACTGCCCCTCTGCTCCAGCCCCGCCTGCTAGCGCCCACGCCGAGAGCGTTCAACACCATCTTGCTATCCGGACGACAGTGGCGCGGCGAGGCCGCCATCTTGGTAGAGTACATTAGGGCTTCGGTGCCCAGGATTCTATTGCACGTTACACAGTGTGGTGCGGCCTGCGGGCCAAGCTAACGTTGCTAACTACAGTTCCTAGGGGTACCCCATCAACAATATATGCCGGCATTAGCATAGGACTTTTGTTAGGTATTTGTGGGCCCACATTTTTTATTTCCTTTGAGTGTGATAACGTGTTTGGTTCTTTAATAATATTTTCCCATCTAATTAACCCTTTCCCTGTGGGGAGGTTACAGACCTGGTGCATCATAAGTAAAGCCCAGAGAGGTATTATTCTCACCATATAATTAAAGCCTGTTAGAGGTATTATACATGGTACTGACCCAGATGTGGGCGATGAGTCAAATGCATTAAAATATATTATTCCTGGCACTAACACAGAGGTGTGTGTAGAATATAGTTAGACATAAGGTATTGAGTTACAAATTGGATAATAGTAAGATTCCATTCTATTCGACCCAGTGCTTTTAACTCTTTGTAACTGACCAGTATAATTAGTATTAAAGAATTAGATGGGAGTTCTGTGTGCGTGTCCATTCATGAGCCGTTTAACAACTCTTTTGGTGTGGGTAACGTTAATACAATTAACCCCTTCCTATTCCACCTTTCCCTTGTTATTGTAAGGTTTCTAGTGTCACTGAGGGAGGGTACTGTTTGCGGGGGGAACCAGGGTATTTATTTACAATTCAGTGCGTGTTGGGGAGTACTGCGACCGCCCTGCTGCAGGGGAGGAAGACCAGAGTACCAGACCAGGTTGGTAAATCCCGGGCCCCATCCACTCACACTACCAGCCTCCAGTTGAAGCTCCAGACTCAAAGATGGAGGTGCAGTCAGACAGAGCTCTACTGTGTCTCGCTACCCAGTGATTGTGCCCACCCGTTCCCACGAAGCAGGGATAATCCACCCTGCTACACATGTATGTCATATGATGAATTGAAAATGGGGGACCCTGATGTAAACAAGACGAAAGTCTTTCTCTGGTCTGCATCCCCTTAACAATTGTATGTATTGAGCTGTACTGTGTAATATCTTGGATATTAACGGACAACGGAACAGTTGGTTGGTAAACAAGACGCTTTATTACTACCTCAGGTGGTTCCTCAATCCCAACAATCCCTGCCTCTCGCGCCACTCCCACTTACTGTAACTGTCGTAAACATGTCGTAACGTATACTCCTCTTGTAGTCAGTTAACAATACTATGACATCTCCCTTTTTCCTTTTAACAATATCAACACATATCAATAACTTAGATATCTTTCTTTAACAATATCAACACATATCAATAACTTTGATATCTTCTCTTTAACAGTATCAACACATATCAATAACCATGACATCTCCCTTTTTTTTTCTTTCTACTGTACCCATTCTGCAATCTGTTAATAAAGTTTTCAATCAATCAATCAATCAATTGTACGAGCTCTAACAAAACGCCTACAAAAGATGCTCGACCGTATCTTAAATAACTACAACACCCAGGAGAGCGCCACTCTTAAATCCATTCCCTCGATTGGCTGTCCCGGGAGCCAATCCCCGATCAGAGACGTGTCTCGCTGTTGCCAGAGCATCCTCTATCATCATGGCGTCTGTTTGGGCTCGATTCCCTTCCAACCTGCCCCTCGCATCCCTTCTCTTCCTTCTCCTGCTGTGTCTGCACCCCGGCGGAGGACAGAAGAAGAAGGAGGTATGAGGCTTTTCCCGTGCGGTTGTATTTTGGTCAACGAGCATTCAAGATATCCGTTTTGCAGACGTTCGGGCTAGCAGGACGTGTGCGCCTCAGTACCCTGACGTTAGTTGTGTGGATGCTGCCGGTGTCAATAGATTGTGTTACATGTAAATAATACCGTGTCTCTGTTGTTTCACTATGTTGCTGTGGCAGCTTGTTTATCATAGGGATATGATAATGATAATAGGGTTTGGATACACTGTGGTGTCGCTGTGTTGAAACGTTAACGCAGGAGCTGCTAGGCTATTATTGGCCACCTGACTATGGATGATGATGCTGTTGTAATCCCCAGCGTCACCACACACACACACGCACGCACACACACACACGCACACGCACCCACACGCTTTCATTAATTCTATTAATTCAAACCTTTATTTATTCTCGAAAAGGACAATTGAGGTCACCATAATTTTCAATGTCGTAGAGACTTTTCAATGCATACATTTTTTACAATATAATAATAATAAATATTAATAACTATATATAGCACTTTTCATACATGGGCTGCAGTCCAGAGTGCCCCACAGCAATTAGTATAACATTAACATAGGCCTAAAATCAGCATATAGTTGACAACAATGCATAAATTGCAGACATAAGACTAGGTATAAAAGACAATAAAAGTAGTGCAACATAAACGTGCAGATTTAAGAATAGGCATAAAATAAGTACAATAAGTACAATGTTGCTCAAAGGCACGTGAACACCCTCGAAACAAACAGTCCCCCAATCCCCACCACATCCCCATCCAAGACACCCCCCGATAAAGCGTGCCATGACAGAAGGAAAACACAAACAGCCCGCACACCCCCGCGGGCCGCACCATCTCCCCCGGTCCCAGCGACCTCACCACCATGAGGAAACCAGTGAATCCCACACCCACACCCCCACCCCCAAACTCCATCGAGGAAATGACAGACCACCTGCAGCCACGCCAAAGGAGCCACAACTCTAAACACTCAAGCAGCCAGACACACACACACACACACACACACACACACACACACACACACACACACACACACACACACACACACACACACAATGGAATGATTTGTTTATGTCCACATAAATTCAAGTATGTCAAGGACATAAACACTAATAATGCAATCAGATATCGAGACAGTTTTAGTTACAAAAGTGCCTGACTGGCCATAGTCGTGTTGCATACAAACAGGATAATAACATCATTTATGATGAAAATAACAGTAGCAGGTGAAAAGGCTTGGCATGGATATTTATAGCAGTGTCAACACATACTGAGCGGCTACAAATAACAACAGATACTGAACAACACCTTGCTAACTGAGCGGCTACAAATAACAGCAGACACTGAACAACACCTTGCTAACTGAGTGGCTACAAATAACAGCAGATACTGAACAACACCTTGCTAACTGAGTGGCTACAAATAACAGCAGATACTGAACAACACCTTGCTAACTGAGCAGCTACTAATAGCAGCAGATACTGAACAACACCTTGCTAACTGAGCAGCTACTAATAACAGCAGATACTGAACAACACCTTGCTAACTGAGCAGCTACTAATAACAGCAGATACTGAACAACACCTTGCTAACTGAGCAGCTACTAATAACAGCAGATACTGAACAACACCTTGCTAACTGAGTGGCTACAAATAACAGCAGATACTAAACAACACCTTGCTAACTGAGTGGCTACAAATAACAGCAGATACTGAACAACACCTTGCTAACTGAGTGGCTACAAATAACAGCAGATACTGAACAACACCTTGCTAACTGAGCAGCTACTAATAACAGCAGATGAACAACACCTTGCTAACTGAGTGGCTACAAATAACAGCAGATACTGAACAACACCTTGCTAACTGAGTGGCTACAAATAACAGCAGATACTGAACAACACCTTGCTAACTGAGCAGCTACTAATAACAGCAGATACTGAACAACACCTTGCTAACTGAGCAGCTACTAATAACAGCAGATACTGAACAATACCTTGCTAACTGCTTGGTCCTTCTCTTAGAGCAGGGGTGTCAAACTCATTTTCACAGAGCATTATGGTTGCATTATGGTTGCCCTCAAAGGGCCAAAGACTGTATACATGTTAATGTAATGTAAAATAAATGTAGCTACTCATTTACATATAGTTAAACATGTTGTTTCTGTATTTATTACTTATTCAAGTTATACATATTGCATATGCATTTGCATAGATGTAAAAATATATCTTAGCTTATGTTATTTTAACAAATAATTTTTGTTTATCAGAACCCCATATGACTCCATTAATCAATGATCAAACCATTCAAGTAAATAACAAAGAAGAAGATCATCAAATACAAGCTATGACATTAAGTTTGTTCAAAACCTTTTTGTCACAGTCAAGAGGGGCAGAACTAACAACTGAGCTGCAAAGAACACGTGGGACAGATGTAGCAGATGTTACAAAAACAAATGGCTGCACACAACCTTGCAGAGGCCATACATCCAACTAATGGAAGATAGTTTAATTAACTTTAATTAACAGATTGCAGAATGGGTACAGTACAGTACAGCTCAATACACACAATTGTTAAGGGGATGCAGACCAGAGAAAGACTTTCGACTTGTTTACATCAGGGTCCACCATTTTCAATTCGTAATGAAATTGCTATTATGTGTCTGCATGAACACACAACTGTAACTGTACTCAAAAATAACAAAATAAGGGTTGTCTCAGTTCACAACTATATTGGTCAAGTTTTGGGTGGGACTTGTTTGCGTCCCTACAGCTTCTTATTCAATTGAGCGAGATGCTCGGTTATGTCACACAGCCAGTTTGCATCTGACAGTTCAGACAATATTTCTTCAACCCTTTGTTACCTATTCCGCCTGGATCTTTTTTGTATTTTGGGCTGTAAAATTGTCAAAGAATGTCTGAGGAGTAAGTGATTTTGGCTTTTTTCCTTTGTTACTTCATCAATACCTCAGATGTTCAACATACATGTATGTGTAAGAATGTGTAATAACTAAGGCTGTCAAAGTTAAAGCTTTATTAACGCATTAACCCACAATTATTTTAATGCCGCTATTTTTTAACCCAAGATTAATGTTTATATAAAAAAAAAAAAAAAACGTTTTTTTTTTTTATTTATTTTTTTACCAGAGCTCTTGGGGGGCCACATCAAATGACGTGGCGGGCCACATTTGGCCCGCGGGCCATGAGTTTGACACCTATGTCTTAGAGAGACCAGCCTTCTGGAGGCCTTTCACAACCAGCGTGTGTACATGACCTAAATCTAAAAACTAAAGAGTTTACACTTGTAGCCCATACACACACATAGACAATTTCCAATTGAGTTTTGAATGATTATTATTATTATTGTTATTATTTGCATAACAAGGCCTGGTTTATTAGGCCGATTTCAAAGAGAGATTAAGCTGCCCCGAAAGGTGGAAGTTGTGGTTTTACTGTAAAAATAGACTTCCTTGTTCAGTTTGTTTATGACTTGCTTTTGCTCACTGCATGAAGTTGGACTGTTGTAGCCAGACGTCGGTTCTTGTTCTTGTTCTTGGTTTAGCTTTTAGTGCCATTTATGTCGCCATTGTTGCTGCACCTTGTTAAAGGTGATATAGATCATATTCAGCCACTAGATATTACACTCCAGCATGTCATTTATCAGGTTTATTCCACGTGTGGAAATATAAGTAGGGATTAGGGCTGGGCGATATGGCCTCTAAATGATATCGCGATATTTTTTGGCCATATTGCGATACACGATATATATCGCAATATTTTGACATTTCCTCTAAAGCACTTAAAAATGCTTGATTTAACCCTTTGATGCATACAGTCACGCCAATATGGTGATTATAATAAGTCCCTGCAACATATGTTTGCATTATTAAACCATGAAGATGATTTAAAAAATAATTTAATGAAAATGTACTAAGAGTAGTCTACTGACACACTAATACATTTTTTTTTTTTTTACATCTAAGACCATTTCTATCCACTTTAGCCAACACACACACACACACACACACACACACACACACACACACACACACACACACACACACACACACACACACACACACACACACACACACACACACACACACACACACACACACACACACACACACACACACACATATATGTATATATATATACACACACTACTGTGAGAAAATAATAATCACACACAAAGGTATAATGGCTTATAGCAGACTTAATGATTTTAGAATATTTCAGATAATGAAATTAAATGTTTATATCATCAACTATCCAGTTAGTATTTATACTGTCTGTAACGTTTGGCTACTTTAAATCATTGAATGTAGAGA
Source organism: Notolepis coatsorum (assembly GCF_963971535.1). Classification (NCBI taxonomy): domain Eukaryota; kingdom Metazoa; phylum Chordata; class Actinopteri; order Aulopiformes; family Paralepididae; genus Notolepis; species Notolepis coatsorum. The sequence continues at coordinate 84,313,005 of NC_140171.1, read as the reverse complement.
GAGAGCGAGAGAGAGAGAGAGAGAGAGAGAGAGAGAGAGAGAGAGGGGGCGAGAATGAACAAGAGAGCCAGCCCCCCCCCCCTCGGGTTTTGTTCTAGGTTCGCGTTTTGATCGTCTAACTCTAAGCTGCCGTAGGTGATGACGTCACACTCGAATGTAAACAGGAAGAGATGGAGATGGAGACACACAGAGATGGAAATTGGATGATATACAGAAACGAATAACCAATAAATATGAAGTTATGTTTAAACTTCTGTTGTCAAGCGTTGTCAATATAACCCACCCCCTTTCCTCACGAATGGAACTAGTCTTGTGGAGTCCGCTTTGACCCTTTTCCAGGGTTAGCAGCTATCGCTAGTTAGCTTAGCATAATCCTAATGGATACCTTGGTTAGCAGCTACCGTTAGCTCATTGCTCGTGTCAATTAAATTGCATGTTATTAAAGGTCCGCGCTGGTCTGTAATGAAATTACAACCGCAACATTATATCGCACTGTACAGCCCTGACTACACTAACGTTAGCCTAAGCTCCGCCGTCCCTGCTAGTCGGGACCAGTACACTAACGTTAGCCTATAGCTCCGCCGTCCCTGCTACACTCGGGACCAGTACACTAACGTTAGCCTATAGCTCCGCCGTCCCTTCTCGAGGAAAGCACTGCGAGTGTCTCGGCCGCGGGCGGCGCCATATAAACTAATACTCGATGTTCGCGATATAGTACAGTACTACATCTCGGGTAGAACAATCTGCGATACATCGAGTATACTCGATATATCGCCCACCCCTAGTAGGGATACATGCACGATTTGCACGTAACATGTGACAACAACATTCAATTTGGACCTGCAACCTTTTCTTTTAAATTATAAATTCATTAATCAATAGGCCTAATTGTTTTGGGTGGAAAAGCAATACTTTTATACCATACCTTTCCAAAAGCTCTGTGGATGTATTATTAAAATATATATATATCTGAATTCATATTTCATCAACCGAGTCTCCCGTTGGTACAGCAGCCCCTCCAGGAGCTCAGATGGGAAAAACCGCCCCCTATCGTCTATCCTGTGTAACTGCAGGTCAGTCGATTAGACTGGGAGATCCCTGTGGGATTTGAGGTGGAGCCAACTGGCTCCATTGTGCTGGCGATGGATCTGATGATGAGGGATCTGATCGCGAGATGGAAAGCAGCCTGGAATATATATTTACAACAGCCAATAATCAATCAATAAACGCAATCGATATTTGGAATGGCGATCAGGAATTGGAATAATCTTTTTGGAGAACATCTGATCTAAGGTAAGGAGTCTATGTTACCAGTCTTGGGGTAATCAGAGCTGTATTCACTGAGATAACAGCGTGTCCCTATGTGTGTATGTGTGTGTGTGTGTCAGGGCTGTACGCTAAGCTTTTTCACTAGGGGCACACTTGCCCCTAAATGAGAAATTTAGGTGCAAAAAATATTTTTTAGGGGCAAATTTTTAAATAACAATTTTACCATTATTAAAAAAATATGTTCCTCCTGCCTCATTACTGTGGTCCTTTTATTTAACATTTAAGTGCGTTTGTTTTCAGGTTTGTATCTTTTATAATGAACCAACTTTTATAAAAACAACAAACTGTGTGTGTGTGTGCGCGCGCTTGTGTAGTGCTCCTTGAATGAGATCACCACAACACACACACACCATTGCATTAATCAGGAGGACAAGAAACTCTGCTACATTTGTTTCACAATGAAAAGTGCTTTAGAAATCAAATGAATTATTATTGTAAATAACCCCATGAAAGGTTTATTATTTGTATGGGTAATTACCTGCTTCATATTTGTGATGTTACTGGTTTCAGTGTGTGCCTAAAGTGATCAATGTGTTGGGCCGTTTATAGAGATCTATGCCAATTAATGTTTATGTATATCCGGGACTTTTTTTTAATAAGAATTGAGAGGTATTTGTATATGTGACCTTTATTTTGAAAACCGTGTTGCGACGCAACCTTATTTACATTTGCGCTTTTGACAGTGAAATGTTCAGTCCAACTTAGCTGGAAGGAAAGACTAATCAAAAAGGTTTAATTGACCCGTATGAGGCTCTTACGGTAGGACTTTGATTGTTTATAGAAGTGGAATGTAATACTATGCTAAACGAGAAATAAACAGTGATTTTACCAGCAGTAAAGTTGCAAGCCACTTTCATTTCATATACGGGGAGCCGTGACAATTATTAGTATTATCTTATTTGCATATTGTCTCATTATTAGATGGATAGATAGGTTGATATTTTATAAATTTAAGTAGACAGTATTTCACGTCCTAATAGTGGGCTACTACTACTCACCCGCATGGCTGAACCTGAACGTTAGAAGTGTCCGTGTCCCCGTCAATCAATCATCACATCATCACGTCAATCATCATCATCTTATCATCTCTCCACATCGGACGTGGTTGTCATAAGATGGACTGATATCCACTCCGTTGTTCTTGCAGAACAAAATTTCCGTCTTAAATGTATTGAAATGAGGTGCTTCTTTGGCGATGCAATAGCCCATATTGAAAGGAAGAGAGGCCACATTCAGTTTCGTTTTGCTAGGAATTATGGGATTTGGTGTTGGATGTATAGACTACGCAGATAGGGACATGGTCTTTAATCGCACGATAGACTACAAGTACCAAGTATATAGCGTGACCCAGATTCACTCCACACGCAAATCTTTTTTTTTCACTCAGGCTATCGTGATCGCAGTAAGTTCATTCATTGCCGACAGATTCTTTCATAGCACCACGACATTGTGTCGCACTGTACAGCCTTTGTTGTAGGCTAATGTTTTTTAAAAAATGTATCCAATTTGTATGGATTAATTTAGGAGTGAAATGCGAATGAAGGGTTGAAATCACAACTCGCAACGTTGCTCCCAAATAATATTTCCAACTCGCAACGGCCAAATTAAGGGGCAATTTGCGACGAGATCATCGCAGTGTACAGCCCTGTGTGTGTGTGTGTGTGATCTTGAGGAAACGAGAGAATAGATTTTTCAGCCCGCCTCTATAGCGTGTACACTATAAGTACACATATACTATCGATAATCTAGCGTTTATTTGAAAACGATTCATAAATAGGCCGACAAATGACAACGTGTCTAGTGTATTCGAGAATTTTCCAATAAATGCCGTTTATGGGGGAATCTTAAAATGTTCAGAAAATTTTCGAGAGAACGATAGCTTTTCGAAATGCTATAAAAAGGATATGAACCGATTAAAAAAACAATCCGTTTCGACAATGTTGACTGCAAACAAGTCATTGATAAGCGACGGGCAGATTAGACACATAGCCATAATTTAAAACATAGATTAGGCGTTTTTAACGCTAACATTGAAGTGGATGATGGCATTCAACCGGGTAAAAAGCTAAACAAGGTCGGCACTGATAGTGTTAAGGTAGGGATGCACCGATCAGATATTGATATCGGATATCGGCCCGATATATGACAAAAATAGCTGGATCAGGTATATAAAAAAAAAACGTAATAATAATTTTTTTTTTATAATAAAATAACAATTCAGTACACTTATATTATCTATGTGTTAATTTGTTACATTTTGTTTCACTAAGTTATAGGGCTGTACAGAATGTCATTTTTTAACATTCAAAGCTTCTATTGAAGTATTCGAACGAAGCTTCGAATGTCTGTCGTCATATTTTATGACTTAATCAATACTTTATTAATATCCTCAAACTAATTCCGCAATTTGAATAAAGTGATTAATCTGATTAAATTAGTATATTTTTTATTAAATCAACTTTCTTTAATGAATATAACTCATCAATTTCATCAACATAAATGTGGTACAAAAGTGATGGTGACGTCTTATAGTATAATATTAGTATTAGGGATGGGTACCTTTCACATTTGAACCGATACCGATACTGTGAATCGATACCGGTACCCAACGGTACCTTTTTTCGGTACTTTAAAAAAAAGAAAAATATATATATATATATATATTTTTTATGAATCTTTTTTTTTTTTTTTTTTTTTTTTACTTTTTTCTTTTCATGTCAACGTTCACACGCACAATATATGCTTACCTAGGATTTGACTTGATTCAACAACAAAGCAGTCGGAGCAATGACAAGCCGAAAACTGTCGATATTTTATTTATTTATTTATTTCTCAGTCGTAAAAAAAAATCCAAACTTCAAATAACTACAATTTCGACAGTTTTTGGCTTGTCATTGCTCCGACTGCTTTGTTGTTGAATCAAGTCAAATCCTAGGTAAGCATATATTGTGCGTGTGAACGTTGACATGAAAAGAAAAAAGTAAAAAAAAAAAAAAAAATTAAAAAAAAAATTTAATAAAAAATATTTTTTTTAATTTTTTTTTAATTTTTTTTTCGGTTTCTCACTTGATTCGATACTCGGTAGTACCGACGTGTTTCGGTTCGGTACCTCAAAAGTACCGAATTCGGTACCCATCCCTAATTAGTATAGCCTAATCTTTATCTGCAACTGTGAAGAAAAACCCCATTGGTTTAAACAGAATTAATAGACACATAAAAAAAATAACAATATATATATATATTCTTTTTTAATAAAAAATAAAAAATTCAAATGTTGATTTAGAATTTGAATGTCAACATTATGATTGAAGCTTCGAAGCATTCGGTACAGCCCTACTAAGTTAGGAAAGTAATGTTTTAAGTCAAGCCTGATGTTGCCTTGCACAAAAGAATGATCCCAGTCTCTTCCACACAGTGAGGCATACAGTTTATTAATTGAACAATGGGTATCGGATCGGTACTCGGTATCGGCCAATACCCAAAGCCCAGGTATCGGTATCGGGACTGAAAAAGTCGGATCGGTGCATGATGCATCCCTAATTTAAGAGCAATCAGAATGAGCCCCCCAAATTATTTTATTTGCCCAGGACGCCCCAAAGACGAGGGCTGACTCTGAAGAAGGTGACTTTTCCCCAGCGACACGGAACTAGAGTCAGAGGAACTGACAGGATCGGTCTCTGTAGATGCTGATTGGTCGAAAGGCAGGGTGTGGCTGTGCGACCGGTGACCAATCACAGACATGCCGACAGCTCCCATTGACTCCATTCAAAGAGATTTGAAGGAATACAGGTCCCCCCCCCCCTAGAACTCTAGTGCTGTCCTGAGACTTGAGGTCAGCAGCTGTGTGAGAGCAAATATTTTGTTATCGCTCCTAAACGCAGCCTTGTAACAGGAGCTTATTGGACGTTCCATCAGAAGGCATTGAGGACATGTTGGAGGCTTTGTTGGTTTCAGTGGATTCAGTAGGACGGTAAATACATGACTCTGAGCCCAAACATGACGGGAGCTGCACTGGAAATGACTGGTACTGGTTGAGACAAAGAGATGGAACACACCTATACATCAGGGGGTGTCTTGGATGGGGATGTGGTGGGGATTGATGTGTGGAGAGAGAGAGAGTCACAGTTTTTCACATTAAGATCTAACATCCCAATAGGCCACCTTGTTAATGGTTTGATTCTATTGCAGTTTTAAAATAGACAATAAAATAAAAAGAGTCAAATAGAATAGACGCAGTAAAATAGTAGACTAGAATAGACAGAGTAAATATGACATAGAATATATTGTGGGACAAGAGAAAAATGTCAATCGGTAGATATTTTCCTCTATCGTTTATATTGCTATTGTCGCAAAAAGGCCACGGTATTGCTTTACGTCAGTATTTTACTCAATATTGCTTTACGTCAGTATTTTACACCATATTGCTTTACGTCAGTATTTTACTTCATATTTCTTTACGACAGTATTTTACTTCATATTGCTTTACGTCAGTATTTTACTCCATATTTCCTTACGTCAGTATTTTACTTCATATTGCTTTACGTCAGTATTTTACTCCATATTTCCTTACGTCAGTATTTTACTTCATATTGCTTTACGACAGTATTTTACTTCATTCCATCCGTTTTCACTCGACTCGTTATCAAAGTGTATGCATGTGTGTGTATTTAGTTCACACTCTGGATTATCAAAAAGTAGTCATGAAGTATGTGGTTATTTTGTATCTAGACAAATGTTTTATTGAATTTACAGAAAACTACTAGGCTATATCCTGATATACATCGTTATTGAGATGTGACATTTGCCATATTGTGATGGAAGAGTTCATATCACACAGCCCTAACAGTCAGGCATCAGACCAGCTGGTGCACATAGATCACGTCTAGATCCCTACAGTCTGCCTGTCACTCAGGGCCCCTCGCCTCCTTTATACCGGAGGTTGACGTTAGTAATCACTAATCAAGCTTTATCTAAAAGATCAAAACAGCGGTTTGTGTTTGTGCATTTCCAAATTGTGCCAACAACATGTCGCCCGCTTTGCGTAGCGTTCATAGACTATTGATACAGACATGCCATTCCATGAGCGGAGAGACCTGCTGCAGACAGAGTGGAGGTAATGTAATTATTACATTTACATTTACATTTTGTCATTTAGCTGAACGCTTTTATCCAAAGCGACTTACAAGTAGAGATGTTCCGATACCATTTTTTCCTTCCCGATCCGATTCCGATACCTAAGCTTTGGGTATCGGCCGATACCGATACTGGTCCGATACCAGTGCATACATCAAAAAAAAAATTAAAATTTAAATTAAATTAAAAAAATATTATATAAATTATACTTATTTTCTATTTTTTTAATATACAGATACTGTTTTATATATACTGTTTTTTAGTAAGAACTAGAAAGTAATGCTATTTATTCAACAACAGGTGATTGTATAGATTAGTATTAGTATCATTAATCAATGAGTATGGGGCTGCGGCACTGCAGATATACCCTACTCCAATGATCCGCATGGACGTTAGACGGTGTTGCACTCACTACCCAGTCTGTTAGTAGCAGAGGCTCTGGCTAGTATTAACGTTCATGTTCTGATTTTCGATGCAAAATAAATATTCAACATTCTCTTTTGAGACTCCGCCTCAGACTCTTATCCTTTGGCACTTGGAACTTGCTGTACTTTGCTTGCAGGTCTGCAGCCATTATTGCTGGATTATGAATAGCACCAACCTTAGCCACGGTACCGTTATCATGCTAAGCTAGCTGACCTAGCTCGTCTTCCCCGCATTGCCATTTGATAACGTTAGTCAGCTAACGCTAGTCAGTAGCTACTTGACTTAAATACGATTCACCGTGAGTGCATTATTGTTGATAGACGGACAGTGTCAGGTCCTGGAGAAAGGACAGGCGATCATCTGATTTGATGTAACGTTAGAGCGGATGTTGTTCCAATTAGCTAGCTTTTCAGCTAATGCTATCATAACACCAGCAAGCAAAACACATCCCGTCCGAGCTCCCTGTCACACGCTCTGTCGGGGACAATGGAATTTAAGAAAGTGTATCTGCTGTTAAAATGACAAACAGCATCACACTTTAAAACACGTTCATTTTATAATCCTCACTCTAGGCTAGAATTTACGTGTACTCGCCGATACCGATACCAGCATTTTAGGCAGTATCGGCGGCATTTCCAATACTGGTATCGGTATCGGAACAACTCTACTTACAAGTACAGATGCCCCCACAACCCGGTTCTAAATGGGAACCGCTACTAAATTAGAAAAAAACTGAGTTTTGCTATCGGTACTCAAAAAATTATGGAGTTTTTTTTCGAGGAATTTAAACCTCACAAACTAATCTTGTTGGCCGTTTTCTATATCTCTCCTCCCTCTGTCTCTCTCCGTCTGCACGAGGAGCAGGCCTGTTAGTTACACACACACTTGGCTCACACTCACACATGCACATGCACATACGGGTACTTGAGAGGTGCTGTCCGTGCTGAAGCAGCACACAGAGTAACAGAGCTCATCATAGCGGAGAGAACGAAACGTTTGAAAAAAGCATGCATGGCGCAACCTGTGTAACATGCTATCTTAACGTTAGCAAGCTAAGCATGCATAGCGCGACGTGTGTAACATTAAGTTACACTGCTATCTTAACGTTAGCAAGCTAAGCATACCCTCGCCATCTCCTTACTGTGCAGGCGCCCTGACCGACCTGTAGGAGTCGCTGTTTACAACGACCAGATTACCACCCATCGACTTCCCTCCCACTGACTCTGCCAATTGAGTCAGTATGACGGCCGGCCCAAGCCGGAGGCAATGCTGACAGCCGGATTCGATACTGGTGTCTCTCGCATTGGTGACAAGCACTTAGACTGCTGCGCCACCCATCCGCCCCTGTCAGGAACATGGTTGTTGCATAATGGTGTTTTGTAATCCCATGTGGGAAGGGTCTCTTCTGTGACATATTAATAAATAAATCATTAAATCATTCATCATTCATATACAATAGTTGCGGCTGCCCTCCTCGGAGCAGTCGAGCCTCCCTGACTGACTGACTTCTTTATTGTTGCCTCATAGCCAGGGCTTGACATTAACTTTTTGGCTCACCAGCCACTGTGGCTAGTGGTTTTCCAAAGTCACTAGTAGCCACTCAGCATTTTCACCAGCCAAAAATCCCCACACTCGCGCCCCCACCCAAAAAGTAATAAATATAGGTAATTGGACAATGTAACTGCAAGCATTTGTTTGGACATACGATTTTATTTAATAATAATAATAATGCAGGACCTCTTTAGAGACGTCTTTATTCGGCATGCAACGACATGGGACATGCAATGGGCGGCACACACACACAGGAATACACACACACATGCATTGTCTTTCTCAGGATCGCCGATGCGATTGAGCTCTGCGCTTAACCCATCCCGTCGTCCTTCCCCCCAAGGGCAGCCGGAGCAGACAGGGCGTCGGCGAGGTACCGCGCCCGGGGACCAATCCAAGTGCTCCTGCCCGTCTTCGTCAGGGACGCGACAGCGTCAGCAATCTGTTGTGCATGTTTTTCCATTGGGTTTCTCTTATCGGGGGGGGGGGGGGGGGGGGGGGGGCCTTGCAAGCACGGGGAGAACATATAAACTCCACACAGAAAGGCCTGGGAGATACCCCACCTGGGTACCTGGCATTGCGGAAACCTGGTCCCCAAGCGGGAATCGAACCCTGGACCTTCTTGCTGTGAGGCGACAGCGTTAACCACTACACCACCGTGACGCAGAAACATCAAACACCTTTGAACAGAAACATCTAAAATAACATCTAATCCAAAATGTCAGTAGTGTGGTGTGTGCTAAAATAACATCTAATCCAAAGTGTCAGTAGTGTGGTGTGTGATAAAATAACATCTAATCCAATAACATCTGTCCCCACCCGAACATCCCACCCACCCAGACGGTCACACTTTACATTATCTGCTCCTGTGTAGCTATTTGTGTAATGACAGTATAACAAGTATTGTACACTCATTGTTGCAATGTACTTACTGCATTGAATTGACTCAATACCTAGGAATAAGGTCAGGGTTAGGATTAGGAATATAGTTAGGGTTAATGTTAATGAAGTGTAATGCGGTAAGTACACAGTGTAACAACGATGTAATTACAAAAACTAAGTACAAACTTAATTAATTAAATTGTAGAGCACTGTGATATAAAGTGTTACCAATATTTCTTTGATGTCTAGTCCTCTATTCAGTGTATGTGGGGGAGGGGGGGGGCAAGGGATCAAATGTCCTCCAAGCTTTCATCTGAATCTTCATCCTGCTGCTGATTCCTCCTCTGCTGGTCTCTCTGGTCCATAAACTCTGGCCTTCGAGACCGGATGCTATCCAAATGCCACAATTCAATGGCTGGGACTGGATCAAAGTCATTGATTGAAGCAGAGGACAGCTGCACAGTCAGCAAGTCTGACAGGGTCTGGCTCTTCAGACATGACCGTCAGTCACTCTTCACCTGCTTCATGGCGCTGAATCCCCACTCACAATCAGCAGTTGAAGCAGGGATGCACAGGATGAGGTCGACCAGGTGGAGGATGTCAGGGCACTCCTGGCCAAGCTGTCGACTGACTTCAGGCCAGGAGATGTTGCGCAGAATCTTGGGATCCTGGTACAGCCTTGACACTCCATTGGTCCAGGATCTGTTCCACATTCACCCCAGATGTCTGGAGTAGAGGTTTGAAGTGCGTGATGACTTCCTTCATATCAGAGTCACCAAAATCTACAACAATAGAAGATAGAAGATGTGTTAGATGACAATGATATAAGATGAGTAAGTTGTAATGTTGTGTATAGCCAGGGCATTCTGTATATAAAACACACAAAGCACTCACCAGCATTTCTGTCTGCATCTGGCCAGTATTGGAAGCGGGTTATTCGCATGGCACGCAGGATGCCATGGCTCACATCTCCAAACCGGTCATCCATTCTCTTTGGCAGCAGGTCTATGAGCTGGTCTTTGGACTGGTTCAGGGAGCGGTCGTCACATGGCTTTAGGCTGACACCCTCATAGTGGTTTGTTCCCAGCACTGTGTTCAGCATAGGCCCAGGTCTACACATTATCTAAGAGACAGAACAGAACTACTTTAAGTGACTGAATCTTATGATCACATTATGTTTAAATATTAAATATTAAACATTTACAATTCATGATTAATACAATCTATTTAGAATTTGTAACTGGATTTGTACTTGAGCAGTACAGCTTGAGTGGAGGACAGGCAGTCATGGACCTCGGCCACAGTCACTGAGGACCTCTGCAAAGTCAGGGACAGATTGCTGAGCTGAGTCAGCATGTCATGAAGGAAGCAGGAGAATTTGATGACTGCTCCATCCTTCACAATATGGAGGAATCCTCTGGCCTTTGCCTTCTGCACTGCATTCCCATCTGCTTCTGATGACTGTGTATGATATGAAACAAATACATATCATTAGTGTGAAATAACATTTTTAAATGAAATTAATTTTTATAAAAAGAATCATGAATGCCTATACTATACCTGCTCTAGGTGGTGCACAAGCCCATTGTAGCCTCTCAGGAAGTGGTCAAGTGCTCGCAGGAAATGTGCCACCCACCGAGTTCCCCCTATTCTTGTTGGCATCAGAGGCTTCAGGCCAATCTCCCCACAGCTCTTTTTAAGGTTTGACCTGTTCAAGCAACTTTTGTGATAAAAGCTGTAGAGGCCACTCAGGAGGTCGTGAACTTTCCTGGCTAGGGCATTCTTAGAGGCGGCATCAGAGTAGGCCAACTCGAGGCGGTGAGACATGCAATGTATCCCTAAAATATAAGACCTCTCTCCATGCAGCTTGCTGACAACACCTCTCTTGAGGTGTTGTCAGCACCTCAAGAGAGGTGCTCCGTCTGTGCCACAAGCTACCAATTTCTCCTTCCACTGCCCTGTAGCATCATCCTCACTGCTCCCTGACACTGTCTCCATCAGCAGACATATGGCTTCGGCGATGTGGGTGGCATCTGCTTGGTCAACTGACTGGATCCCAGCAAAGCACACTTCCACCTTCCCTGCTCTTGCACATCTTACATAGACCAGCTCCTCCTCCATCACAGCACTGTCTGTAGAGCCATCACTCATGACTGAGAGGAACTTTGTGCTGGCAATAGTTTGTTTAAGTTTCTTCCTTTCAGCCTCAGCAATGTAGAACATAAATTCCTTGGCTCTGTTTATGTTTCGGTATGTATTGCCAACATGCAAGCCTTTCTGCTCATCTACCCTGAAGACAAAACGGTATGACTTAGCTATGTATTTTTCATATAACGTTAACACTGAGTGCGTTTACATGCACACTATACGCCGATTATAACCCAACGATGGTATTAATGTGATTATTATGAATGAGAGAGAGAGAGAGACAGACAGACACACATCTGGGGCAGCTGTCCATGGTGCTGAGAGATAATCAACTAAGTGACCAACAGTGGCAGACCATGCACAGTGATAATGTGCAGCGTATTTGCGAGTGCTCTGTTGACTGAGAGGGTGGCCAGTACCGCGGGAATTTGTATAGTGTCTCGTGCCACTGTCAACTAAGATACATACAGTCGGCTCAATTGACATCTCTGCTTGCGTCCCGGGGAGGATTTCTGTTTGTCCCAAATACGTATGTATCGTCCCGGGATGGTGTTAGTCTCGAGCCCTTATGCTTCTTAATGTTAAATGAATGTGGCTAGCTAGCTAACAAACACCGTAATACTAGTTTAATAATACACGTTACATAATACATGTTAGTTTGTTTAATACTTACTCGCACATCCACAAATAGTCGGTGAAAAGTCTGCCTTTCTTCCCGATTGCGTGAACGTTGCGGAACAGCAGCTTCAACTTGTTCAATTGAGCCGATTTCATTGAGACCAGGGATCTCACCGCGACACTCTCCTCTAACACAGTGGTTCCCAAAGTCGGGGTCGCGACCCAAAAGTGGGCCGCGAGCAGCCACAGGAGGGCCGCGAGATGATTTCCAAAAAATAAAATAAAAAAATAAATCCAATTTTTTTTTGTCAGGCCACTGAACTTAGAAGCAGGCCAGGACAGTGTTTCTAGTTGTATTCTAAAATTCTATTCTATTGTATTCTAAAATGTGACTATATGGTTTTATATTAACTTAATAAATAAACAAAAACAAAAAATCTACTTATTTCAACGAACATTTCAAACTAAATAACAGATTATGCACATAAAACGCTGAAAACAACCGAAGCAACAATAGTATTTTAACACTTTGACTGCCGGGACACGTCTTTAGACGTCTTTGCTGGCCATGCTAAAGTTGCCGGGGGACGCTGTACGTCGTCCTTATATCAATATTTCAAAAATCTGCGATCGGATTCATATTCCCCCTCCGCTGGCCTGAGATCCACCAGCAGGACCCACTGAGCTCTCTGGCGGTTCAGGAGCGCCATCTGGTGGCCGATCGGCGCAACCGCTTAACAGGAAGCGCAGTAGAGGTTTTGCTGGTCGGCCATATTACTTCCGGGCACTCGGTATAGGTTCCGGCACTCTAGCTCGTCACACTACATAGCGATCGATTGCCAATAACTCGATAAACAACATGATTTGGACGTATATACCATTATACAAGCTGGAGATGGACCGGGTAATAATATATCCCATAATGATACAATTTCTACTCGACGATGATCGCCCAACGGCGCGCGGAGACTGGGGTGAGTTTCAGCGTGTAACGTTACCATCTTCGATACTAACTGCTTTTATCAACATTTGACCCACAAACGCCCCCTCGCCCATCCGGTCAACATCAGATGACGTGTAGTAACTTCTAGAAGTACGTCTAGTTGGAATTTTTTATATCGCGCTGATTGCCATCAAACTGTATTTCATCGTCAATATAATGCATTTGGGGCTATATATCACGTTCTGGAGAAAGCTGCAGAAAGAGATGAAAACATACTTATACATTAGACCATACTTTACTATGAATATGTGAATGAAAAAGTTTAACGTTGCTACACAATGAACAATACATATAGGATTTGAATGGGCCCTAATAATGGCAATGTAGCAATAGAATTTAAAAAGTTATAGCCCTGCAAAGAAGGGGACTTTCTCCATAGACAAATAGCGCTGGCAATCTATGGTATATCATTAATTTAACCCAAGGCAACCAAAGTGTTAATGAGGCTATTATTATTATCATTATTATTTTGCAACAAGTTAGCCCTCTCATAAATAGCACATATAAATGAATAACTAACTTGAACTAACTTAATAGGATTGAAGTGATATTTGGCTTAAAAAATCGGTCACATGGCAAAAAAAAAAAAAAAAGCCTGACAATGTGCATTGGGCCGCGGCTCTCTGGCGCCTTATTTTCTGGGTCCCGGCCTGAAAAGTTTGGGAACCCCTGCTCTAACAGACCAGTCTTCGCCCGCTTGGTAGCTAGAGGAGTATATATGTGGCCGTTTGATATTTCATGATCCTTTATCATTTCTAATTTGAAATTGGTTGTTTAGACCCCTAGGTTTTTGTAGTAAGCTACTATGTGTTCTACCCCATAAAGCCCTGAGTGGGAGGGTAGTTTGTTTACCAGTGTTGTGGCTATGTTTGTGAAGAAGATGTTTAAGTAATTGGCTACATCCAGCTTGTCTGTGATGAGCGTGTTGTCCGTTTTTATGTTTATGTTTGAGAATCTGGTTTTAAGTTTTTTACTGCAGCCTAATTGATTATTGAGTCATTTCCAAAGTTCACGTGGTTTGTTTTTGTTTTCCTCAGTTTTGTCATTGATGAAATTCTTTTTTGCAGTTTTGATCATGGAGTTTACGTCGTTTCTTAGTCTGTTTTTTTCCAGTTTGAGTTCAGTCACGTGGGCTTGGAGTTCACTGCTCGTGCTTTTGGTAAGCTTTGACTGACTTTTACGAAACTCAGAGCATTTTATGTCTTTGGTTTTCATAGCGGCCAGTATTTCGGAGTGCATCCACGGCTCAGTGTGATTTTTTACCCTGGTGGTTCTTAGGGGGGCCATGTCGTTTAGTATTGTTGAAAATTTTGTTTTGAAACCAAGCCATGTTTCTTCAGCCAGTGTACCATCGAGTTCATCTGACCAGTCCAGACTCTCCAGTTCAAGGTTAAAGGCCTCGCTAGAGTAGGTTTTGAGGTGTCTAGATGTGACTGTTTTGTGGCAGCCAGCCTTTTGTTTTAGCTTTTTGCGGGTACAGAATATCATATAATGATCACTTAACCCGCATGCTATAACCCCTTTATTGGAGATCTTGGACTTGTCGGAGGTCAGAATGAGGTCAATGGTAGTCTGAGTTGATTCACATACACGTGTGGGTTGTGTGATTAGCTGGCTGAGGCCGTGCAGATCACAAAACCTACTGAGTGACTTGAAGACGGGTGCATCTTTTCGTTGCATATCCGTGTTCCAGTCTCCAATAAGAATTTTGTCTACATCCTCAACTCCAGCTAAACACCCGTCAAGTGTATCATAAAAGCCACTATGATCTGGCGGTCTGTAGATTGAGCCAACCATGACATCCTCTCTTACCTTGACGAAAAAAGAAAAAAAAAAGTATTTAAATTTCTTTTTATTGCTAATTAAAATTATATAAATGTATTTATTATTTAAATGCCTATATATCATATTCGACGCAGACGGTAGGCTATATATAGCTCATTTTGTTATTAATCTTATTAAACTCACCTCCGGTTTTGGGGATATTAGCCTCCGGATTCTATTGCCCCCTTCCCTCTGGACAGTGTCCCGGTGATACTCCCCGTGTATTCTGTTATTATAACAAACCGACCCTCTGATTGATTCAGTTCTCAATAATAGTCGGGCCAGACTTGCTGAACAACTATATGTGACGTCCCCCATGTGTGATGGTGAAGCTCCTGTCAGTGGCAGATCCTGCATTCTACCTTTTGGGGATCATCTGAAACGGTGTTCTGCGAAATTCTACTACCTGCTGGCACGCATGGCGCACGCAGGGCCGCCTGGGAGAAATGCGAGGCCCTGTGCGAGATTTAAACGCGAGGCCCCCCCCAAAAGGTAAAAAAAAATATATATGTATATATATATATATATATAAATTTTTTTTTTTTTTTCATACAGTCAACATATTCTTAAATAATAGTGCTGCCCGAGGCTGGGCATGATACAGTCAACATATAGCAAGAGAGAGAGCGAGAGAGAGCTCCCGTTCTACAGTCAATATACAGTGTACAGAGAGAGAGAGAGAGAGAGAGAGAGAGAGAGAGAGAGAGAGAGAGAGAGAGAGAGAGAGAGAGAGAGAGAGAGAGAGAGAGAGAGAGAGAGAGACATTGGAAAGAAATTGAAATGCTATTTGGCCCTAAACAGAGAGTACACAGTGGCAGAATACCTGAGCACTGTGACTGAAGATCCTTGACTAGGTACAGACTCAGCGAGCACAGCCTAGCCATCGAGAAAGGCAGCCATAGGCAGACTGTGTGTGTTAGAAAGAGAGAGAGAGAGCATGTGTGTTTGTCGTGTGTGTGTGTGTTAGAGAGAGAGCATGTATGAGAGAGATAAGCAAAGATGAGCCCCTAAAAGGATATTCAACTTTTAATGGAAGAACAAAACAGAAGGAAAAGATAACTTCACAAAGGCAACATGAATATACATAGATCCAAAAGGACAAAGATCAACACTTAAATCCAAAGAGAAGAGGGTCTATACCAGAGAAAACAGCTAAACAGCATTCAGCTAAATAGGCTAGCCAGGTACTGACACCAGGCCACACACAGCTTTGGCCAACGGCCCAACGCTACCCAAGCTACACAAACGACCAAGACAATTCACACACAGCACATGTCGTATCTCCAAATGTTGTGAAGTAACATATGTTTTGCCTGGAAAAAAACATCGTTATTAACAAAACATTCGGGAGGGGAAGGAAGGAAGAGTGGGGTAATGTCATGACATCTTACCTGCACGAGGAACGCAGGGCGAAAGGCCGCAACACAGGTCTCCACGTTGACGAAAGGCCTTTCGCTGGCGGGACAAAAAGAAGCTATGGCCGGAGCCTTGTCATGGTGCAGGCCCGACTACATCTTCTGTCAAAGATGATGTCGTAGTCAGAGTGCCAGAACCCCCTGCTATTCTCACGGCTAATGTCAATGGTCGTAGCATAAGCTAACAGCTAACTCTAGGCTAACTGATAGCATCAAACTAACGTTCCCAGCCGAGCGCAGCCGGCAGCTAACGTCGTAGCTAAACAGCTAACTGGCTAACAGTTAGCTCAACCCGGCTATCGCTAACCATTAGCTAACGCAGAAGCAAGCTATGCGGCTACCACTGAAAAACTGTACAACATGAGAAAAGCAATACAGGTGCTGACACCAGGCCACACACCGTTAGCTACTAGTACTACAACAGCTAGTCGGCCAGTTTGGCTCCAGAGAGAGAGAGAGAGAGAGAGAGAGAGAGAAAGAGATCCACGGCGGGAATAGAACAGAGTGCATTAAAAACTCACCAAACGTCCAAGAGGATGGAGACAACCGCGTAGTTGACGAAGTTCATCTGCCGAACGACCATCCTCTTCATCTTGGCATAACAATGCTGCACGCGCTGTCTCTAGGTTAGCTAACGCTAGTTAGCCTTTAGCTAAGCTAGCTACTAGCCGACATCATCATGGCTATATCCCGACTGAACCACACTTAATATTATAACATAGCTAAAGCTAACTAGCTGTCCCTGTCTTTAGCCGGGATGGCTAGCCTGACTGAACTGTCTAACATGCAACAACTTTCATCTTCAGTCCATCTGTCGAACGATGTCCTCTTCATCTTGGCTGGCATAACCTAGGCTCCAATGCTGCACACGCGAAATAGTCAGACGCTAGTGATGGGTCGGTCATGAGCGACTCGTTCATAAGAGCCGATTCATTGCCGTGAGCGTGAGTCGAATCGCTCACGTCTGGCAATGAGTCGGTTCACGCCCCCCCCCCCCCCCCCCCCCCCCGGCACTCACACAGACACACACAATGAACTCAACAGACGCTACCTTACCTGGCTGTAACCCCTCCCCTCATTGAAACCAATTCTGCTCAGAGCCAGGAACGTGTCTAATGTGAAATATATAAGCATATAAGCAAAACTAGATTTTATGTCTGTGATGAAAAAGGGCCTCGCGGGAAGGGGGGCCTCGCAAAAAATGTAATTAAAAAAATTTTTTTTTTTTTTTTTTTTTTTTTTTTTTTTTTTGTGCGAGGCCCCCCTTCCCGCGAGGCCCTGTGCGACCGCACTGCTCGCACACCCCTGAGGCGGCCCTGGGCGCACGCATGCGCATGACCCACAATCGTTCACACTACAATATCCTGCCACCTTGCTGACGAACGTCTTGTTGAGTCTTGTTGTTGATATATCTTAAACAATATCTTAAACATATGTTTTTCATTGCACCTTTTGAACTGTATATGCATGTAAATATTTGCATGTAATTGGTTTTGCAGCCGAATGTATTTGTAGATGATAAAATGTCGGTACACCTGTTGGAATTCGGAGTGAACTATAGGGTGACGTCACCCAGCTGTCCAAACATATAGGCGATTCGCGCTACGGCAGCAGTTCTCAGCAGAGTAGTAGAATTTCGCAGAACACCGGCTCGGACAGGTGACAGGCAGCGCGACTCGAGTGAGCTGCTCAGCAGCCTCGGCTGGAGATGCATCCTGCTGCAGGACCACAGCACCGACACTCTCAGGACCGTGACACTTTGCGGACCCACACTCTCCAGACCCGCGCTCCCATTGGCTGATTTGGGTCATGTGACCGTCCCACCCAATGGCTGAATTGGAGTGGGACGGTCACGTGACCCAAATCAGCCAATGGGAGCGAGGGTCTGGAGAGTGTGGGTCCGCAAAGTGTCGCGGTCCTGAATGTGTCGGTGCTGTGGTCCTGCAGATGGATACTATTGCTCGGCTGCGCAATGCATTGGTTTGTGACGTCGCCCGATTTTTTTATTTTAAATATAAGAGGGTATTGGAACGAGGCATTAAATTAACAACATTTAAAAAAAAAATTAATAATAATCTTTGAAAGATAAAAAATAAAAAATAAAAATTTATTTTTTTTATTTTTTTTTATCTTTGAATTGCAGGACATTGTTTTGTTGTTGCGGGGCGCGGGACAAACGGCCCAATATCAGGACTGTCCCGCGAGTCGCGGGACAGGTGGTCACCCTAATCAGAGCGCAAAACGGGAACCCGGAAACACGAACGCATTGGTAAAAGCATAGACGCAGCCGGGCGGGCAGGGTTTAAATACTCAGGCGAGCCAGTTCTATACAACGATGGCATCGAACAGTAACCCTATTGTGAAACGGTCGGTAGTCTGGTACGGATCTCCTCGAGCAGTATTTGGAATTGCGATCAGATATTTGGATTATTTCTTTTGCATTACATCAGATACAAGGTAAGAACATTATATATAAATTAGGGCTGTCAGTTTATCGCGTTAATTAGATTAATTAATTACACAGCAAATTATCGCGTTATGAAAATTAACTCAAAATGTATTACAAAAAAATTAAGATTTATTTTTATTTTTTATAAAAAAAAAATTCGATCTCATTCATAGAATAGAATAGATCGAATAGAATAGAAATACTTGTATTATCCCGTGGGAAATTTGACACTGCAAATCGCTCAACATTTAAACATTTAGACAGGACAGGTCACGAATTAGAATAATAACACAAATCAATCAAGTTGCCTAGGATAAGAGTAGAGTAAAATAGAATAAAAATGAAATAAAATATACAGAAATAAATACAGTAAGAATATACTGAGCATGGGGGAAGGGCATGGGGCATGGGGGGTACAGGTAGAGCTGCCACGGTATTGATGTTTTCCTTACCGCACACATTTGCGAAATATTTCCTACCGCTGCGGTTATTACCGCACACACACACACACAAAAAAAGTTTGAATGCATTTTTTTTTGTAGTCTACTCTTTATAGCATATAGCCTGCCTCTAGTCTAAATGTCTATCTTTAGAGGATGACTTTGCAGCATGAATATTGTTTGGGATTCGGCAAGCACGCATTCGTTAAAAGTGAAACACGGATTCGAAGTATCCCCTCTGTGTCGCGACCCTTTCTTCTTCTTATTATTATTATAACGTTACTACTTATGATTACAAAGGCATTCGTTTTGTGGCATTACGTTATATAGTTAACGTTCGTATTTACCGGACCATAGCAAGGCAAGCGTTACTCAATTCATATCTCAGTTCCTTTCTTTGCTCAGAGCGTGCAGAGTTGTACCCATTCTGCGGTCTGTTAATAAAGTTTTCAATCAGACAAGTGTATAGAACGAAGGGCTTTTATTATAACATTTCGTTGCAGTAAAATCATTATGCCTCGTTCCCTGAGGAGCGACGGTACGTCGGTAATCCACTCCGGTCTCCGGTGGGAGCTAACGTATATTAGCCGTGTTGTGACTGAGCTCTGATCAATGGCTGAGATTCAGGAAGTAAAAGCACTGCAAGACGATCCATCATGTGACGCGTCTCTCTTCTGACCAATCAGTGGTCTGCAATGTTTCACATGACTTTTCTGGTACCCAATAGGGTCGCTTGGAACCTCGATAGAGGAGTAGGGTATATCTGCAGAGCCGCAAGCCCAACGAGAGAAGGGTGCTTCATTATTATAAAAAAAAAAACAGCTGTGACGCGGTATTCAGCCTACTCTTGCGGTGGGCGTGATGTAACAGCGATACCGCGGTAATGCGGTAATCGCGGCAGCTCTAGGTACAGGTAGTAAAAAACAACACAGCAGTGTAAACAATTTGGTCAATATAATTTAACTATCTAACTAAATGAAATATATATTCACTGTGTCACATAAGGTGCAGTATGCTTCAGGTAGTGTATTGTCCTCCTTGGGTTCCTATTAATCCAAGGTCAATGTCTGGTAGCCGTCGCTGCCCCCTGTTTTGGAGCCTGGAGGCCGCTAGTCGCGGCCTCCTGCCACTATTGAGCTGCCGCTCTGTGCTCAGTGATGCAGTGAGGCACAGTGATGCATTGTATAGTCTGATGGCTGTTGGAATGAAGGACTTCCTGTGCCGTTCAGTGCTGCATTTGGGTAGTGTGAGCCTAGCACTGAACATGCTCCTCCTGTCAGCCAAGTCTGTGTATAGTGGGTGGGTGGGGTTTTCCCTGATGGCCTGGAGCTTAGCAAGGCTCCTCCTCTCCGCCACCCTCGCTAGAGAGTCCAGCTCCACCCCAACCACGCTGCTGGCCTTCCTGACCAGCTTATCCAGCCTGGTTGTGTCCACTGCTCTCAGTCCACTGCCCCAGCAGGTCACAGCATACAAGAAGGCGCCCGCCACCACCGACTCATAGAACATCCTCAACATCCTTGTACAGACATTGAAGGATTTCAGCCTTCTGAGGAAGTAGAGTCGGCTCTGGCCCTTCTTGTATAGTGCCTCTGCATGTTTTGACCCGTTCAGTTTGTTGTCGATGTGCACACTGAGGTATTTGTACACCTCCACCATGTCCACATCAACTCCCCTGATGGAAACGGGGGTCACAGGTGCACTCCTCCTCCTCCCCAGCCCCTCAACCAGTTCCTTGGTCTTCGCCACATTTAGCTGCAGGTGGTTTTTATCGCACCATGTGACGAAGTCCACTACCAGTTCCCGGTATTCCCTCTCGTCACCGTCCTTTATACATCCCACTATCACAGAGTCATCAGAAAACTTCTGAAGGTGGCAGGACTATGACCGATAGTGGAAGTCGTTGGTGTAGACAGTGAAGAGGAAGGGAGAGAGGACTGTCCCCTGCGGGGCCTCTGTGTTGCTGACCAGTCTGTCTGACACACAGCTCCGTAGGCGCACGTACTGTGGTCTGCCCGTCAGATAGTCCACAACCCAGGACACCAGGGGGGCCTCTACTTGCATCGCCTCCAACTTCTCACCCAGTAGCGCAGGCCTTATGGTATCAAAAGCACTGGAGAAGTCAAAGAACATGACTCTCACAGTGCTCCCCGGCTTGTCTAGGTGAGTGTAGTCTAGGTTCAACAGGTAGATGACGGCATCCTCTACCCCCAGTTGGGGCTGGTAGGCGAACTGGAGTGGGTCTAGGTGGGGTTTGGTCACCGGGCAGAGTTGCTCCAGGTCTAACCTCACCATGGTCTTCATTATGTGAGAGGTTAGAGCCACCGGCCTGTAGTCCTTGGACGTGCTGGGACGCGGGCACTTAGGGACAGGGACCACACAGGAGGTTTTCCACAGTGTCGGGACTCTCTGCAGCCTCAGGCTCATATTGAATATGAGCTGGAGCACATCACACAGCTGAGAGGCACAGGTTTTGAGTACCTTTGGGCTCACCCCATCAGGACCTGCAGCCTTGCCTGCGTGTAACTTGCTCAGCTGTGTACTCACCTGGTCTGCAGAGAGCCATACTGTGGGGTTCTCAGGTGTTGGGGGGAGGAGCGGGTCTTCAAGCCGCGGGGGGCAGACAGGCTGCACCAGAGATGAGGGGGCGTGGGCAGTTGGGGGGAGGGAGGGGGTTGCTCGAGTTGAAGGGCTGAGAGGTGTGGGGGTGGGCAGGGCAACTGGAGTAGTGTCGGGGGGAGGGGGGCCAGACTGGCCGGGGCCGCTGTATCAAACCTATTGTAAAACAGGTTTAGCTCATTGTGTATTCCATAAGAACCTGGAATACACATTTACAGACTTTTTTTTATATGGACCATTTGCATGTTCTTGGTATCTGATTCTAGGGACATCTATGGATCTCAGGGAATGTATTCCCAGTGTCAGAAATACTGTGTCTGTTACTAGGCTTGAGTAAATTGTAATGAACCAAATGAGAATATCAATGAAACTTTTTTTATCTTTGACTGTGAATAACATTATGCTCAAATTGACC
Source organism: Notolepis coatsorum (assembly GCF_963971535.1). NCBI lineage: Eukaryota > Metazoa > Chordata > Actinopteri > Aulopiformes > Paralepididae > Notolepis > Notolepis coatsorum. The sequence goes on along the minus strand of NC_140171.1, from coordinate 84,290,756 downwards.
AGACCTGAAAAATCTAAGCAAATTAATAGATGGAAGATGATTAAACAGAAGGTTTTGTAGATACAGTACTGAATTCTGCCATCCGGACACATGCAATTTGAAATATGATTATAGAATAGAATATCAGGCATAACATGGTTATGCGATTAAAATGCGGTTAAGTAGATTAATTAATTACAAATCCTGTAATTAATTAGATACATTTTTTTAATCGTCTGACAGCACTAATATAAATTTGATCGTTGATCTGACATTTATTTCTACTGCGATCACAGCTATCTGTGTGGACCGTGTATGGCTGTTTACCGTTGGCTGCGGTGGGGGGGGGGGGGGGGGGTGGGGGGGCACGAGTGCCCCGCTACGATGGTAATTTCATGTATGCACGACGAGATATAGTAATGATGATCTAGCGTTGATTTCAGGATCATTAGATAATCAGCCGAAAAATTACAACGTGATGACTGGATTACAGTAAAATGCCTTTTTCTCGTGTTTTTCCTGGAATTACTGAAAAGCACCCAAACCATACTCTATTCAAAACGGTATAAAACGGAGATGTACTGATGAAAAAACAATCTGTCTCGGGCATGTTGACTGGAAGCAACTCACTGAGACTCGACAGCGTTATTAGACCCATAGATATAATATAAGATATATTTTAAGCACTCGCAAATGTCGCAGTCTAAAACTATATTCATTGAATAAAGACCTGGCGATGAAGGGGGATCAGCGCCCCCTGCTGCTGGCGGTCAATATGTTAACAGTTTAACCCATTGAAATCGGGAAACAGTATATGTGTATATGTGTATACAGGCTATATAATGCATTATTAGCAGCAGGCGTTTTTGGTCTCAAGCGGTCGTTAAGAGATGAAAAAAACAAAAAGACAGCATGTCTCTAGTCTCCTTTTCTGTAACTTGTTATCTTTAAGGAATGTATCTACAGTATCTCGCTGTTTCTTAACGACCTCACCTTTCCCCTAAAAGCACAGTTCTAACCTTGCGTATGATATACGTCATCCCTGATTGGTTAGCGATTTCAACCTCTATCCTAGGACAAAGTCTCCAGGCCTTATCTGTCTCACCAAATAGGCCCCGGTAGTATTTAAAAACCAAACACCACGTTTAAGTAGGGTGACCAAACGTCCTCTTTTGCCCGGACATGTCCTCTTTTCACACCCTGTCCGGGGCCGTCCGTAGGGGGTTTATAAATTCATGGAAATGTCCGGGTTTCATTGTTTTTCAGTTTCAGTTTCACGGCCCTTTGCGAGCATCTGAAGGCTCGGGACTGCATTTTTCGCCGAACATATAAATTACAGAATTAAAGCGTCATTCGTTGCCGTTCGAATGCCATCTGAATCGCCAAAAGCCATGCCTCGGTTCTCGCGTTACATGCCGATATGTCAGGCGTGCAACTTTTTACGCGGCGCGTCAGATTATCACCCCGGACTCCCGGAGAAGCATGCAGCTGCAGAGCCGCAGAGCCAGCGTCGCTCGGGCCGCGCTCTGACGGCCGCGCTGTGAGGGCCGCTCAGCAGCGCCACCCACCCAATGGCTGAATTGGAGTATTGCACTGTGCGGGCACAGCTGTGAGATCTGCGCGAGGCCAGAGGATGTATGAGTAAATTAACTATACTTTAGCTCACACAATATCTTGAATGAATGCGTTTATTTATTTCGAACATAAATTGAAAATAAATAATAATAAAAAACAAGTAATAAACAGATTAAAAAACAAACAAGCAGGAGTAGGATTGATTGATTGATTGATTGAAAACTTTATTAACAGATTGCAGAATGGGTACAATAAAGTACAGCTCAATACACACAATCCTCCCCCCTGACCGACCTCTCCATCACAGTCGAGAATGCAGCTGTGACCGCGTCGCCGACCGCCAAGAACCTTGGTGTTGTCCTCGACGACCAGTTGAACTTCTCTGCTCACATCGCAGCGACAACCAGAACCTGCAGATTCCTCCTGAGCAACGTCAGAAGGATACGCCCCTTCCTGACAAAAGAAGCCACCCAACTCCTCGTCCAATCAACAGTAATCTCCCGCCTCGACTACTGCAACGCACTGCTAGCTGGCCTCCCGGCCACTGCCACCAAGCCTCTTCAACTCATTCAAAATGCAGCGGCCCGCCTGATCTCAAACCTACCGAAGTCGGCCCATGTCACCCCACTTCTTAGGGACCTGCACTGGCTCCCCATTGCTGCACGTATCCGCTTCAAGGCCCTCGACCTAGCATACCGTGCGGAAAAGGGAACCGCTCCCGCCTACCTCCGGTCAATGGTCTCTAACTAGGGCTGGGCGATATGGCCTAAATATGATATCACGATATTTTCTGACCTTTCGGCGATACACGATACGCATCACAATGTTTTTCTTTTTTTCCCCAAACAATTCATTATGAGGCTTACCAAGACAGTATTTGAGTTTGCAAGCTAACATTAAAGACAAAATAAAATACCCATGCGTTTAGCATTTTTATATTATATATTAGATTTAGATTATTGGATTATTAGATTATATATTGCATATATTTAGCAATGAGATATTATATGATTTAGATATGAAAGATGATGAATTGAAAATGGGGGACCCTGATGTAAACAAGACGAAAGTCTCTCTGGTCTGCATCCTCCAGTCCACTGTTGACTGTTGTTGTATTGAGCTGTACTGTATTGTACCCATGCTGCAATCTGTTAACACTTTGGTTGCCTAAGGTTAAATTAATGATATACCATAGATTGCCAGCGCTATTTGTCTATGGAGAAAGTCCCCTTCTTTGCAGGGCTATAACTTTTTAAATTCTATTGCTACATTGCCATTATTAGGGCCCATTCAAAGTCCTATATGTATTGTTCATTGTGTAGCAACGTTAAACTTTTTCATTCACATATTCATAGTAAAGTATGGTCTAATGTATAAGTATGTTTTCATCTCTTTCTGCAGCTTTCTCCAGAACGTGATATATAGCCCCAAATGCATTATATTGATGATGAAATACAGTTTGATGGCAATCAGCGCGATATAAAAAATTCCAACTAGACGTACTTCTAGAAGTTACTACACGTCATCTGATCTTGACCGGATGGGCGAGGGGGCGTTTATAATTCCGTGGGCAGCGTTATACCAATCATCTAATGTGGGTCAAATGTTCATCATAGCAGTTAGTGTCGAACACGGTAATATTACACGCTAAAACTCACCCCAGTCTCCGCGGGCCGTTGGGCGATCAGCGTGGGGTAGACAGTTTTCCATTATGGGATGTTGAAATAGTCGGTCCATTTCCAGGTTGTATAATAATATATACGTCCAAATCATGTTGTTTTTTCGAGTTATTTGCAGCGATCGATGTTCACTGTGTGAAGACGGAGTCTCTCTAACATTAGCGAGTGCCCGGACCCCATATGGAGTGAGTCCTACCGGGTTAAAGGTTGACATCCGGTTTCGATCTGCCGATCGGCCACCAGATGGCGGTCTTGAACCGCTAGAGGATTGAGAGGAGATCACACTTGTGTCTCAGGCCAGCGGAGGGACATTATGAATCCGATCGCAGATTTTTGAAATATTGATATAAAGACGACGTACAGCGTCCCCCGGCAACTTTAGCATGGCCAGCAAAGACGTCTAAAGACGCCCCCTGGCAGTCAAAGTGTTAATAACGTTTTTCATTCAGTCGGCAAACAGAATCATTTTGATTGACAGTCGCGTCTGCCAATTACGTCACATCGCTTGCACCCGCCCTGCTGTTCTTAGCACCAATTGGCAAGCGCGTATTCATTTTTTACTTCCGCCATTGGAGAGCTCAATGACAACAACAATGGCAGCGGTAGCTCGCCGCGGCCGATGTTTAGCTTTTAGCTCCGCAGGAAGACTAAACGACTGGAGGCATAATGATTTTACTGCAGCAACGGATGTTATAATAAAAGCCTTTCCATACATCTGTCTGATTGAAAACGTTATTAACAGACCGCAGAATGGGCACAACCGAGTCAGCACGGGCTGAGATATGAACGACTAATGCTTGCTATATCTAGGTCGACCTCGGTCGTTGCTATGTAAATACGCTGATGTTATTGAAAGTGTAACTATATAACGTTAATGCCACAAAACGAATGCCTTTGTTATCATAAGTAGTCACTTTTGATGCAGTAGTGTGTGTGTGTGGCGGCGCTGTTCAAAAGTGTCAACGTGTGGACCAGATTGACGCGACACAAGCCTCTTGGGCAAAACATCACGATATCCACAATACGTTTAAAAAGCGTATCGTTAATGAACTGTACCCGATATTTATATAATATCGTCATATCGCCCAGCCCTATCTCTAACTACACACCCTCAAGACCCCTACGCTCTGCATCTTCTGGCCGCCTCAGATCTACTCCTATCCAAGCTCCCGGAGGGTCATCAAAGAGAAGCCGCCTATTCTCAGTCCTTGCCCCACAATGGTGGAATGAACTACCCATCCCAGTTAGGACAGCCGAATCCCGTCCAATCTTTCGCCGTCGACTAAAGACTCACTTCTTCAACCATTATCTGAAATGATATAAAAAAAAAATTAAAAAAAAAAAAATCTAACCCCGACTAACCTTAATGTCATGCACTTGTCCTAATAAACTAACCTACACTGTAACACGCAACACTTTGATGAACATTGTTACTCAGCTGATAGAGTTATACCCTTCTTGCTGTCTTGTCGCACAGAACTTGTAAGTCGCTTTGGATAAAAGCGTCAGCTAAATGACTAAATGTAAATGTAAATTGTTAAGGGGATGCAGACCAGAGAAAGACTTTCGTCTTGTTTACATCAGGGTCCCCCATTTTCAATTCATCAGGACATATATGACATACATGACATACAGATAGACAGTATTCAGTATACTTTCACACTATTATCTTATGCAACTCATATTCACTCCACAAACTGAAATATACATACATTGTTGAATCAACAGCCTGTTTCTTGATGTTAGACTCTCTAAATTGTAACCCCCCCCCTCTATAACAGAATTTTTGGATGTTACCCGGGAGTGAATTGTTTCGTGATGATTTGTGCAGTCTTAAATTCAGCCAGGTCCCAGAGTTTCATGGCATGTGATTTAAAAAAATTGTGTGTTTGTGTGTTCCAGATATCACCTTATTGATAATCAAATCAAAATCAAATGTATTTGTAAGGCCCGACAACACACGTAAGACTTCAGGCTATGGATTTGCGGTGTTTTCCAGCTTATTCAAAAAAATATATATATTATTTTGGAATATTGCAACTACTACACAAAAACGTGAGTACACAAGTTCAACTCATGTTCAGCCCTATGTTACTCATTAGCACTAAAAGTCATTTTTATTTATTGTGTACGAAACTTCAGAATGTTATCTTTCAAAAGAGACCGGGCTTATGCATGTGCTATAAGCATAAAGTATAAAGATAAGCTTTGCAAAAAAAGTATGCAGTCCTCAAGTTAAAATAAAAAAATTGGCACTTTTCTGGGCGCATGTTATGTGGTTACATTTGGGATATTGCAACCACTGCAGAAAAATTTGAGTACACAAGTTCACGTTCAACTCAAGTTCAGACCTATATGCTACTCTATTTCATTAGCACTAAAAGTGATTTTCCTTTTTTGCATTAGTAACTTCAGAATGTTATCTTTCAAAAGAGCCCAGGCTTATGCGTGTGCTAAGCATAACGTATAAAGATAAGCTTTGCAAAAAAATAATGCAGTCCTCAAGTTCAAGTAAAAAAAAAAATGCCGCTTTTCTGGGTGCATGTTATGTGGTTACATTTGGGATATTGCAACCACTGCAGAAAAATGTGAGTACACAAGTTCACGTTCAACTCAAGTTCAGACCTATATGCTACTCTATTTCATTAGCACTAAAAGTGATTTTCCTTTTTTGCATTAGCAGGGCTCTACGCTAACCTTTTTCACTAGGGGCACAGGTGCTCCTAAATGAAAAAATTTAGGAGCACACAAAGAAATTTAGGAGCACCCACAAAAAAAAAAAAAGTATTTCTATTCTATTCTATTCTATTCTATTCTATTCTATTCTATAAATATTTAGGAGCACAGTGAAAATATTTCAAGTAACAGAGTTTATTTTTTTTCTCCAAAAATAAATGTATATTTGTACTGTGCGTGCATGTGCAAACGGGAACAGGACACACATCTGTGCAATAGCACATACCACCAAAGTCACTGGCCCACTGTGTGCGTGTGTGTGTATCATCTGCGTGTGCAAACGGGAATGGGACACAGACATTTTAATTATTAATTAAGTGATTAATGCCTTCTGTGGCAAAGTTGTAGCCAACAACTAGGCCTAATAAGAAAGGCAGTGACATTGAACAAAATCAGTAGAGGGGGGAGCTAGTGTTGCTCTTCTAGAAAAATAATCCTTTCAGGGTTGCCTATTGAAATACTGTACACCTCCAGTACAGAAACATTGTTTATGAGTTTGCGTGTCAGGTAGACCATTGATTGACAGTCGATTCTGCCAATTACGACGTCACACCGCTTGCACTCTGGCCGGCCGTCCGGCGCTGCAGCTGGACCCTATTGCCCACCTCTGCGGTTGATAACGCTAGCCAAGTTAGCTGTAGACACATACACAGTGGGCCAGTTACTTTGGTGTAGGGGTGTAACAATGCATCGCAATGCATTGATCCTACTTTGCAATATTTACAAAACATGACATTGTTTTCGAACTCTAGCCATGGGAAAATGTTTAGCCAATGCACGTTAAATTTGTATGTCTTCCCTCCGGCTCCAGTGGGTGTAGCTTCGCTAGCTACAGTGGGTACATTGGGTGCTACAGTGGGGGTAGTAGTGGGTGTAGCCTCGCTAGCTTGGCCAACTTCGCTAGCATGCTGGCTAGCATCAGTATCTTGGTTAACGTTAACGTCACCTCTGTAACATGAACTGCCTCGCCTGACTTCTCATTCTCCGGTATCTTTCGCGCAAAATAAAAATGAATGGGCTTTGACATGGCTGTATTGTCTGACTCAGACAGTGATGCTGATCATTACTTTCAGTTTCCAGTCGCGTGACCACAGGAAACTCTACTGTGATTGGAACGTTTATGCGGCTGTGAACTGTGGGACTTGTAGTTTTTTAACGATTCTCGCAGCGGAGAAAAAAAAGAACAAATGAGGCTGTAATCTGCACTCGCACACCGTGCGAGTAATTGATTTTTCAGGTTCGCACACACATATTTTTAGGGGCATATGCGAGCAATACTGTCGCACTGTAGAGCCCTGATTAGTAACTTCAGAATGTTATCTTTCAAAAGCGACCAGGCTTATGTGTGTGCTAAGCATAACGTATAAAGATAAGCTTTGCAAAAAAAGAATGCAGTCCTCAAGTTCAAGTAAAAAAAAAAAGGCCGCTTTTCTGGGTGCATGTTAAGAGGTTAAAACAATAAAGGCATCTTTGAGTAAACTTTGAGTAGAGATTCAAGATTCAAGAGGTTTTTTAATCACATACAGTACAGTACATACACAAGACATAGTGAAATGAAGGTGGCCATGCCTGCTTCGATTGTGCAAAGTATCATTAAGTATCTCGATGCTGGGGCCAGCATGTCCTCTTTTTTGGAAATCAAAATATGGTCACCCTAGTTTAAGGCTATATCCTTCAGTGGGTAGTAGGGTGGTTAGTAGCTTCTGTGTGATTGTACAGGTACTGATGGTAGTGGGGTTAGTAGCTTCTGTCTGATTGTGCAGGTACTGAGGTTAGTAGGGTTAGTAGCTTCTGTCTGATTGTGCAGGTACTGATGGTAGTGGGGTTAGTAGCTTTTGTCTGATTGCACAGGTACTGATGGTAGTGGGGTTAGTAGCTTATGTCTGATTGTATAGGTACTGAGAGTAGTAGGGTTAGTAGCTTCTGTCTGATTGTACAGGTACTGCTGGTAGTAGGTTTAGTAGCTTATGTCTGATTGTATAGGTACTGAGAGTAGTAGGGTTAGTAGCTTCTGTCCGATTGTGATTGTTGTCTATATGTATCTTGTGTATTTACCCTCTGTACAGCACTTTGGTTGACACGCGTCATGTGAAATGTGCTTTATAAATAAATTTGATTGATTGATTGATTGATTGTGCAGGTACTGCAGGTAGTACATTTACATTTAGTCATTTAGCTGACGCTTTTATCCAAAGCGACTTACAAGTTCTGTACGACAAGACAGCAAGAGGGTCAAGGTCAAGGTCAACTTTATTTATATAGCACATTTAAAACCAACCGAAGTTGTAACAAAGTGCTTCACAATATAACACATAGAAAATTACTAAAAATACAATACAAAACTGAGAAACGCAAAAAAGAATATACAAAATACAATACACTCATGTATTGTAAGCTGTATTATATTAAAACAATATAAAAGACTAAGAAATACAAAACATTTCAAATACAGTATGTACACAAAGTCAGAAGCTGCAATACATTAAAAACAATCACGACACGACCAGAGATATATGGCTTACTAAGCCTCAAAACGCCAAGGAGAATAAGTGAGTCTTTAGCTGAGCCTTAAAACTGTCTAGGGTCTGAGCAGATCTAATTTGCAGTGGAAGACTGTTCCATAATTTAGGGGCAGCCACTGCAAATGCTCGGTCACCTTTTGTTTTTTGCCTAGACCTTGGGACATCTAAAAGTAATTTAATTGATGACCTCAGTGCTCTAACTGGGGTGGAAACATGGAGAAGTTCAGCTAGGTACTGAGGGGCCAGACCATTTAAGGCAGGGGTCTCAAACTCAATTTACCTGGGGGCCGCTGGAGGTAGAGTCTGGGTGAGGCTGGGCCTCATCAAATATTCCACAAAAAAAGGGTTTCAAGTATTCCAAAAAAAAGTACAACTGATCCAATCTTCTTAATCTTTAGCAATAACATTTCAGAACATGAACAGTTCTTCAGAACATGAACGGTTCTGCAGAACATAGGCTTCTCAGTGGTGTCAGTGGACTCATCCACAGCTATGGAAATGCACTGTGCATTTTTTTTTATTCTATCACAACGCTGTTTAATCAAATCACCAGCCAGTATTTCAGTTATTCTGGTTGCTGTGCGATCTGAGGGGGATTTGCTTTTGTTTGCCTTCAAACATGGTCTCCATCACTTCAGTCATACATTATTTTATTATGTATGCATCAGAGAGAGATAATTGCTTCTTGCCACTGAGTGAGGACTTGGTTGCTTTTTCTCGTTGTGACATAGATTTAACAATAATTCTGCTTGCAGCTTGATATGATGATTTCATTCCATTTATTTTTGTGGTTCTTAGCACTGAATTTTGAGGAAAGGTTGCATTAAAATTAGAGTTGTTCCGATACCAGTGCAGTGCGGCTCAATACACACAATTGTTGGGGGGATGCAGACCAGAGAAGTACTTTCGTCTTGTTTACATCAGGGTCCCCCATTTTCAATTAATCAGGACATCCGTTTAGTTTGCATGCTTGCTGCTGTAAAATGTCTATAAATATATCTATATCTATGAAAAGGCATATGAATTGAAGACAACACTATGAATTGAAAATGGGGGACCCTGATGTAAACAAGACGAAAGTCTTTCTCTGGTCTGCATCCCCTTAACAATTGTATGTATTGAGCTGTACTGTACCCATTCTGCAATATGTTAATAAAGTTTTAAATCAATCAATCAATTAATAGCATTTTAGCATTTTTATGAAACTACTGTATATTTGTATGCCTCTAAATGTTTTGATGAATTGAAAATGGAGGACCCTTATGTAAAAAAGCCGAAAGTCTTTTTCTGGTCTTCATCCTCCTGTACTGTATTGTACCCATTATGCAATCTGTTAATAAAGTTCTCATTCATTCATTCTGACGGACAACAGAATAATTTTGATTGACAGTAGAGTCTGCCATTTACGTCACAACGCTTGCACCCGCCCTGCTGTTCTTAGCACCAATCGGCAAGCGCATTAGTTTTTGACTTCCTGAATGCCCTGTGTGCTGACATCAACAAAGCTACTACCATTAGCTCCCCGCGGCCCACGAGTAGGAGACCAGTGCTCTGCAGGATGACTAAATGAGGCATAATGATTTTACCTCAACGAATGTTATAATAAAAGCCTTTCCATACATCTGTCTGATTGAAAACTTTATTAACAGACCGCGGAATGGGCATATCTCAGCACAGGCTGAGATATGAACGAGTAACGTGTGGACCAGATTGACGCGACACAAGGTTTACACAACAGCCCCCACCCCTTGTTTTATTGTATTTGTACCTGTACTACCTGCTGTCAGCTGTTTATCTCTCTCTGTGAGCTTGATTAGCTCACGTTAGCTAGCGTTAGCTCCGCGGCTAACCCTGAACTAAATCAATGACATCATTTCGAGTAGTTTTCACTGCACATAGAAGCAGCCAAACAGCGGGAGAATTTCGGGAGCATATGGCCAAAACCCAGTTAGGAACCATCGATTCCCATCCCTACTACTAACTTTACTTTTCTTCATAGCTAAATCAGACAGTCAGCCAGTCTATCAGAGTGAGTGCTCAGTTGATTTTCCCCGCTGATCATACCTGAGTGCTCAGCGTCATCACACGCCTTGGATCATTTAGGAGTGAAATGCGAATGCAAGGCTTGAAATCCCTACTCGCAAGCCCGCCCCCAAATATTATTTACCAATCGCAACGGCCAATTAAAGGGGCAATTTGCGATGAGATCATCGCAGCGTACAGCCCTGTGAGCTGTACTGTACCCATTCTGCAATCTGTTAATAAACTTTCCAATCAATCAATCAATCAAGCTACGCGGAGCGCAGTCAGTCAGTAGCCTACACCCCGTATATTCCGATAACGCTATATAAACCATGCTGCATTCATTCTGAGAGAAAGATCTATTATTCCAAATGCTATTTATAGGGTTTTGACCATAATTACACTACTGTTGCTATTTTACAATGAACTATAATGAACTACGGTTCGTACAGAACATGCCAGTGTTATTATGCACAGAAGCTCATTTCCTTGTTGTAATAATATATTCTACCACTGGTCTGACCTGTGCGTAGATGTAAGCACGGAGTCAAGTTCAAATCGAAATGGATGAATCCCACTCTTTGCTTAGAAATGATCGTACGCACAGGGTAAGCACAGATCTGTGCGTAGAACACGTTGATGAATGAGGGCCCAGGTCTTTGGGAGATAGGTAGGGCTTTACCTTTGCCAGGAGTCTTAGTTGAAAGAAGGAGCCTTTGATCACAGATCCAATCTGTTTGTTAAATTTCAGATCCCTGTCAAAAGTGACACCAAGGCTTTTTATAGAATTTTGTTTTTTGGCATCGAGGGGCCCTAAAATACCAGCCGAGTTTCCCAAGCGGTCCAACTGCCCAAACACAATAACCTCCGTATTTCCGTCATTAAGATTTAGGAAATTTAGATCCATCCAAATCTTAATTAAGAAGGGTACAACTCTATCAGCTGAGTAACAATGTTCATCAAAGTGTTGCGTGTTACAGTGTAGGTTAGTTTATTAGGACAAGTGCATGACAGTAAGGTTAGTCAGGTTTTTTTTTATTTTTATTTTTTTTCTTCATTTCAGATAATGGTTGAAGAAGTGAGTCTTTAGTCGACAGCGAAAGATTGGACAGGATTTGGCTGTCCTAACTGGGATGGGTAGTTCATTCCACCATTGTGGGGCAAGGACTGAGAATAGGCGGCTTCTCTTTGATGACCCTCCGGGAGCTTGGATAGGAGTAGGTCTGAGGCGGCCAGAAGATGCAGAGCGTAGGGGTCTTGAGGGTGTGTAGTTAGAGACCATTGACCGGAGGTAGGCGGGAGCGGTTCCCTTTAGGGTTAGTAGCTTCTGTCTGATTGTGTAAGTACTGAGGGTAGTAGGGTTAGTAGCTTCTGTCTGGTTGTGTAGGTACTGAGGGTAGTAGGTTTAGTAGCTTCTGTCTGATTGTATAGGTACTGGGGGTATTGTAGTAGGGTTAGTAGCTTCTGTCTGATTGTGTAGGTACTAAGGGGTAGTAGGTTTAGTAGCTTCTGTCTGATTGTATAGGTACTGAGGGTAGGGCTGGGCGATATGGCCTAAATATGATATCACGATATTTTCTGACCTTTCGGCGATACACGATACACATCACAATGTTTTTCTTTTTTCCCCCAAACAATTCATTATGAGGCTTACCAAGACAGTATTTGAGTTTGCAAGCTAACATTAAAGACAAAATAAAATACCCATGCATTTAGCATTTTTATATTATATATTAGATTTAGATTATTGGATTATTAGATTATATATTGCATATATTTAGCAATGAGATATTATATGATTTAGATATGAAATATGATGAATTGAAAATGGGGGACCCTGATGTAAACAAGACGAAAGTCTTTCTCTGGTCTGCATCCCCTTAACAATTGTATGTATTGAGCTGTACTGTACCCATTCTGCAATATGTTAATAAAGTTTTAAATCAATCAATCAATTAATAGCATTTTAGCATTTTTATGAAACTACTGTATATTTGTATGCCTCTAAATGTTTTGATGAATTGAAAATGGAGGACCCTTATGTAAAAAAGCCGAAAGTCTTTTTCTGGTCTTCATCCTCCAGTCCACTGTTGTTGTATTGAGCTGTACTGTATTGTACCCATTCTGCAATCTGTTAATAAAGTTTTCATCCATCCATTCATTCAGACGGCAAACAGAATAATTTTGATTGACAGTCGAGTCTGCCAATTACGTCACACCGCTTGCACCCGCCCTGCTGTTCTTAGCACCAATCGGCAAGCGCGTATAAATTTTTTACTTCCGCTCTGTCCGCCATTAATTTTGACGAGAGCTCAACAACAACAACAACGTTAGCTCCCCGCGGCCGACGTTTAGCTTTTAGCTCCGCAGGATGACTAAACGAGGCATAATGATTTTACTGCAACGAATGTTATAATAAAAGCCTTTCCATACATCTGTCTGATTGAAAACTTTATTAACAGACCGCAGAATGGGCACAACTCAGCACGGGCTGAGATATGAACGAGTAATGCTTGCTATCTATCTAGGTCGCCCTCGGACGTTGCTATGTTCGGGTAAATACGCTGATGTTATTGAATGTGTAACTATATAACGTTAATGCCACAAAACGAATGCCTTTGTTAATCATAAGTAGTAACTTTGATGCAGTAGTGTGTGTGTGGGGGCGGCGTTGTTCAAAAGTTTGAACGTGTGGACCAGATTGATGCGACACAATCCTCTTGGGCAAAACATCACGATATCCACGATACGTTTAAAAAGTGTATCGTTAACACTTTGACTGCCTAAAAACGCTTTACAGCGTCATTGCTGGCCATGCTAAAGTTGCCGGGGGACGCTGTACAGCGTCCTTATATCAATATTTCAAAAATCTGGAATCGGATTCATATTCCCCCTCCGCTGGCCTGAGGTCCACCAGCAGGACCCACTGAGCTCTCTGGCGGTTCAGGAGCGCCATCTGGTGGCCGATCGGCGCAACCGCTTAACAGGAAGCGCAGTAGAGGTTTTGCTGGTCGGCCCTATTACTTCCGGCCACTCGGTATAGGTTCCGGCATTCTAGCTCGTCACTCTACATAGCGATCGATTGCCAATAACTCGATAAACAACATGATTTGGACGTATATACCATTATACAAGCTGGAGATGGACCGGGTAATAATATATCCCATAATGATAAAATTTCTACTCGACGATGATCGCCCAACGGCGCGCGGAGACTGGGGTGAGTTTCAGCGTGTAACGTTACCATCTTCGATACTAACTGCTTTTATCAACATTTGACCCACATTAGATGATTGGTATAACGCTGCCCACGGAATTATAAACGCCCCCTCGCCCATCCGGTCAACATCAGATGACGTGTAGTAACTTCTAGAAGTACGTCTAGTTGGAATTTTTTATATCGCGCTGATTGCCATCAAACTGTATTTCATCATCAATATAATGCATTTGGGGCTATATATCACGTTCTGGAGAAAGTTGCAGAAAGAGATGAAAACATACTTATACATTAGACCATACTTTACTATGAATATGTGAATGAAAAAGTTTAACGTTGCTACACAATGAACAATACATATAGGACTTTGAATGGGCCCTAATAATGGCAATGTAGCAATAGAATTTAAAAAGTTATAGCCCTGCAAAGAAGGGGACTTTCTCCATAGACAAATAGCGCTGGCAATCTATGGTATATCATTAATTTAACCCAAGGCAACCAAAGTGTTAATGAACTGTACCCGATATTTATACAATATCGTCATATCGCCCAGCCCTAACTGAGGGTAGTAGGATTAGTAGCTTCTGTCTGATTGTGTCGAACTGAGGGGGTAGTAGGGTCAGTAGCTTCTGTCTAGGGATGCCCAGATCGATCGGCCAGCGATCGGTATCGGCCGATATTCAGTATAAATATGAGATAGGTGAATTCCGATAATGCTTTATTTTCGCTGATCGTGAAAACCGATCGATGACACGTGCGAAAAACATGATCCAATTCTCAGCGGAGTTCTCACTCGCTGTCTCTCACAGGCACACACACAGCTGCTGCTTCTGCTGCAGCAGTGCACGCCTTGCCCCCCCCCCCCCCCCCCCCCCCCTCACAGACCCATGTCAACAAAGGCTCCGGCAAGAGTCGAGTCGAGCTCCTCTTTCAACATAACAAGCATTAAACAAAATGGCCCAGTCAACTATTCACTTTAGTTTAATGCATGAGGCGTTGTCTAATGTTATCTAGCTGGCTAGCTACTGATAGCTCCTGATATCAACATCTGTTATCATCAGTTTGGCATTCGTTTTCGCAGTTGTTGGCTAACTAGCTATCGTTGTTCCGTGAGCTAACATTAGCTACCTAGCTAACGTTAAAAACAAAATGACCCAGTGGGCGGCTACGTGGTGCAGTGGGCAAGGCGCTCACCACGAATACTGGAGACTAGGCTCTAACAGGTTCGCCTCCCTGTTCGAGCCCAGCGCTCCACATTGCTTTCAGTTTAGCTGGTTGTCCGCACTAATACACATTGGCAGTATTAGGAGGAGGGAAACTGATGGGTGGGGATCGGGCGTTGTGGACAGCGACTCCTACAGGTCGGTTGGTGCGCCTGCGCAGTAGAATCAGGAAGCGACGGGGGCGGGGCCCCTCCAAAGCCCAGACCCCTGACGTTGAAAGATCGAGCCGCGCAGGTGGAAAGATGCGACTGCTGTTACCTCGAGTATCGGAGGAGACTCGTGCTATGTATGACTTAGTCCACATTGCAGCCGGCTTGTGGGAGGCATGAAACCGTTCAAAGACAGGGGAGGGTTGAATTGGATGATACGAAAAAATTGGGATGGGAGAAAAAATAGAAAATGGGAGAAAAAGTGGATAAAAAAAAATAATGACCCAGTAAACTATTCACTTTAGTTTAATACATGAGGCATTGTCTAACGTTATCTAGCTGGCTAGCTACTGATAGCTCCTGATATCAACGTCTGATATCATCATTTTGACATTTGTTTTCGCAGTTGTTGGCTAACTAGCTATCGTTCCGTGAGCTAACGTTAGCTACCTAGCTAACGTTACTGTTTAAACAAAATGACCCAGTAAACTATTAATTTTAGTTTAATACATGAGGTGTTGTCTAACGTTATCTAGCTGGCTAGCAGTAGCTACAGATAGCTCCTGATATCAATGTCTTTTGACATCATTCGTTTTTGCAGCTGTTGGCTAATTACTATCGTGCTTCATAGCTGTAACTGAACACTGAGGACATCTTATAAGTTTCAGTTCATAGGAAAATACTTTGACTATAATGGTCAGAAGTTAATTAACTTAGATAGTGTTATGCTTAACACCCAGGGCCCTCATTTATCAACAATTCTTAGAAAGTGTTCTATTTTCGTACTTAAACACAGAATTTAGAATGTGTGTACGCACAGAAATATTGGGATTTATCAACCGTGCGTACACGGGTCCTACGCTCCTCTGTGTTGATAAATACCATTTGTTCTTACCGTCAATGCTCGTGCATGATTATCCATATATGGTAATGAAACACCCCCCATGGGATGTGAAATAATGGACTGACCCGAGCGAACTATGAGAAACTCTACGAGCGAGATTGTTCACTGAGGCGTTGTCTAACCAAGAAGACACAACCCGTGTTATGGCTTATGGGATAAATAAAAGGCTGGCGGACTTGTACACGGTGATGTCAGATATCAACGACTCCCTAAGACCATTGCTGCAATTCTGCCTGGACAGCTCAAAATACTAATAAAGACCGTTCGTTAACCACTGTTTGGCGTTGGTGTGTCATTATAACCATACTGGAATATGAATGCCTTTATTCGTTTAGTTTGATTGGCTACCGGGTATAATATGATTTGTAGAGGCATCTATTTTGTTGTCGGTATTAGGTAGCCTATATGAATTACATATAATAGCAGCCATAGCCTACATTATGCAACAGTAACTTGCGCATATATAATAGCACATGGCACAGCCCTGCGAACCCTGCACAGTAAACTAACTTGATCGTTAATCTAGCTCTTGTATCTTTACGCTTATGAAAACATTAAATAATATGTATAGGCTATAGGCCATCGCTTTGCATTAATAGCCTATATTCTCAAATGGCATTTAATGGCTATCCGACTCCTCGCTATCCTCGCGGACGGACCAGTATACCTTATATCATATCATATTCCTATATGTCTCCAAGGAATCGTGGGGCTCTGGGGAATAAAGGTTGGGAACCCCTGCTATAGCCATTATCCTTTATAATGTTATAGGCTATTTTATTTACAGTTTATTCTATCAGCCTACCCAGCATGTAATACGTTCTTTGTTACAACTCAGCTCGTTATTATTTTGCGCATAGATTGCAGAAATACGGGAACGTTTTGATTTATATTTAAAAGGCTTTGACATTGTAAAACTAAATACGTGGAATTCTGTAAGCAGAATACAAGTCATATCACCCACACGATATATGCTCTGTATCCAGAGCATGTATGCTTTTCATTCATTTAAGACACATTTATTGCAAGGGTTTTGTAATACACATACACTCAACAAATAACCTCTGTTAACCTGGGGCCTATGCTAGCAGTGGGGACTGTGCTAGCTCTGGAAACCTGGCTAGCTGCGGAGGCTAAGCTAGCAGACAGGGTTGTGCCAGCTGTGGACGTCTGGTTAGCTATAGGAGCGAAGCTAACGGGCGGAGCTGTGCTAGCTGGGGACGTCTGGTTAGCTATAGGAGCGAAGCTAACGGGCGGGTCTGCGCTGGATCCTGCTCCGGGGGTCGTCGCCGCCGCACCTCCGTTCCGGCTCTCCTGAACCGGTCCCTAGTCGGGCGGCTGCTCCGGGGTCCAGTTCCCCTTCCCGGGCTTCTGCACCTGTCCCCACCCCCCCTCGTCGGACCTCTGCTCCCAGGTCCAGCCCCCCTCCCCGGGTCTCGGTACCCATCCCCACGGCCTCTGTTCCCAGGTCAAGCCCCCCTCCCCGGGTCTCGGCGCCCGTCCCCACCCCCCCTCGTCGGGCCTCTGCTCCCAGCTCCGGCTTCCCTCTCCAGCTCCCTGTTTCTCATCCTGCCTCCCCTCTCCGTCCTGTACTCCCGTTTTCACCCTGGGTTTTTCGCTCAGCCTCCCGGCCCCTGGTCTCCGGGTCCTCTCCCTGGGTCCCCTCCGGGGTTCCGGCTTCCTCCCTCGCCTGGGTACGGATGTTTTTCTCGGGGGAGGTACTGTTACGTTCCAAGGCCCGGTCCTGGCTGGACCGGGCTAGAGAATAACATTGGACAGTGCTCTCCTCCTGACATTGCCTCCCTACCTCCCTCTGGTGACCTAAGCCCGATGGTGCGGTCTGCCACACACAACAACTCAACAGGGGGGTGACATCAACACAGACAGGGATGGCCCAGGATAACAGAATATTATAAATAAAATCAATTATGTGCAACCAACTTACACCCCTTCTTCAAGCATCGCTCCTCGTCTCTGCCTCCGTTCCTTCTCCCTTGTCTGCAAACTGTGTTCTCACCTTCATCATCACCCCCAATCGTAACAGTATTCACTGGAATCAATATGATTATTTATTCAACCTTTATTTTACCAGGTAGTCACTTGAGATCAAAGATCTCTTTTTCTAGCAAGACCTGGATTATAAATACTGAACTTGATAAGACATGAAAACATTGTAAACACTGTAAACTGTGTTTTAATCATGTTGTTCTCATGCAAAGCACCTAAACATCTATTCAACTTAACACTATGGTCGCCAAAAACGCCTTACCACGTCATTCCCCGCCATGCTCATTCTGCCAAAGACGCCGTATCACGTCTTTTATATCAATATTTTAAAAATCTGTGATCGCAATCATATTTCTCCCCCGGAGACTTGAGATCTACTGTTGATCCCCTCTCAACTCTCCAACGGTTCAAGAGCGCCATCTGGTGGCCGATCGGCGGATCGCTCAAACCGGAAACAGGAAACGGAAGCTGGTGCTCATTCCAATTCGGTCCGATCACTCGCTAATAGTCCCAGGACTCGAGCTAGACACAATGGATAGCAATCCGTTACCAATAACTCGATAAACAACATGATTTGGACGTATATACTATTATACAACCTGGAGATGGATCGCATATTTCTACATCCCATAATAGGAATATTTCTGCTCCACGCTCATCGCCCAACGCTACGAGGAAGCTACGGTAAGATTCAGCGTTATTTTTTAACGTGTTCGATATAAACTGCTCTGATGATCATATCACCCACACTAGATGAATCATCTAACGTTGGCCACGGAATTATAAACGACCCCCCCCCCCATCCGGTCAACATCAGATGATAAGTAGTAACTTCTAGAAGCACGTCCATTTGACATTTTTTATCTCGCGCCGATTGCTATCAAACTGTATACAATCATCAATATAATGCATTTAGGGCTATAAATCACGTTCTGGAGAAAGCTGCAGAAAACGATAAAAACATACTTATACTTTAGACCGTATTTTAGTATGAATATGTGAATGAAAAAGTATAACGTTGCTACACCCTGAACAATAGATACTTGATGTTGAATGGGCCATAATAATGTCAATTTAGCAATACAATTTAAAAAGTTATAGCCCTGCAAAGAAGGGGAACTTCTCCATAGACAAATAGAGCTGGCGTGGGATGGTTTATTCTGAATATAAGCCTGGCGATCAAAGTGTTAAACAGCGTTTTAATGCTGCTGTTCTCATACAAAGCCCCTAAACATCTATTCAACCTAAACTGTGTTTTAATGCTGCTGTTCTCATACAAAATAGCCAAACATTTATTCAACCTAAACTGTGTTTTAATTAGAGCTGGGCCGTTAACGGCGTTAACGTGCTGCGTTTTTTTTACATTTTTTTTTTTTTTTTTAGCTTTATTTACCCAGGGTAGGTTCGCTGAGCACAGATGCTCTTTTTCAGGAACGCCCTGCTTCACATTCACACAGTTCCATTCACACCTGGGAGCTGCCCAGTACAACCACAGTTGACACCATTGGCCACTGAGCAACTCCACTGGAGCAGTTGATTTGCATTGTCACCCAACGGGAAAAATATTATAGGCACTATAAGTAGACATCGCTACATAAAACAAGCTGGTCTGCCTGAGTGACTGGTGGAATAAGGAGAAATAAAGATTGGACTGATTGAGTCAATATAGTTCAAGTTTGAAATGCTTCTTTCTGTTTTGCTCCTGAGAGTGTGCTAGATACTGTACTGGTAATATTATTTATTTGTGTTAACTTCTGAATAAAACAATTTATTAAACACAAGTACATCTTATTGAACATTATTTTGATATTTCATTACCAATTATCATAGCAAAACAGCTTTTTCAAACGGTCTCTAATGCATTTTGGAAACGGGAGATGGGCTCATGGTGTAATGGGCCACCTGGCCTGAGAAACATAAGGATGAAAGAAAAAGTAAGGACTTACTTCTGGTCATTATTTGGGTAGAACACACATATTTTGAATGCCTTCGGCAGGTTTATTTTTTTATTTTTTTTGAGCCATTTTAATCTAGATTAAATCCAGGATTGCAGATAGATTAATCTAGATTAAAAAAATTAATCTATGCCCACCTCTAGTTTTAATGCTGTTGTTAACACTTTCAGCGCCAGAGGTCGCTGTTTACCTTACCGTTGAAATGCCAACGCCTTTTAACATGGGGATACGTGGCTGTGTTTGCAGGCCTAAAGTGCTGTCAATCGATTAAAATATTTAACTCGATTAATCGCATGATTGTCCATAGTTAACTCGCGATTAATCGCAAATTAATCTCATTTTTCTTTCTACCTACCTTAAACGGATCTTTTTCAAGTTCCAAGTTTTAATACTCTTATAAGATAAGATAAGATAAGATATTACTTTATTAATCCCCTTGGGGAAATTCCAATGACACACACATACAGCACAACGTCTCATTAATAATAACACATCACAATCATTACATTTTTACAGTAACAACGGCACAGCATAAATTCAACAGACATGTACATTTGTTGACACATGTCATCTACAGAAGGCCTGAGACGCTGTATGCGATACTCGGCAGCAACAACACTAAGTAGTAAAACAAGGCATCGTGCGCCAGGTGGCGGGAGGGAGGGAGGGATGGAGGGAGGGAGGGGAGGGATGGGGGAGGCTGGGGGACAGGAATTGGGTTATGAAACAGTCTTAGGGCCCCCCTCCAACGCGCGTAGGAGGCATCCATCCTAGATAAGGCATCAGCACGCCAGGCATACTCGCAGGAGGGAGGGGGGCCTCATCAATCTTATCGCTTCCAGACAGTACAGCTCGTCTCCTTCTTTCCCAGAATCACCTCACCGGAGTCGCTCCCCCGCGTTGACCCTGGCCTTGGTCTCAAACAAGTCAACAAATGCTTGCTTTATGCAGCCATTTAACACAAAAGGATGACCCTCATGCATTGCATATTTGCATCAAATTCAAAACAGAGTGATGCACAAAATAACTTAAAAGAAAATAATAATTTAAAACAATGAATAAAGTGTGCATGAAATAATAGAGGAAAGAAAACGTTAGGAACTTGTTACATTCACCCACACAAGGGCTGAGTAATCACACACCCCCCCTCTCTCTCTCACACACACAATCTCCCAGCTCTCTTTCTCTCTTGCCCCTTCCTCATCTCTCTCACCCCCCTCTCTCTCTATATCTCACACACACACACACACACACACACACACACACACACGCGCGCGCGCGCGCGCATGCGCACACACGCACACACACACACACTTCAGAAACAAACATAGTATCAATGAGAGCATCAATAATACACCTGAGTGAAGTCTAGTAAAAAATAATAATAATAAATTATTATTTTAAATTTATTTAATTTTTTTTGTAATTTTTAAAGTTAATCGTGAGTTTAAAAAAAACAGTGGCATTAATAGAATCGGGCGATAACGCGTTAATACCACGTTAACTTTGACAGCCTTATATATTATATATTATAGCTATGGATCTAATAATATAGTCGATTGTCATTGAGTTTCTTCCGGTCAAGATAGGGCTGGGCGATATAACGATAACGATAAATATCGCGATATATTTTAATAATCGATATCGAATATCGAAAAAAAAAAAAATCGAAAAATCGTTTTTTTTTTTATTATTATTATTATTATTATTATAATTTTTTTTACCTGCAACAGGGCAGTTTTAAAACCAGAGACAGTGGACAGACTTGTCTTTCTTGCCTGCAACTTAAAGTAATGGCTTTGCTTGTCCAAATGACAATACTGACCAAATTCAGATTTATTTTTCTCTTGTCCATTTATTTTGTTTGCTTTCTAATTTAAAAGAAATTTTGAAACCATCTGTACACAGTAGGCTATGTGTGCTAGCAGAACTAGACTCCAGTCACGAGTCACAGTGCACATGTGCGGTGGTTTGTCCACCAAAAAAGTGCCAAAAGATCGAAAATAAACTAGCAGAGCCAGAACTGTTCAACTCCTCTGGAGCCACAGCCAGCAGAGAAGCCGGTTTACTTTAGCTTTTAAACCAGCTGCAGCCTGAGAACTGGAGTGTGAGGGGATGTAACACTAAAGATGGCGGCAATGACAAAGAATTGCTGCAAAATAAACATACATCTGTTGTTAAAAAAAAAAAAAAAAAACTTTTTTTTTTTTTTTTTTTATACTTATAACAATTTGATAATTATCGATATAGAGAAATAAAATAAAATTATCATATCGTTATCGCGATATGATTTTTTTCCATATCGCCCAGCCCTAGGTCAAGATGCAAAAAACAGATAATTTTCCCATCCATACATTCCCGTTTTATACCGTTGTGAATACGGATGCACCGATATGAAAATTTGCGACCGATACCGATTGTTCAACTAACACAATCGGCCGATACCGATATTTGTGGCCAAAAAAAATTATATATATATATATATTTTTATGAAACTACTGTATATTTGTATGTCTCTAAATGTTTTGATGAATTGAAAATGGAGGACCCTTATGTAAAAAAGCCGAAAGTCTTTTTCTGGTCTTCATCCTCCAATCTTAGCACTGTTGTTGTATTAAGCTGTACTGTATTGTACCCATTCTGCAATCTGTTAATAACGTTTTCAATCAATCAATCAGACAAATGTATAGAAAAGCTTTTATTATAACCATATAACAAAAAATTATATTGTTTATGAAAATGTTTTAGCCCTATGCTTGACTATTATTTTAGGCATGGCAACAAATAAAATAATAATAATAAAGTGAATAAATAAAAGATTAAATAAATAGGCTACACATCTCTCTTTTTGTGTTACAAATTATGCTCACCGATATGAACATAGGCCTCTTTACTTACTTAAAAAAGGAAACATCAAGAAATATGTTTATGGTATTTCACCATGTGTGTTTTTTTATATATTTTATAATGCTCATGATTATTGCTGAAGTCTGAGTCATACAATACCCACTGGCTTTCATAACTTAACAGACTAACTTGACTAAAAATACTAAAAAGTTTATGAGTTTTAAGAGTTTAAGAGACAGCACTCACTGTATCTCTCTCAAACAAAGCTCCATGTTCTCCAGTAATATCTCCATAATCTGAGTTTGCAATGCAAAGTGTCAGGTACAACAGAACAATTTTGATTTAAGTCGATTCTGCCAATTACATCACACCGCTTGCACCCACCTCCTGCTGTTCTTACCACCAATCGGCAAGCGCTTATTCGTTTTTTACTTCCGGGAAGTCCGGCATTGATCTGCACGAGAGAACCACAACAAACTTACCGTAGCTAATAACGTTAGCTCCCCGCCGGCCACGAGTAGGCTACCAGCGCTCGACAGGAGTACCAAATGAGGCATAATGATTTTACTGCAACAAATGTTATAATAAAAGCTTTTCTATACATTTGTCTGATTGAAAACTTTATTAACAGATTGCAGAATGGGTACAATTCAGTACGGGCTCTGAGCAAAGGAAGGAAGTGAGAGATATGAATGAGTAATGCTTGCTATGGTCGGGTAAATAATAAGCTGATGTTATTGAACGTGTAACTATATAACGTTAATGCCACAAAACGAATGCCTTTGTTAATCATAAGTAACTTTGATGCAGTAGCGTGTATGTGTGGGGGCGGGGTTGTGCAGGTCGCTTGACTGAAACTTTTTTTTAAAGTTTGAACGTGTGGACCAGATTGACGCGACACAAATTGATGGATATTTATCGGCCACTGCCATCGGCAAATTTGAGCTTATCGGCCGACAGGCCGATGGCAGTCAACAAGGCACTTATCGGCCGATACCGATACCCGACCGATATATCGGTGCACCCCTAGTTGTGAATATGAGTGTAGTTTCCCAAATGCTGCATAATGGCCGGCAACGTGTATTCCAGGGTTTCCGTTAGAATTTTTCTTTGCAGGTCTGAGTGTCCGGTAGATTTCAATCTACCGGACAAATGGGAAAAATTCCGGTCAGAGTTTATTGAGCTTAAAAACAATTGATAGGCCTATATAAAGAATGACATCATCAAGGCATTTATAATATTTTAACTTAAAACTAGGCTACTTTTGCGTATATACAGTCATTAATATATTCCAAATAAAATAAGTCCCTCGAGACTTCGTGCTGCTGCCGACTTGAGGTGTCGGTGGGGCAGTCTGCCCGACCTTAATAAACAGCAGTCTGTTATAATCACATTTTTATGAGCTAACGAATTCCGTTATATTGGACATTTGTATTAATTATATCAAGCGAAGAACTGAGAAATTTTGGCAGAGAGAGACGGCAACATTATCGTGGGTTTGCGTGATGTATATCTCCACCCCCCAATGACTTGGTGCTAGGTCATAATGTCCTGTGAAAATGATTCCCTCTAAACACAATTAGATTATTTGAATTGTATTAAAATAGGCTAAAATTAAATAGCCTATGCGATGAACGAAACAATCATTTGTTTCATCATTGCTTCACCAAGCAGCCGGTCTAATAATGACATCCTGTTGTCAGCGCGAGCTGGCTGCTGATATATTTACGTGAAGCATGGAGCAGCAGTGTTTTTAGGTCCGGTCTGGAAACCGCTCAGCAGCGCCCCCACCCAACAGCTGAATTGCCAATGGCTGAATTGGAGTACTGCACCCTGCCGGCCAGCAGATGGATGCTTCTCGCAAATATATCAGCAGCCAGCTCGCGCTGACAACAGGATGTCATTATTAGACCGGCTGCTTGGTGAAAGCAACGATGAAACAAATGTAATGATTGTTTGTTTCGTTCATCGCATAGGCTATTTAATTTTAGCCTATTTTAATACAATTCAAATAATCTAATTGTGTTTAGAGGGAATTATTTTCACCGGACATTATGACCGGAGAGATTAAATATGTCGGACTTCAACAGATTTTGCCGGTCAAATACCGGTAATTACCGGCTAACGGAAACGCTGGTGTATTCTAGTAAAATCGTTAGTTTCTTCCCTGGACTAGCTACTGTTCTCAAATCAAATTTAGATGATCGGTATTATGTTTCATCATGGATGCGTGGGGGGGCGCCCCTCCGTTCTTTGATCGCTACCAACGGAACACGCCACACACACACCACAAACACGCCCGATCGCATGAACACATTTTTGGATCAACGCACGACCCTTGTCGATGTAAGCGTTTGGCTTGCCCGAGTAGTTAGACCCCGCCCGCAGGCCGTAGATCGGCCCAGACACCAAGCCACATCGTTTCAAATGGAGTGCAATATCGGCCGCAAGGCGGCAGGCGGCGGTATTGGACTTTTGCGATCTCAGACCCATCCCCAGTGATAACACACAGCTGCCTGCATGTTTTATGAATGGAAATATACTGGAGTATACTCGGGTTTTCGGGGTCCTGGCGCTCGACATTCGGCGAGTTAACCCGACTATAGTCGGGTCCGGCGCAGTAGCCAAACATTTATTCAACCTAAACTGTGTTTTAATGCTGTTGTTAACATGCAAAGTACCCAAACATTTATTCAACCTAAACTGTGTTTTAATGCTGTTGTTCTCGGGCAAAGTAGCCAAACATTTATTCAACCTAAACTGTGTTTTAATGCTGTTGTTCTCGGGCAAAGTAGCCAAACATTTATTCAACCTAAACTGTGTTTTAATGCTGTTGTTCTCGGGCAAAAGTAGCCAACATTTATTCAACCTAAACTGTGTTTTAATGCTGTTGTTAACATGTAAAGTAGCCAAACATTTATTCGACCTAAACTGCGTTTTAATTCTGTTGTTCTCGGGCAAAGTAGCCAAACATTTATTCAATCTTTATTGAATTAATTAATTATTTATGCAGCCAGGGTTACGTTAGGCAATACATACCTACTGAAACATACTAAAACTAATATTAGGCTACAATAAAAACAATACAATACAAACAAAAGGCAGATATAATCACTTAAATAATAATCAGTTGAAATCAGTTAACACAGTTGCATCCGAATGCAGGGAGGGTCTTATAAAACCCAAACCATGTTGCAACAAATACACACAGAGAACAAAAACCCTGCTGCAACAAATACACACAGAACAAAACCTTGCTGCAACAAATACACAGAGAAATATTCACCCCTTTCGGCTTATCGGCTCATTGGACATATTCAGATGAATAAAGAAACACCACCATCAGCCAATGGGCCTGTATGTTGTTTGTCAATATACCTGTACGTCTATATATATATATATATAGAGAGAGAGAGAGAGAGAGAGAGAGAGAGAGAGAGAGAGAGAGAGAGAGAGAGAGAGAGAGAGAGAGAGAGATGAGAGAGAGAGAGAGAGAGAGAGAGAGAGAGAGAGAGAGAGAGAGAGAGAGAGAGAGAGAGAGACGAGAGAGAGAGAGAGAGAGAGAGGAGGTGGAGTAGAGAGAGATGGAGGGAGAAAGGAAGAGGGACAAAGTAAGAAGAGAAGGAGCGTTTAATCTCTAGACGAATGGATCCAAAAGCGATGATTAATTACTGACAAAGCGACCAGCTACAGCAGAAATATACCAGGTGGCATTTAACGTTCTACCCATACCTACAGTATACAGCAGGGGTGCCCAACCTTTTTTGAACCAAGATCTACTTTTTTATTACCACCTAGCCCGAGAGCTACCAGCCAAAATTGTATATTGTAAGCCGTCATTTGAGGCTTTATAAAAGCAGCATAATGAATACAAATCTGTCCAGTGCCGAGTCCGACCTCATCTTAAATAACAAACAGCATTGCTTGTTGTAGTTAACAAGGAGAGGAAGAGTTGATTTAGCAAAACAATTTTTTTTTTTTTTTTTTTTTTTTATAATCGAATTTTATTAATCAAGATCTACTTGAAATCAGCCCACGATCTACCTGTCGATCCACCACTGGTATACAGTTTAAGTAAAGGCCTGAGCACAACAGGAACACTGGCAACATCTCTGCACTATCTGAGCCCTTGTCTTAGTTCATACATGGAGAGAGGTGGTGCACCGCTTGAAATGTCTACTGAGCACTGTGTTCAAAAAGTTTAAATGATGTAAACTTTGACCTCAGTTGCACCTGACCTTCCACAGCGCTACCAATGAGAATGAAAAACCAATGAGAAAACCTTTTTTTTTTGCAGTGAAAGCTTGGGGCCAGCTTTTATCTTATACACTGTACTCAAATGAATAACCTATTTGAAATTGTATTTGCCATTTTATTGAATTTATGTTTTAAGAGCAGATTTATGATTGTGTGTACAGTTAGGCCTCTTAACTCATTCAGCGCTGCAGGCCTAGAGCATCTTTGTTCCTACTACGCCACCGCTCTAAGAGATAGGAATGCATGGCGGTGTTTGCAGGGCTATATCTATATTCTATTATAGCTATGGATACAATACTATGGCTCATTTGACATCAACTATCCATCGTTCAATATGTGAAAAAGATTTCTTTTTCATGTATACTTTCGCGTGTTATACCGTGGTCAATATAAGTATAGTTTCAGAGTGATCCTGGCTAATTCCATAAAACGGCGCTATGGAGGAATACGTGCATTTTACTAAAAGCATTGGCGTTGCTCGCCTGGACACGCTACTATTTACAAATCAAAATATATATAATAGGTATTATGTCTCATCATGAATGCATGAAGGGGGGGGGTAATTTTTTGATGCTTTGATCGTCACCAACGGCATACGTTCTGGAGTACGTTACACATGGTTGTTGCTATTGAGGTGAAATCATGGTTGGATCAAAGCAGGATTGATGTCATATAGTCCATACCTTCATTAGGAGGTACCCCAAAAAGAATATTCCAATTGTCTGATCGCGATTTCCAGTATTGGTGTCCATCGTGTCGCCAACATAATCTACCACAACTAGGGATGTCCGATATTATTACAATATCGGAATATCGGTATCGGTAAAAAAGCCAATATCGAGCATCCCTAACCACAACACATGCATCGGGGGCATTGGACGTGTTTCAATGCCATCGAGTGAACCGCTAGACTCGCCTGACCAAGAAAACTGCGCCCAGAGAGAATTAAACATAACACCGGGTGTTAAGAAAAGGTTTATAAGGGTGGGCGATACTGCCACCTATCAGGATGCGGCCGGTATTTCACTCTAGCGATCTCAGAGTGGTTCCCTATGGTAATCCCGAGGTCCGTGTGAGAGAAATTAATAAAAATATTGAATAAAAGAAATAACGATGAAAACCCGACTATACTTGCGCTGAACGGCTGGCGCTGATTGAGTTAAGAAATTACCTTGCCTGTTTGTTAGACAGTTGTTTTTGTGTTTTTGCTGCAGCTTGTAAACCTTTATTTATGTGGGATAATTTCCTGAGCGTGTTCATATCGCTAAACGTGTTCATGTTGTTCATGTTGCTGAGCGTGTTCATGTTGCTGAGCATGTTCATATTGTCCATGTTGCTGAGCGTGTTCATGTTGCTGAGCGTGTTCATGTTGCTGAGTGTCTTCATGTTGCTGAGCGTGTTCATGTTGCTGAGCGTGTTCATGTTGCTGAGCGTGTTCATGTTGCTGAGCATGTTCATGTTGCTGAGCGTGTTCATGTTGCTGAGCGTGTTCATGTTGCTGAGCGTGTTCATGTTGCTGAGCATGTTCATGTTGCTGAGCGTGTTCATGTTGTTGTTCATGTTGCTGAGCGTGTTCATGTTGCTGAGCATGTTCATGTTGCTGAGCGTGTTCATGTTGCTGAGCGTGTTCATGTTGCTGAGCGTGTTCATGTTGCTGAGTGTGTTCATGTTGCTGAGCGTGTTCATGTTGCTGAGCGTGTTCATGTTGCTGAGTGTGTTCATGTTGCTGAGCGTGTTCATGTTGCTGAGTGTGTTCATGTTGCTGAGTGTGTTCATGTTGCTGAGCGTGTTCATGTTGCTGAGCGTGTTCATGTTGCTGAGTGTGTTCATGTTGCTGAGCGTGTTCATGTTGCTGAGCGTGTTCATGTTGCTGAGCATGTTCATGTTGCTGAGTGTCTTCATGTTGCTGAGCATGTTCAATCATGTTGCTGAGCGTGTTCATGTTGCTGAGTGTCTTCATGTTGCTGAGCATGTTCATGTTGCTGAGCGTGTTCATGTTGCTGAGCGTGTTCATGTTGCTGAGCGTGTTCATATTGTTCATGTTGCTGAGCGTGTTCATGTTGCTGAGCGTGTTCATGTTGCTGAGAGTGTTCATGTTGCTGAGAGTGTTCATGTTGTTCATGTTGCTGAGCGTGTTCATATTGTTCATGTTGCTGAGCGTGTTCATATTGTTCATGTTGCTGAGCGTGTTCATATTGTTCATGTTGCTGAGCGTGTCCATGTTGCTGAGCATGTCCATGTTGCTGAGCGTGTTCATGTTGCTGAGTGTGTTCATGTTTCTGAGCGTGTTCACGTTGCTGTTCTGCTTCACAGCAGAACCAGTACAACCAGTGTCATCTGCCTTTACTAAGTAGCAGAACTGGAGCTGTTGGGGTGTGGGGTTCTGTGCCTTGCTCAGGGGGGACCAGTACTGGACCAAATTACAGCATTGGAATCAGATAATTTCGTGAACAGGTCATATGAGCCCATGTGTTTCACAATTAGGACAATGTAAGTAGGGCTGGGCGATATGACGATATTATATAAATATCGGGTACAGTTAATTAACGATACACTTTTAAACGTATCGTGGATATCGTGATGTTTTGCCCAAGAGGATTGTGTCGCGTCAATCTGGTCCACACGTTCAAACTTTTGAACAACGCCGCCCCACACACACACTACTGCATCAAAGTTACTACTTATGATTAACAAATGCATTCGTTTTGTGGCATTAACGTTATATAGTTACACGTTCAATAACATCAGCGTATTTACCCTAACATAGCAACGTCCGAGGACAACCTAGATAGATAGCAAGCATTACTCTTTCATATCTCAGCCCGTGCTGAGTAAGTTGTGCCCATTCTGCGGTCTGTTAATAACGTTTTCAATCAGACATATGTATGGAAAGGCTTTTATTATAACATTCGTTGCAGTAAAATCATTATGCCTCGTTTAGTCATCCTGCGGAGCTAAAAGCTAAACGTCGGCCGAGGGGGGCTAACGTTGTTGATGTTGTTGAGCTCTCGTCAAAATCAATGGCGGACAAAAGCGGAAGTAAAACATGAATACGCGCTTGCCGATTGGTGCTAAGAACAGCAGGGCGGGTGCAAGCGGTGTGACGTAATTGGCAGACTCGACTGTCAATCAAAATTATTCTGTTTGCCGTCTGAATGAATGAATGAAAACTTTATTAACAGATTGCAGAATGGGTACAATACAGTACAGCTCAATACAACAACAGTGGACTGGAGGATGAAGACCAGAAAAAGACTTTCGGCTTTTTTACATAAGGGTCCTTTAGAGACAGTAGTTTCATAAAAATGCTAAAATGCTATTGATTGATTGATTTAAAACTTTATTAACATATTGCAGAATGGGTACAGTACAGCTCAATACATACAATTGTTAAGGGGATGCAGACCAGAGAAAGACTTTCGTCTTGTTTACATCAGGGTCCCCCATTTTCAATTCATCATATTTCATATCTAAATCATATAATATCTCATTGCTAAATATATGCAATATATTATCTAATAATCCAATCATCTAAATCTAATATATAATATAAAAATGCTAAATGCATGGGTATTTTATTTTGTGTTTAATGTTAGCTTGCAAACTCAAATACTGTCTTGTGTATCGCCGAAAGGTCAGAAAATATCGTGATATCATATTTAGGCCATATCGCCCAGCCCTAAACGTAAGCACTGTTTCCATTATTGCTGGTGCACAAAAAATGGAAATCTCACACTTGATATATTATAATATTATATATTGATATTAGGGGTGGAACGATACGCATTTGAACCGTGTACCGTACGGTTCCCCCAGCAATGTGAGTGCAGAGGGAAATTAGCCCATATTGCACACATTACATGCTGACTTATGGCGCTTTTCCACTGCATAGTACCTACTCGACTCTACTCTACTCTACTCTACTCGCTTTAGGTACCTGGTACCATGTTGCTTTTCCACTGCAGGTACTAAAATAAAGTACTCAGTTTGTCTCCGTGTGGGGAGGCGGGGCTGCTGGTGATCAGCATGAGAGCTCACCGAGTGAATCCACAGTCAGTTGATCCTCAATAGGAAACCAACCTAGATTTACCCTGAAGGACTGGTTCTGGCCGAACTGTTCGTTATACAAGTATCACAGAGACATTTCAAATGTACTCACAGTTGTACGAGGGTTTCGGACAGAGATACGGGATGGTTTGAAAGCTCGGCGTTGCTAATAAACATTTTAAATATTTTTTATAAACTGCTCAAAACGGCATTATTTCCGGCGTTGGGTGCATGATGCGCATGCGCTGTGATCACACCAGGCAGCCAACGCCGGAAATAATGCAGTGTTGAGCAGTTTATAAAAAATATTTAAAATGTTTATTAGCAACGCCGAGCTTTCAAACCATCCCGTATCTCTGTCCGAAACCCTCGTGCAACTGTGAGTACCTTTGAAATGTCTCTGTGATACTTGTATAACGAACGGTTCGGCCAGAACCAGTCCTTCATGGTAAATCTAGGTTGGTTTCCTATTAAGGAGCAAGTGACTGGATTCACTCGGTGCATCACAGTCACGAAAGGGGCTATGAGCTTGGCAAGCCAGAGTAAAACACAGTTTTCAATCAATCAATAACAACATTAACGAGACTCTCGTTGTGTCTATTCTGCTAACGCTAACGTTACCCCTCATTGTGTCTATTCTACAACGCGTTAACGTCAGCTAGGCTGTCTATATATGCTAACGTTAACGTTAGCATTAGGCTAACAACAACGCTGTAACGTTACCAGTCGCGTCTATTTGCTAACGTTAGCATTAGGTAATAACCGGTTTAAAATGGATGGTGATTACCTCACGTTGTGTCTATTCTACTAGCATTAACGTTACTCATACAAACAATCAATAGCGAGTTATATTGAACCCGCTATGTACGATAGCCATGCTAAAACGCTAGCACATTAGAACATTCCTTCCACCGTTGTGGAGCTTAAGCCTTAACAAGTCAGCGATCTTTTTGCGAGACTAAACTCTCCGCTCGGTGGCAAATTGTGTTGATGTCGGTTTTGTTTAATCAATAAATGAGGCAGAATACACAGTGACTGTATCGTTTGTTTATTGAACTTGTGCCTGCTGCAACCATAATGAAATCCTATGCGAGACATTAAAGATGGCGGCGCCGGCTTTCTGTTTTCGTTCAGACCAGTTCAGACTCTCCGACGCGTCTCTCTTCTGACCAATCAGTGGTCTGCAGTGTTTCACGTGACTTTTATAGTACCAGTTCTACCCGCTTGGCTCGCGCTTGGAACCAGACTCGAGCAGGGACTAAAAAAGTACAGAAAAAGTACCTGGTACCAGCCTGGTACCAGGTACTTTGGTAATGGAAAACCGAAAATACCGAGTAGAGTAGAGTAGAGTAGAGTAGGTACCATGCAGTGGAAAAGCGCCATTAGTGGCAGGACCAGCTGCAACAATGATAGAACAAGAGCTATGTGGTTTCCAGCTTCGTCCCCTGCTGTGTGTGTGTGTGTGTGTGTGTGTGTCTGTGTGTGTCTGTGTGTGTGTGTGTGTGTCTGTGTGTGCGCACGTGTAGAGGATTAGAAACTTAACTTGTGTTGTTTCAAGCTTGCCAACTGTGTGTGTGCGTGTGTGAGTGTGTGTGCATGTGTTTGTGTGTATTACATGGTTGCAGTGGAAATGCTCCGGAAATTAGTGGATTGATTCCGTCAACATACCGTAATCAAACTTCCTATAGGTTTCATAGTTCTAAACGTGTTCTATAAAGACTAAATACATAGTTTTATGGAGCCGATGGCACAGATGGTTTGTGTCTCTAGGCACGTGGTGAATTGAGATTGTATTATTGATGAATTCGGGATGCACGATAATTATCGTCGATAATTATCGGGCCGATATCAGCAATTATGACGTCATCCCGATAAACCCGATAAAATTTTGATAGCTCCGATAATATATAATATATTATACGGTGTGGGTGGATTGGGATGAAAGGCGTTTGTTTTTACTGTAGGCTCCTCCCGTGTTCCCAGTACTGTGGTACGACTGATAGCGTGTGGTTTAGGAAGAGGGAGTTTTTCTCACAAATCCAGCGCTCCCTTTCTCATGCCTGGCTGTGATGTAGTCACGTAACTTTCTGAAGCAGCGCGGATAGTAAACAAAGATGGCGTCAGTAGTGTGGGACTTTTTCAAAGTTTCAGAGGAAAACAGTTTGCTTGCTATTTGTAACAAATGCAATGCAGAAGTTCCACAAGGAGGGAAAAGGGCAACAAGCTATAACACATCCAACATAATAAGTCACCTGCAACATCACCACCGCTACGATGGTGTGTTAAAAGCCTACGACGATGCGCTAGCAGCTAAAGCTGCTGCAAATCTAGCCCCTTTCGTGACTGTGATGCAACCCTTGGTTGAATTCACTTATTGCTCCATAGTAGCCAGGTTCATTTGCACCACCAAGCACTGCTTAAAAGCTAGCGGTGGGTCCAAAATATATCGGATATAAATTTCAAAGGTACCCAGCGTTCCATTAGGGTTTCACACACACGCGCGGCGGGGTTTGAAAGCTCGGCGTTGCTAATAAACATTTAAAATAATTTTTATAAACGAGTAAAAAAATCACTGAGCTAGCCTTCGCTAAAATGGCTGCTTCCGCATTTTACAGTAGGAGCGCTGTGATTGCTGGGCGCATCAGACACGTGACAAAGCAGCCAGCAATCACAGCACGTAAGTTTCACCACGGAGCACGGACATATGGACCTGTGATGTTTGTTTGGTTTATTTAATTCTTTTTGAGGCGTGCTGTCCTATAAAGTTTCAAGTTTCAAGTTCAAGTTTCTTTAATAGTTGTCATACAGAAGTACAGAATACTTTCATACAAAATGCTTCTTACTGTTACCAGGGCTGTACGTTAACTTTTTGTGCACATAGCACTGGTGCTACAGAGGTTGATAGTTTTGTAGCACAGGCCAAAATCTTGTAGCACAAGTATAAAACGTGTTATATTTGTAACAGTCACAAATGTGCCTATTGTATTTGTGTTATTTAGTTGCAGTGCCATGTTTGGCTGTCATTTAGTATATCGCCATGTGTTATTATTACTATGATACTCTCATATGCTATTTTCAATTAATATCATAAACAACATAAGGAATATTAGCATAATTTTGAGTGGACTGAAGGAATGAGTCAGCGTTAATAGTTTTAAATGCAAATAATTTATTGAAACATAGAAGTGGGGTCGGTTGGGACACACACACACACAATGGGGGACCCTGATGTAAACAAGACAAACGTCTTTCTCAGGTCTGCATCCCCTTAACAATTGTGTGTATTGAGCCGTACTGTACTGTACCCATTCTGCAATCTGTTAAATAAAGTTTTCATTCATTCATTCACACACACTGTTTCAACTCACCACCCCCGCATCATATTGTAGTCTAGTCTGTCTTCAAACTTCCACTCCTCTCGAAACTTGTTTATTTGAATATCAACATTATCTGTCCATCCTCAGTTTACTATAATATACTCCTGTCCTGACTAGTGACTTCATCATCTTTCCAAACGCACGCACGCACACACACACAGGGAAGGGGAGAGAGTGCCCCCCCATTTCCCTTTCCCCAGTCCACACTGTGTCTGCTGGCTCTGCCTGTGATCAGGATTAGCTTGTTAGCTTGCTAACGTTGTAGTGATTGTAATGGTACATAAACGTTAATTTCGGGCGATGTGCGCATAAAGGAATGGCGACGGTGCAAAGCATGTAGATGCATTTGACCCGTTGCGAGAAAGAAAAAAACACCACGGACTTATTTCGGGACGTGTAGGCGCACTGCTGTGTTAACGCAGCAACCGACCAACGCGCTGCTCTGCTTGCAGAAGGCGCACGGATAGGGCGGATATGACTCGTCGAGTTGTCACAAGAGTTTTTTCAAAATAAGATTATCATATGCACCTGAACGTTGCTAGCTTTCGGAGCCTAGCTGGAGCTGCGCGTGGGCAGAAATGAGACCCGCTACAGGATTTTCAAAATAAGAGTATCTATATGAACCGAATCTCTATCGCACCAGTGCTACTGAAGTAAATCCATCCATCGCACAGACCGCTGTTGCTGTAGCACGTGCAAGATATATGTCGCACTGTACAGGCCTGCTGTTACGCTCCAGAGACTGTGCTAGACAAGATAGTATCAAATAACATAGTATAGCATGTAATTTAGAAGAAGAAAATGAGGTCACAGTGTTCGGTATAGACATATGTACAATGTTCGATGCAGAATAGACGTAACTGAGTTACCATATAATATACAATACTATGCAGTGTACTAATGTACAGTACTATATAGTGCAAAGCAGAAATGGGATGAGGTACAATTTAGGTACAATTTACAGTAAGGTGTACGAGTTGTAGTGCAATCCTTCATCAATAAATATAAAGTGTGGGGAGTGGGTGCTACTAGGGGTGGGAATCACCAGTTTCATCACGATACGATACAATATCGATTCTTTGGACAACAATACGATATTTTCCGATATCACAAAGTCTGCCACGATACGATACGATTTGATTAGATTCAGGTGCCTGCGATCGATACGAGATGATATTATATGCCCATTTAACACAATCAGTAACATTTAAATCAACAAAAAAAAGGCAATGGAAATATCATTTGACATTTTTATTTTTGAGCTCTTCCAGACATTTAAATGAAAAACAATCTATTGTTTTTAATACAAATAGACCTCCTGTTCACTGTTTTTGGTTCGTTTTTCTTTTTTTTTCGATATTAATATCCTATTCACTGTCACAGAGAAGACAGGAAGAATAGCCCCAGCACTGCTGTGGCTAATGGGGAACAAATAAACATAAACAGAGCTGTATTTTGGCTGGAAAAGGCATATTGGGAGTCCGAAGGTGCAGTACCGGCCAGATCCTGTTAGTGGGGCTATTTCGAGAATGCACCCTCCTTCCCAGTCCCCACTTCTCTCTGCCTATGGCTCTGGGTTAGCTTACGCTAACGTAACGTTATTTTCTATCTTTAACGCGACGTGGGCATAATGGAATGGCGAGGATTGCAAAGCAGGTTAGATGCATTTGACCCGTGGCGGAATAAAACAGCAGGGACATGTTTTGGGTTGCAGAATAGGCACACTAGCCTTGCTCTAGTGATGCTCTAGACGCTAATGCTGTGTGCTGTTGATCCGATCCGAGCGGATACGAGGGATTTTCAAAATAAGAGTATCACAATATGAATCGATCTTTATACGTTGCATCGATCCTATTTGATTATTGATAATAGATTGATATATCGATCTGGATCGATGTATCGTCCCACCCCTAGGTGCTACAGTGTGTTTGTTTAAAGTGGGTGTGTGCTATAAAGTGTGTGGAGTGGGTGCTACAGTGTGTTTGTTTAAAGTGAGTGTGTGCGTGTGGATGTGTGTGCTATGTGCGTTTGGTGGTTGTTGTTGTGTAGTGTTCATTGTTCGTTTAGCAGCCTGATGGCCTGGGGATAGAAGCTTCTTCTGAGTCTTTCTGTGCTCGCCTTGAGACTCCGGTATCGCTTGCCTGACCACAGCAGTTCAAAGAGGCAGTTGTTCGGGTGACTGGAGTCTTTAATTATTCTCTTAGCCTTGCCCTTGCAACGCTTGTTGTAAATGTTCTGGAGGGTGGGGAGCCCCCCTCCAATTGTGCGTTCGGCTGAACGTGTCACTCTTTGTAGTCTGCTTCGGTCTTGTGCAGTGCTATTCCCAAACCAGGAGGTGATGTTGCCAGTCAAGATGCTCTCTATTGTACATGAGTAGAAGTTCTTAAGGATCTTCTGACTGACTTGGAACTTCCTTAGGCGCCTGAGGAAGTAGAGGCGTTGTCGTGCCTTCTTCACAACACTGTCAATGTGTGTGGTCCATGTCAAGTCCTCGGATATGTAGGCTCCGAGGTACTTAAAGCTGTTGACTCTCTCAACCGGTGCCCCGTCGATGCTGAGGGGGCTGTAGTCCTTGACCCCCGACCTCCTGAAGTCCACAATCATCTCCTTTGTTTTGCTGACGTTCAGGGAGAGGCTGTTTTCCTGGCACCATCCCGCCAGGACCTTGACCTCTTCCAGGTAGGCCCTCTCGTCGTTGGCAGAGATCAGGCCCACCACCACTGTGTCGTCAGCAAATTTGATGATTGTATTGCTACTCCGCTGAGCCACACAGTCGTGTGTGTACAGGGAGTAGAGGAGGGGACTCAGAACACAGCCCTGGGGGGCCCCTATGTTGAGGGTGATGGATGAGGAGGTGCAGTTGCCTGCTCTCACCACCTGGGGTCTGCCAGTCAGGAAGTCCAAGACCACTGGCAGAGGTCATAGTTCAAGCCCAGGTCCCTGAGCTTGGCTATGAGTATGGAGGGGACTATGGTATTGAATGCCGAGCTGTAGTCGATGAATAGCATTCTCACATAGTTCCCCTGCCTCTTGTCCAGGTGTGATGCTGCTGTGTGCAGCACATGGGCTATGGCGTCCTCCGTGGACCTGTTGGGGCGGTATGCAAATTGCAGGGGGTCCATGTTGATGGGGAGGGAGGAGCAGATGTAGCCCTTTACTAGCTTCTCAAAGCACTTCATGGCTATTGAGGTGAGAGCTACAGGGCGGTAGTCGTTGAGGCAAGCAGGCTTGGATTTTTTGGGTACAGGGATAATAGTGGACTTCTTCAGGCAGGTGGGGATGACAGCCTGTTCTAAGGACAGGTTAAATATGTCAGTGAATACTGGGGCCAGTTGGTCGGCACAGACTTTTAGGACGCGGCCGGGGATGCCGTCCGGACCTGCTGCCTTCCTGATATTCACTTTTTTAAAGGTCCGCCTCACCTCATGCTCTGTTACCCTGAACACTGCGTCTCCATCAGCAGCCGACCCCCCCCCCCCCCCCCCCATTGCCGTGGCTTGTGGGCTGGTGTTGTTATTACCAGCATCAAACCTCGCATAGAAGGTATTGAGGTCATTTGCTAAGGAGATGTCACTGTTCAGTTTGAGGGAGGCGCCTTTGTAGTCTGTCATCGTTTTGAGCCCCTGCCACATAGCTCTAGAGTCAGCCTGTTCAAACTGGAGTTCAATTTTATCCTTGTAGCGTCGTTTGGCCTCTGTCACTGTCCTCCTTACGTTGTATCGCGCCACCTTGTGGTCATTCATGTTGCCTGCCACTAGGCCGTCGTTGTATGCTTTGGTGCGCGCTCTCAGAGCTTCACGGACGGATTTGTCTACCCAGGGTTTTTGATTTGGGTAAACTCTCATTTTGGTAGTGGGGATTGTTTCTGACACCATAGTACGAACATAGTCCAGCACTGTCTCCGTGTAGACATGAATGTTATCTGTGTCGCGGAACACGCTCCAGTCTGTGCACAGGGTTCGTACGGGTGCTGGAAATCCTTGAAAATGCTTGTATTTCAATGTGCTGTTTTCAAGGTTTTAAATGTGCTTGAATTGTGTATAAAGTGCTGGAAAGTGATTGAAATTGTAATTGCACTTTATACTTTCATAATAAATCGCTATCTGACTGAATAGTTTGGTTTTTAGACAAAGAAATAAAATAAATCGGAGCGACTCGAGCGAGCCTATTTTGCGTTCGCCTTTCACGCAAAATGTGGCTGGGCTCGACCCGTAGTGTTTTTATATAAATAGCCTGGCAGTCGGGACCTATATCCCAGACACAGACTTGCTCTCTTTCATCTGTGTACACCCACTACTATCAACATTACACATGGATACAACAAGGACAAGACCACTTTCACTTAATAAGGTAATGTTGGTATGAAAAGAAAAGAAACAGACGAGTGCTAACACTGCGATTGACCCTGCTATAAGTTGTTATGAATCCCTTTAGCGCTTGAAGTGCACTAAAACATCGTAATGATTTTTTATTTTTCATATAATGTTGGGTACATGCTCGGTAGAGTTAGAACGCTCCCAGTCTTAGGGGCTGTGATATTTTGTTACCACACATGCACCTAGAAGTGCGGTGGCAGGTTCGCTAAGCTAATGTTGTTAGCCGAATGCTCTGATGGGGGCCGCCATTTTAAGTTAAAATGACGTCAGCGATCTACGGTACGACTGGAGGGACAAAAGGGAATGTGTGACGTGTGTGAAATGTGTACAGTAGGTCCCAGACTCCCAGTGAGAATTGCAATCAGTGTGTACTGTGTACTGTGTATTTACACTATCCTAATGTTGCTTTGTTGGTTAAAAAACAAATAAGCAATTTAAATCAGAATATGTTCCATTCCATGTCTGACTATTTCTGAATCTATTGACCATTTTAAGGAATGTTTGGTTACTATTGGGCTTCTAGCCTTCTACTGAACTTATTGTGAATCAGCTGATAGGGTTTTGGCTAGACTATACGTT
This sequence comes from Notolepis coatsorum, assembly GCF_963971535.1. Lineage (NCBI taxonomy): Eukaryota > Metazoa > Chordata > Actinopteri > Aulopiformes > Paralepididae > Notolepis > Notolepis coatsorum. The sequence continues at coordinate 84,251,305 of NC_140171.1, read as the reverse complement.
ATTTTTATAACGGAACATTTACGGAGACTGGTGTGGAACTGGTGTGGAGCAGTTGTAGTCTGGAACGCAGTAACGTACTGTATATCTGTATGTCATGTATGTCATAAATGTCACTATGAACCAAAATGGGGGACCCTGATGTAAACAAGATGAAAGTCTTTCTCTGGTCTGCATCCCCTTAACAATTGTGTGTATTGAGCTGTACTGTATTGTAACATTATTATCCATGTAATTACTGTAAAGTTCACGTTAGCTGTTAGATTGCATATTCCATAAATTAACATGCTAAAATTGGCCTGGCTCGTCACGTTTGATTGATTGATTGAAAACTTTATTAACAGATTGCAGAATGGGTACAATACAGTACGGCTCAATACACACAATTGTTAAGGGGATGCAGACCAGAGAAATACTTTCGTCTTGTTTACATCAGGGTCCCCCATTTTCAATTCATAGTGACATTTATAGCATACACGACATACAGATATACAGTATGTTACTGCATAACACATCGGCTCAGCCAGGTTATACCGGTATATAATGCCAAGTCTACATAATTTTGGTTGTTTATAGCACAATAACATCTGATTTAATGTGATGGAAGAAGTGAAATAATCATTTTGAGTAAATATTTAATTTACCACAGCCGCATAAGATGCTGGAAAATCTTGAAAATTCACCTTGAAAATGCTTGAAAAGTGCTTGCATTTTGCCTTGGAAAAGGTGTACAAACCCTGTGTGCAGTCAAACGCAGCCTGTAGCGTCTCCTCTGACGTCAAATCCCATTTCTGCACCTCTCGCGAGACTACGGGAGTGCTTTTGATTCTTTGTTTGTACTTTGGTGAAAGGAAAATGGACGCGTGATCTGATTTACCAAAGCCACTAGCAGAATGAGCCTTGTATCCACCTTTGAATTGCGTGTAACAGTGATCTAGGATGTTACCGCCTCTGGTGTTACAAGTCACATGCTGATAGAAGTCAGGTAATACCTTTCTCAGATTGGCGCTATTGATGCCAAGTAATAGTTGTTTCATGGACCAAGACCACAACAGTCTCCTCTCCTATAGCGTCAAATGTTGTATCTGCTGACAAAGCACAATACCTGTTGGTTTTTAGTTCACTCATTGTTCAGGGAAACACATTTTTAATGACATTGACGGATTGTGAATTTTGTGATTGACTCAAATTATATTTATTTGGAAAAATAAATATAGTCACTTTATTTGAAGAGTCAAAACTGTTCTCTTGGCTTTGTTTTGTTCATAGTAGTAACGCGCATGTCATGATAAATCTGGTTAGGTCAAAACTACAGGAATATACATTAAAAAAAAATATTATAAATATATATCGGTTATCGGTATCGACCTTGAGGAGCAGAAAGTTATCGGTATCGATATCGGGGTCAAAAAATCAATATCGTGCACCCTATTGTATTATTCAAATATAGATAAATTGGAATAGCTTCCTAAACCAACTTGAATTTGCCCTTTTTGAGACGTCACTTTGAGGGTGAGGAGTGATGGATTTAAACTCCCCTCTGCTCTCTCAGTGTTGGTTGTAAAAGATTGTTCAAACGGACATAATCCCCTCTGCCCCCGGGGTCTGGAAGCTTCTCACCTGCCACAGACATTTTCTTTCTGATCAGATACACGTGTTGAAAGTGCCACACAGCATAGTTTACACTTCAACAAAAACTGAGATTTTTCCATAGGCACTGAACTGGAAGCCTCACTGAAAATAGAAGTTACAGTACAATAATATATATTTATATTTATCGTATATAGCCTATATATTTATCCACATCTGTCTCTGTACATCTGCATATAATCCTTTTTACATACCTGTAGATACTATATCTGTACATATCCCTTACTTACTCTTACTTGTTATACCGCTGACCAGTATGACTTACCACTAGGGCTGCAACTAATGACTATTTTGGTAGTCGACTAATCTGTCGATTATTTTTTCGATTAGTTGACTAATCGAAAAACAATTATATAAAAAATTGTATTTCATTTTTAATATTTTTTTTGCACTACCTATCTTTGTGAAAGTGGCTTCTCAGCTCTGGTCCAGCTGAAGACAGAGCAGAGGAACAGATTGGACATTGAGCATGACCTCAGAGTTGCTTTGAGACTCTTGTCAGGACCAAACAACATCCCCAGTTATCCCATTAGTTCCCCCAAACTTACTGTCGGTCTGTTATGTTAAGCTAAGAAGTCTTCAGCTGGCTGGACCAGAGCTGAGAAGCCACTTTCACAAAGATAGGTAGTGCAAAAAAAAATAAAAAATTATTTTTATTTTTTTAATGACTAATCGACGCAACAATTCCTCGTCGATGATTTTTTATAATCGACGTCGTCGATTATGTCGACTACTCGTTGCAGCCCTACTTACCACCATAGTGTTTTTATACCTGTAACACTGTACAATTATACTACAACTCTGTACATGATTAGCATTATTACTCATACTCTTTATATATTTTATATTCAGTTTAATCACCTGTACATTGTATATTACTATTGCACATGTAACACAATTACTGTTACATCTGCACTCTGGTTGGATGCCAAACGTCTTTTCGTTGTACTGTACTTGTACTGCATGACGACAATACATTTTAATCTAATCTAATCTAATACCATCCCTTTATTGTCTACAAGGTACAATACCGGTACCAAACGGTACCTTTTTTGGTACTTTAATCTCTAAAAATGTAATCTACCTACCTCAGTTGTAAAAAAATTGTCCAAACTGCAAACGATTTATTATTCTTATTATTTATTTAGAACAATTTGTTAATATACGACTGCTTTGTTATTGTTGAATCAAGTCAAATCCTAGGTAAGAGCGTATTGTGCACGTGGACGTTGACGTGCATGTGCGGCACACTTCATAGGTTTCGTTTTGCGGTAAACGAAACGTTGACGTCATCGGACTTAAAAAGAAAAAAACATATATATATATATAAACTTTTTTTGCAATACCGAAATGTGGCACCGGTGGATCTCGCGTGAATCGGTACACGGTATTACTGATGTGATTCGGACGATACCCTTAAAAGTACCGGATTCGGTACCCATCCCTAGCTAGGACTCTGTTAGAGCCATATGGAATCCGCGATCACGGAATCGCGGACGGAATCGCGGAATTGAGCAATAAAAATGGAATCAACTATACATTTTTTTTTTTTTTTTTTTACTTTTTCTTTCTTTTATGTTGTGGGACTTGTACAGCACTTTGTTCAACTTTGTCAGTGCTGTAAAGTTTAAACCTTTTTAAATCTTAGACAAACAAAACACTTTGCTTTCATGAAATATTGTAAGTCGTCATTTGAGGCTTTATAAAAGCAGCACAATGAACACAAATCTCTCAGTGCCGAGTCCGACCTCATCTTAAATAACAAACATCATTGCTTGTTGTAGTTAACAAAGAGGGGCAGAGTTGATTTTGCAAAAATATATATATATATAATTTTTTTTATTTTTATTTATTTATTTTTTCATATTCGAATCCCATGCCCATCGAACGAAGCTTTGAAGTATTTAAGACAGCCCTATTAAATGGACTGTTATATCTTATTAAATTGTGGACATTTATTCATTCCCACTTATTAGACACTATTTCTGATGGTAAAATGAGCGTACAAAGCAAAATACAGAATTCTGAAATATAAAAAAAACAAAAAAAACTGAATTTGGAAAAAAATTTAATGGAATTTGGAAAAAAATAAAACGGATTTCATATGGCTCTAGACTCTGTCTACAAGGACACCATACAGCAAGATAATAGTGCACATCATAAACAACAGTAGAGACAACATAAACAACATTCACCTGTTCAGTCATCAGTCCGGTCGGTCTTTATGTGTCAAAGTTGCAACATTTTACCATCTAATGTGACAGCTAGCTAGCGGACACCAGTTAATGAACTGATGAACTTGACCTGGAAGTGCTGCGTATCGTGATCAAAGTCCATCTCACGGCCCACAGTCAGTCATTTTAAGCCAGAGTCTGTCTGACAAGTGACAAGTCTGTTTTTAAAAGGTTAATGATATTATTTATAAATATATATACACAGTAATAGTATACATTAGCTAGTTGGCAAGTTAGCTCTGATCTACCCCCGATCTACCCCTGATCTACCCCTGATCTACCCCTGATCTACCCCCGATCTACCCCTGATTTACCCTGATCTACACCTATCTACCCCCTGATCTACCCCAATCTACACCCTGATCTACCCCCGATCTACCCCTGATCTACCCTAATCTACCCCCTGATCTACCCCAATCTAACCCAATCCAGTGTTTCCCCTACCATTGCCTTGGTGGGGCGGCCCGCCCTGCTAACGGTAACCCTCGCCCCGCTGAAAAAATTATAATAATAAATATATTTAAATTTTTTTTTTTTAAATTTTAAGTTTGCTTTAATCACAGTAACGTTGGCGAGCTAGCTAAATTATACATAATCGGTTTTCATATAAATCAATCTTCACTAAGACTTTAAAACAGTGGTGCAGCATGCACAGTCTACGGAGACACAGAAAAAAACTACCAAATCCATTCCGAGACAATTCCGAGGCTGACTAACGTCGCGCGTAACAAGTCTCAGTCTCTCTCTCTCTCTCTCTCTCTCTCTCTCTCTCTCTCTCTCTCTCTCTCTCTCTCTCTCTCTCTCTCTCTCTCTCGTTCAAGTAACGTTACACTATAAAAACGAACTGGATAGTTGATATAAGTTGATATATGAACTGGATAGCTCATATAAGCCATTCTCCCTTTCTGTGTGTGTGTGTGTGTGTGTGTGTGTGTGTGTGTGTGTGTGTGTGTGTGTGTGTGTGTGTGTGTGTGTGTGTGTGTGTGTGTGTGTGTGTGTGTGTGTGTGTGTGTGTGTGTGTGTGTGTGTGTGTGTGTGTGTGTGTGTGTGTGTGTGTGTGTGTGTGTGTGTGTGTGTGTGTGTGTGTGTGTGTGTGTGTGTGTGTGTGTGTGTGTGTGTGTGTGTGTGTGTGAAAGTTTGATAGTAATTACTGAGGATGGCCAGATAATGTTGATATTTAAACTTAAAAAAATATTATACAGAGAGAAGCTTCAGCAAGTACAAAACGCTGCTGACCGACAAAAGAGAATCCCTCACTGAGGAAAACACAAATGCCTATCCATCATGTATCACAATGGTGATGTCAGCCAGAGATGGGGAGAAGCATGAACCTTTAAAGGACATCTCTTTGAAATAAATTACATTGTACAGTTTTTTTCTTGATTTCTTTTAAACAAATGATCATTTTGTATTATTTAACTATTTAATTATTATTTAGTTATGCAGTTGAACGTAAGGTTATGTATATAACCAAGTTCTATGAATACTGGTGGTGACGCTCAGCGTCAGTCTCCACTAACCTCACTTCGTGCACAGCACTGAATAAAAAACTTCCACAATGTACCTTTACATACCGACATCCGTCTGGCCACACCCCTATCCGCTTACCTTCATAAGCAGGTGTGTGGTCAACTACTCGCCTCCTTCCCAAACTTTCACCACAAGGCGAGGTCAAGGGCCACAGCGGCGTCCAGACGCTGAGCGTCACCAGTATTCATAGAACTTGGTTATATACATAACCTTACGTTCTATTTCATACTGGTTTCCGCTCAGCGTCAGTCTGCACAACAGGAGCTGAGCGGAAGCCAGAAGCTCGACAAATGTACCCCGCTGAGGCCCCCCACAACCATCAGACCGGAGAGGACCGAGCCCCCCCGACCCTCCCTAATGGAGAGATACCCTCCCTATTGGAGGACGGGAGGGAGACGGATCCGACCGTGCGAAGAGGAACTCGAGCAACTCAACGCACATGGTGAGCAGACCGTGGCTTGACCCCACGACTACGCACACGCACAACCCGCATGCCACCAGGGAACGAACAGAAGGAACAAACCTCGTTACTGCCCCCAAAATCACGGAGTCAAGAGCAAACTCAACCCTGTGGCAAGGCCGTAGCAGCGGAGCGCGAAGGAAGACCCAAACCCCCTGAAGGGACTGGATCCCCTGGAAAAAGGGGGCCCGGAGAGGTCAATGACGCCAAGCATCAAGACCTCACCAGGTGGTCACTTAGTGACACCGCCCCACACATCGCCAGCGTATTCGGACAGGGCCCCTCCAAGAGCGGGCCCTTCCCCCCACTAGTACGCCGCCTGGCACACTGACCCTGCAACACAGGCAGTCAGCATGGCCGTAACTTGAAGCACTCAAAAGACTAACCATAACGGAAGCAGGCAGCGCACCGGGGAAACCAGGCAGCAGGCTTTAGACCCGAGCCTGGAGCACTGCGGACGAGACAGGCGCCAAAGGGGTCAACTGAAAACAGCACCCCGACGGAAGGGGCGTATGCTGGCATTGTTGCGCACCATGACAAAGCCTCCATCAAAAAAAACCCACCCTGAGGGGTCGAGGCAGAGAAGGCTGACACGATTGGCATACGTCATGGACGTGCAGGGGCACACTCAACCGGGTAACCCGGGAGTTGACTCTGCTCCAACACACCAGGGAATCAACCACCCTCTTGGTACCACATACGGTGGTTGTTCCTATAACCCCTCAAGAAAAAACTCCAAAACACACCTGCAGGTATACACCAGCTATACCGCAGTACAAGTGTTTCAGTTTCTAAAAAAGAGTTATCCCAGGCCTACGGGTCAATGAAACATTACTTCGGACCGGGCCCGGCGGCTCGGGAAGCACACAGGGCTACCAGAGGAGGTCCAGAAGACCACCCCAACAGCCCCCTCTTCGCCATGCGTGAGAGAGGAGCGAAAATAATGGAGAACCAGCCCCTTTACGATAGTGCAGAGTACAACATGTACCCAACAAAGGGTCTCCATAACGCCTAACCCTGTGACACCCGGGCCGACCCGGCATTTTTCCCCCCGAAAAAAGCACAAGTCCCTCAGGGTACCAGAACAGCAGATCTGCGTCCCCGGCGGACAACGGGTTAACTGACCTGGACCAGCGCGACCAAAACCAGTCCCGTGCCCTAACCACGCCGACATGCCCACTCCAGGAGAGGGGGTAGGTATGCGTGTCGATCTAAAACATGAAAAGAGGGCGCCACCCAGACGGTCCCATTTGTGCCGCGCTCAGTGGCCCACCCCCAGGGTGTGAGACCCCTCTACCTATTTTCTGATCTATTCCGTTAACATCCCCCAGATATGAACGAGAATCCATCGAGACCCAGCAACAGGCGCTCGGAAGAGGAAAAAATCCCCCATCCCAGTTGTCCTATAAAAACGCTGTTTTAATAACGAGCAACCAAGGCGTACTAGCCTCCTGCATGATTCTTATCAAAAACACCCCGAGCCAGCACTATGTACGCGTCGAGACCCAAACACATCAATGGATAGTCTAACCAGACACCAGACATTGGTCCTTCAAGTCGCCTGGGAGAACGACAAGAAGTTGTCGTGCTTCATATTCTTCACTATTTTTATTATTAAAAAGAAAGAAACACCGACTGACATGAATCCCACATGACGCGGCCGAGGGTAAATTTTTTTTACATTCTTACATCCCACCACCCTCACCACAGAGAGGAGACGGGAATCCTCAGAGAGACTTCCCACGTGAGCCATAGATTGAAAAGTCATGGTAACAGTGAGTCATGTGACCAACAGACTCAAGTTACACGTATATCGAGTGTATAGGCTTGGGCGGTATAATTTTATATTTTTATGACATAATACCCCGGTATACGGTATATGACGTATGACTTTCATTTTCATCAGCGGGGGGGGGCGGAGTCAGGGAAACCCTGACCTTTTAGGAGGGACTCTTTATTTTCTAACAAATCATATTTGGGCCGGGAAGGGAACAGGGGGGGGACCACAGAGGGAAAAAGTCAACTCTTTTCAGCGACGCCTGCCACGAGCCGCTCGGGACTTGCCACCCCGTGGAGCCCCGGAGGGACGGTAAACGATCGGAGGCTGGTCATGACGATCCCTACCGTCACCTCCGGGCGTAGATGGGCCGGCTGCAGTGGCGGAGGCGCCCTCTCTCCTCCTGGCCTTCTTTGCCGAAGGTCCAGCAGTGGCGGTGGTAGCAGCGGCTGCTACGGCGGCGGAACCCCGACGACGAGCCTGCCGTCTGACTCCACCGGCGACATCGGGCGGGGGGAAATGGGGCTGGAGCACGGAACGCTCCTCCTGCATCTCCCTGCAGGTTGAGGTCATCAGCTGCAGTGCCGACCCGAAAAGTCCAGCATCGGAGAGGGGTGCCGTCAGAAGTGGAGTCCTCTTCTTCTCCGGCACACGCGCCTGCTCCAGCCAAAGGTGGCGCTGGATTAGAGTGGCCAGGGCACGTACTTTCCCAGCGGCTATGGCCTGCGGCTGGATCAGATGCAGGATGGCTCTTGCCGACTGGGCGAGCTGATCATGTTGCAAATCAGTCAGCTCCGTACCGCCCGTCAGTATCCCGGACATGAATCTCGCCAGCTGCGCGATGTTAGAAGTGGCAGCCAGAGATTGCGTCGCAGAGATAAATGACTGGTCACTCCAAAAAGCCAACCGCCTCGCCGATTTCCCTTGGGGAACCGGCTTCCGTAACGGCTCCCACACCACCTCAGGACAAAGGAGCGCCGCCATCTGCCTATCAAGCCGAGGCACGCCCTCCTTCATGCCTTCTACCAAACCCACCACCCTCGTGACTTGCACGTAGGCGGGGGTAAGGCCCATGATGTGGGAGACCACCTGTCCCTGACGGACGTAGGCCTCCATTGAGGGGAAAAATGGACAGACAACGTCCACCCCTCTCACCGGACGGCGTTGCCATAGATGACCTATGAGATCGTCAGGAATAGGAACAGGCAGTGGCTGCGGCAGCGGCACGCCGTTTGCGACTGCCGCCGCCATGAGCTCGGGGAACAAAGCATGCAGTTCCCCCTGCATACTTTCCCCCACCGAGCTCGCGTCCCTCACATGCAGCAGACTACTGGTTAAAGAGCTACATTCTGATGTGGCTGATAGCAGGGCATCCCGCCGCTGAGTCGGAGGTTCTAACCCAACATCAGCGTACGAGGAATCCCAAGGAGACATCTCACCCCCCTCCAGTGTTACCTGGACGGGCGGGGGACATATCTCCACCGGGGCTTCGAACAAGAACCCGTCCGCTTCTATCATGTAGTCCTCTGTTTCCATCGGCCATGGATAATCAGACGCATCCTCATCCGGCTCCAGCAACTCACCAAAACCAGGTCGTTCGCGTCTACAAGCCACCATCTTGCGACGGGAGCGAGCTGACGCAAAAAGTTTGCGTCTCAAATCCCCCGCAACCAGAGGAGCCGGCCGCCCAACAGCGGACGACTCCCCGGAGGCAGAGGAACCAGAGCCGGAACCAGGCCATCGCACAGGAGACGGCGCTGGTGCACCAGCTCCTTGGAGAGGCAAACTATCCATCGGACGCCTACCGGGCGTGGCTGCCGACCACGAAAGAGGCCTCAACCTCGCTCCAAGACGCACAACAGAGGAGGCAATGGAGAACCGCTGGTGAAGGGTGACGTTGCAAGCGCGACCCTCCGAGGTAAACATTATGACTTAGCTTTTTTCTTTTTAAATATATGAGAGAAGAAAAAAGCAAGAAAAAATGTAAACGCGTATCAACTTTCTTCAGCTAACAACCTCGTCAAGTGGGTATATAACAGGCACTTCCTTGTGGTGAAAGTGAAGAAGGAGGCGAGTAGGTGACCACACACCTGCTTATGAAGGTAAGCGGATAGGGGTGTGGCCAGACGGATGTCGGTATGTAAAGGTACATTGTGGACGTTTTTTATTCAGTGCTGTGCACGAAGTGAGGTTAGTGCAGACTGACGCTGAGCGGAAACCAGTATGAAATAGAACTGCATTGAACTGAATTTAATTGAAAAAAAGAAACCTCATAACCTATCTGGCACTGAACATTGAACTACACGGGCACTGTTTGCAGATGTACTGTTATTAAAGTTAGTTAAAAACATAATTTTGTATTGTTTTTTTTTGTTAAATCCAAAGAAAGAATATTAAAATCAGAGAAATCTGAAAACGGGAAAATTAAAAACTGAGAAATCCGAAAAGGAAACAGGAAAATTCGTATCCGAAAACAGGAAAAGATAAAAACGGATTTCATAGTGCCCTAGTTAAGGTGAGTTAATAAATTCACTCTGACTCTTTGGTCAGAGCGTCCAGTGTGCACTCAGAAGAACAACTTGAGTGCACTCGCTCTGACACTGATTGTAAATAGTTTTTTTTTTATCCACTTTTTCTCCCATTTTCTATATTTTCTCCCATCCCAATTTCGTATCATCCAATTCAACCCTCCCCTGTCACGGACACTGTTTCTTGCCTCCCACAAGCCGGCTGCAATGTGGACTAAGTCATACATAGCACAAGTCCCCTCCGGTACTTGAGGTAACAGCAGTCGCATCTTTTCACCTGCGCAGCTCGATCTCTGTGGCGAGGAGTAACGCGTGGGAGGCTCACGCTGCCCCTGACACTTCCTGATTCTACTGCGCAGGCGCACCAACCGACCTGTAGGAGTCGCTGTCCACAACGCCCGATCCCCACCCATCAGTTTCCCACCCCCTAATACGGCCAATGTGTATTAGTACGGACGACCAGCTAAACTGAAAGCAATGTGGAGCGCTGGGCTCGAACAGGCGAGCCCAGCGTCTCCAGTATTCGTGGCGAGCGCCTTGCCCACTACGCCACGTAGCCGCCCTACTGGTTGTAAATAGTTATGAGTGTTGTATATGTGCCTCCCTCAGTGTTTCCCATTAATTACCTAGACTGATACATTGCCAATAGGGATGTAACAGTTGTATTGGCATTGGTAGTAGTCGTAATAGTAATCCAGTATATTTTAATATTTTCAAAAAAATAAACCAGTTCAACACAGGTAACCACTTTTGCTTAATTTCTTTGATGGCTCAAATGTATGCTCTCTAGTCGATTTTGTGTGTTGAGCACAAAGTTCATCATAGATCTGGCCTCTTTATTTTGCTCTCAAAGTGCACCAGATTGATGCATTTAACTTTAAAATGTACACAAAAATAACAATTCCGGGGGAGCATGCCCCCAGACCCCCCTAGAGGGGCCAAGGTTCACCCACCACAGTCTCACAAAATCCTGTGGGAAACACTGTCCCTGTATTGTAAATAGTTCATATGTGTGTTGTCACTTATGTATAATTGTAAATAACTTAACACTATGGTCGCCAAAAACGCCTTACCACGTCATTCCCCGCCATGCTCATTCTGCCAAAGACGCCGTACCACGTCTTTGATATCAATATTTCAAAAATCTGTGATCGCAATATTTCTCTCCCGGAGACTTGAGATCTACTGTTGATCCCCTCTCAACTCTCCAACGGTTCAAGAGCGCCATCTGGTGGCCGATCGGCGGATCGCCCAGACCCGAAACTGGTGCTCATTCCAATTCGGTCCGATCACTTGCTAATAGTCCCAGGACTCGAGCGCAACACAATGGATAGCAATCCGTTACCAATAACTCGATAAACAACATGATTTGGACGTATATACTATTATACAACCTGGAGATGGATCGCATATTTCTACATCCCATAATAGGAATATTTCTGCTCCACGCTCATCGCCCAACGGCCCGAGGAAGCTACGGTAAGATTCAGCGTTATTTTTTAACGTGTCCGATATAAACTGCTCTGATGATCATATCACCCACACTAGATGAATCATCTAACGTTGGCCACGGAATTATAAACGACCCCCCCCCCCATCCGGTCAACATCAGATGATGAGTAGTAACTTCTAGAAGCACGTCCATTTGACATTTTTTATCTCGCGCCGATTGCTATCAAACTGTATACAATCATCAATATAATGCATTTAGGGCTATAAATCACGTTCTGGAGAAAGCTGCAGAAAACGATAAAAACATATTTATACTTTAGACTGTATTTTAGTATGAATATGTGAATGAAAAAGTATAACGTTGCTACACCCTGAACAATAGATACTTGATGTTGAATGGGCCATAGTAATGTCAATTTAGCAATACAATTTAAAAAGTTATAGCCCTGCAAAGAAGGGGAACTTCTCCATAGACAAATAGAGCTGGCGTGGGATGGTTTATTCTGAATATAAGCCTGGCGACCAAAGTGTTAAACAGCGTTTTAATGCTGCTGTTCTCATACAAAGCCCCTAAACATCTATTCAACCTAAACTGTGTTTTAATGCTGCTGTTCTCATACAAAATAGCCAAACATTTATTCAACCTAAACTGTGTTTTAATTAGAGCTGGGCCGCTAACAGGAACTTCTTCATAGACAAAATAGAGCTGGCGTGGGATAGTTTATTCTGAATATAAGCCTGGCGACCAAAGTGTTAATTTTGTGTTGTAAATAAATATTGTTAATATTTATTTACCTAATTTATGTGCAATCGTTTCATTTCAGCTCAGTGTAGAGAAATGCACCGATACAACAACCGCCTTACTGCGCGCGTCTATGGCGACACTGTTGACACCACGTATCCGTGACACGCGCGCCCCGTGACAACACTAGTAGTTTTGCGGGGCCTACCACCCCCCCTGAAAAAAATCCTAGGGGAAACACTGCAATCTACCCCTGATCTACTCCTGATCTATCCCAGATATACCCCTGATCTACCCCTGAACTACCTCTGAACTACCTCTGAACTACCTCTGAACTACCCCAGATCTACCCCAGATATACCCCTGATGTTACGTGTGGGGTGTGTTTGTACCCTGATCAGGTGTTCCCAGTGTGATACGGTTGTAGTTCCCTGTCCTGGTGACGGTCTTGTAGTAGCGGCATGGTGGTGTAGTGGTTAACACTGTCGCCTCACAGCAAGAAGGTCCAGGGTTCGATTCCCGCTTGGGGACCAGGTTTCCATGATACCAGGTACTCAGGTGGGGTATCTCCCAGACCTTTCTGTGTGGAGTTTGCATGTTCTCCCCATGCTCGCAAGGGTTTCCCCCCCGAAGATAAACCCAATGGAAAAACATGCACAACAACAGATCGCTAACGCTGTGGCGTCCTTGACGAAGACGGACAGGATCACTTGGATTGGTCCCCGGGGCGCGGCTTATGTTGACGCCCTATCTGCTCCCGGCTGCCCATGGGGGGAAGGACAACGGGATGGGAAAAGTGCAGAGAGACATTTCATCTGCGACTCAGTGCATGTGTGTGTGTGTTCCTGTGGGTCGCCCATCTCGCGTGTGTTTGTTAAAACTGCATGACAAATAAAGACTTCTAGTCTAACCAATTATTATTATTATTATTAATTAGTTCCCTGCCGGTTCTTTCCCAGGTGTATCCATCTGTAATCAACCCAGGTGTTTCTTGTCTTGTCATTCCCTTGTGTATAACTGTCTGTTCCTCCCTGCATGCGTCGCTGATCCTGTTTGTACAGTTCTGTGTTTTGTTTGTCGTTATTTTATGTTACTCTTTTTGGTTACAATCCATGGTAAATATAATTAAATATCTTTTTTGGTTACTCTGGCTACCGTCTCCTAAAAGACGACGAGCACTCCTTCAGTCAATTGTAACGTAATTCCTGACCTACCCCCGATATACCCCTGATCTACCCCCGATCTACCCTTGATATATCCCTGAACTACCCCGTTCTACCCCCAATCTAACCCTGATCTACCTCTGATCTACCCAAAGCCAGATGTCACAAAAAACGAAACTGCTCGAAAAACGTTCTCAGGACAAGTTGTTCTTCATAATGGATACATTCAGCTCCAGCTAGTTGGCCACAAAACAAATGCAAAATCCATGGGGCCGTCTGTACAAGCCTGGAAACAAACACTGAAACCCACTCCACAGTGCATGTTGAAGTGCATGTTGAAGTGCCTTTTACAGTGGCCCCATGGGTGATGCATTAGTCTCGTGGTTAACTAAGGAAGAGCTGAGAAATGCCTCTACCTCTCGACAACACTGGGAGCAGGAAACAGGGCTCTGAGCAGCGTTTACATAGAGGCCTTTAAACTCACAGCCATGTGAATTATTGATGTGTGGTGGCTGAGCGTCAAAACCTGCTTCCCTGCAGGATTGATGGCCCATGTTTTCAAGATGTCTCATCCTCCTCCTCACAACCCCCTTCTCCTCTTCTCTCTCCTTTACTGCACTTTTTCTGTCATTTCTAAAATGTAATTTTCAGGAGCGGGGGACATTATCCACCATTTTCCACCCTCTCTCCATCCCTCTCCTCTCCCTTCCCCTCCTCTCCACTCCTCTCCTCTCCCTTCCCCTCCTCTCCCTTCCCCTCCTCTCCACCCCTCTCCTCTCCCTTCCCCTCCTCTCCACACCCTGCCTCTCTCCTCCTCTTCTCTCTGCTCTCCCCTCCTCCCCTCTCCCTTACCCTCCTCTCCACTCCCCACCTCGCCTCTCTTCCCCTCCTCTTGCATGTCCTCTCATCTTCTCAATGCCCTCCTCTCCTCTCTCCCCTCCTCCCCTCTCTTCTATCCCCTCCTCTCCTCTCTTCTCTCCCCTCCTCTCCTCTTCTTTCTCCTCTCTTCTCATCTCTTCTTAAATCCTGGCATCAGCCTGAGATTCCATAGTGTTATTTGTCTTTTGATTTTCTTTCCAACCTGTTTGGAACATTTCTATACGTAATCTATCTGGAGTGGAGAAAAAAATCTCCATCTCCCCTTCCCTCCCTCTTTCTCTTTCACCACAAGGTGAGAACAAGGGCCGCAGTGGCGTCCTGACGCTGAGCGTCACCAGAATTCATAGAACTTGGTTATATACATAACCGTACGTTCTATTTCATTCTGGCTCCGCTCAGCGTCAGTCTGCACAAGAGGAGCTGAGCGGAAGCCAGAAGCTCGACAAATGTACCCCGCTGAGGCCCCCCACAACCATCAGACCGGGGAGGACCGAGCCCCCCGACCCTCCCTAATGGAGGATACCCTCCCTATTGGAGGACGGGAGGGAGACTGATCCGACCGTGCGAAGAGGAACTCAAGCAACTCAACGCACAGGGTGAGCAGATCGTGGCTTGACCCCACGACTACGCACACGCACAACCCGCATGCCACCAGGGAACGAACGGAAGGAACAACACTCGTTACTGCCCCCAAAATCACGGGGTCAAGAGCAAACTCAACCCCGTGGCAAGGCCGTAGCAGCGGAGCGCGAAGGAAGACCCAGACCCACTGAAGGGACTGGATCCCCTGGAAAAAGGGGGGCCCGGAGAGGTCAATGACGCCAGGCATCAAGACCCCACCAGGCGGTCACTTAGTGACACCGCCCCCCACATCGCCAGCGTATTCGGACAGGGCCCCTCCAAGAGCGGGCCCTTTCCCCCCATTAGTACACCGCCTGGCACACTGACCCTGCAACACAGGCAGTCAGCATGGCCGTAAAGCTTTCAAAAAGTTAACCAATGGAAGCAGGCAGCGCACCAGGGAAACCAGGCAGCAGGTTGTAGACCCGAGCCTGGAGCACTGCGGACGAGACAGGCGCCAAAGGGGTCAACTGAAAACAGCCCCCCCGGCGGGGCGTATGCTGGCGTTGTTGCGCACCATGACAAAGCCTCCATCAAAAACCCCCACCCAGAGGGGTCGAGGCAGAGAAGGCTGACACGATTGGCAGACGTCATGAACGTGCAGGGGCACACTCAACCGGGTAACCCGGGAGTTGACTCTGCTCCAACACACCAGGGAATCAACCACCCTCTTGGTACCACATACGGTGGTTGTTCCTATAACCCCTCAAGAAAAAAGGGTTATCCCAGGTCTACGGTTTCAACGAAACATTACTTCGGACCGGGCCCGGCGGCTCGGGAAGCACACAGGGTTACCAGAGGAGGTCCAGAAGACCACCCCAACAGCCCCCTCTTCGCCATGCGTGAAAGAGGAGTGAAAGAAAGGAGAACCAGCCCCTTATAATAGTGCCAGGTACAACGTGTACCCAACAAAGGGTCTCCATAATGCCTAACCCCGTGACACCCGGGCCGACCCGGCATTTTCCCCCCCGAAAAAAGCACAAGTCCCTCAGGGTACCAGAACAGCAGATCCGCATCCCCGGCGGACAACGGGTTAACTGACTTGGACCAGCGCGACCAGAACCAGTCCCGTGCCCTAACCACGCCGACATGCCCACTCCAGGAGAGGGGGCAGGTATGCGTGTTGATCTAAAACATGAAAAGAGGGCGCCACCCAGACGGTCCTATTTATACCGCGCTCAGTGGCCCACCCCAAGGGCGTGAGACCCCTCTACCTATGTTCTGATCTATTCCGTTAACATCCCCCAGATATGAACGAGAATCCGTCGAGACCCAGTAACAGGCTCTCGGAAGAGGAAAAAATCCCCCATCCCAGTTGCCCTATAAAAACGCTGTTTTAATAACAAGCAACCAAGGCGTACTAGCCTCCCGCATGATTCTTAACAGAAACACCCCGAGCCAGCACTATGTATGCGTCGGGACCCAAAACATATCAATGGACAGTCTAACCAGACCCCACATTGATCCTTCAAGGCGCCTGGGAGAACGACAAGAAGGTTGTCGTGCTTCATATTCTCCACTCTTTTTATTAAAAAAGAAAGAAACACCGACTGACATGAATCCCACGTGACGCAGCCGAGGGTAATTTTTTTAACATTTTTACATCCCGCCACCCTCACCACAGAGGAGAGACGGAACTCCTCAGAGAGACTTCCCACGTGAGCTGTAGATTGAAAAGTCACAGTAACATTGAGTCATGTGACCAACCGACTCAAGTTACACGTATATCGAGCGTAGTAGAACAGTAAGTTCCTACGCTCTGCCCCGACAACTTGACAACAGACCCTACATACGGGTTTAAACTCACGGAAGCCATCGTCCAATAGAAACATGCCTAGTGACGTTTGCTATGATGGGGGGAAACCCAAGACTCAATCGCCTGTGATAGGTGCGGAGTCTGGGAAACCCTTCCCCCCCCCCCCCCCGTGCCAAGCTGCCTAACAGCTTGACCCTGACCGAATGAAAAGAGAGTCCCAGAAACCCCCTGACCAATCAGAAGAGGGAAGGAGGGGTTTATCCGGTACCCCCTCGCAAGCCCAACCCTCACATATGACAACAACAACAGCCATATGATACCTTCAGTAGCAATGCCAATGAATAGCGCAAGCTAATCCAATGCACGCTAGCCACAGACACATCTGTGAACAGGGTTTATAGCAAGGCCAAGTTGTGTGTGTGTGAACCCGACACCCGCATCTATGTTGTAAGACACAGCAAAATCTGATAGAGAGAGAGAGCGGCTGAGCCGCGGTACGTTTTCATACGAGCATTACTGCAAACCAACACAATAGTGTTGCAGCTCAATATCACTGTTTAAGCAACAGAGCACACAACTAACATCTACCTTTACGTGGAGATTCAGGTCGAGGCAGAAAAAAACCTTTTTCAACCAAGTGTAGGCTGCAGGCCTTGCTTAAGCTCTAACATGAAAGTAACGTCTAGCCCTCCTATCAAACCCATACTAGCGAAAGATTCACACGTTGCATCCCCATCATATGTTTGGTGAATAAACACACAGTTTGTTAACAAAAAATACAGTCCCTCTCGACGATCCCTACCGTCACCTCCGGGCGTAGATGGGCCGGCTGCAGTGGCGGAGGCGCCCTCTCTCCTCCTGGCCTTCTTCGCCGAAGGTCCAGCAGTGGCGGTGGTAGCAGCGGCGGCCACGGCGGAGGAACCTCGATGACGCGGCGGCCGTCTGACTCCACCGGCAACATCGGGCGGGGGGAAATGAGGCTGGAGCACGGAGCGCTCCTCCTGCATCTCCCTGCAGGTTGAGGTCATCAGCTGCAGTGCCGACCCGAATAGTCCAGCCTCGGAGAGGGGTGCCGTCAGAAGTGGAGTCCTCTTCTTCTCCGGCACACGCGCCTGCTCCAGCCAAAGGTGGCGTGGATCAGAGTGGTCAGGGCGCGTACTTTCCCAGCGGCTATAGCCTGCGGCTGAATCAGATGCAGGATGGCTCCTGCCGACTGGGCGAGCTGATCATGCTGTAAATCAGTCAGCTCCGTGCCGCCCGTCAATATCCCGGACATGAATCTCGCCAGCTGCGCGATGTTGGAAGTGGCAGCTAGAGATTGTGTCCCAGAGATAAATGACTGGTCGCTCCAAAACGCCAACCGCCTCGCCGATTTCCCTTGGGGAACCGGCTTCCGTAACGGCTCCCACACCACCTCAGGACAAAGGAGCGCCGCCATCGGCCTATCAAGCCGTGGCACGCCCTCCTTCATGCCGTCTACCAAACCCACCATCCGCGTGACTTGCACGTAGGCAGGAGTAAGGCCCATGATGTGGGAGACCACCTGGCCCTGACGGACGTAGGCCGCCATTGAAGGGAAAAATGGGTAGACAACGTCCACCCCTCTCACCGGGCGACGTTGCCATAGATGACCTATGAGATTGTCACGGACAGGAACAGGCAGTGGCTGCGGCAGCGGCACGCCGTTTGCGACTGCCGCCGCCGCCATGAGCTCGGGGAACAAAGCACGCAGTTCCCCCTGCATACTTTCCCCCTCCGAGCCCGCGTCCCTCACATGCAGCAGACTACTGGTTAAGGAGCCACATTCTGATGTGGCTGATAGCAAGGGCATCCCGCCGCCGAGTCGGAGGTTCTAACCCAACATCTGCGGACGAGGAACCCCAAGGAGACATCTCACCCCCCTCCACTGTTACCTGGACGGGCGGGAGACATGTCTCCGCCGGGCCCAAGAACCTGTCCGCCTCTATCATGTAGTCCTCTGTTTCCATCGGCCATGTAGAGACAGACGCATCCTCATCCGGCTCCAGCAACTCACCAAAACCAGGCCGTTCGCGTCTGCAAGCCACCATCTTGCGACGGGAGCGAGCTGACGCAAAAAGTTTGCATCTCAAATCCCCCGCAACCAAAGGCGCCGGCCGCCCAACAGCGGACGACTCCCCGGAAGCAGAGGAACCAGAGCCGGAACCAGGCCATCGCACAGGAGACGGCACTGGTGCACCAGCTCCTTGGAGAGGCAAACTACCCATCGGACGCCTACCGGGCGTGGCTGCCGACCACGAGAGAGGCCTCAACCCCGCTCCAAGACGCACGACAGAGGCGGCGATGGAGAACCGCTGGTGAAGAGTGGCGTTGCGAGCGCGACCCTCCGAAGTAGACATTATGACTTCGCTTCTTTCTTTCGAAATATATGAGAGAAGAAAAAAGCAAGAAAAAATGTAAACACGTCTCAACTTTCTTCAGCTAACAACCTCGTCAAGTGTGGGATCTACCGAAGGCACTTCCTTGTGGTGAAAGTGAAGAAGGAGGCGAGTAGGTGACCACACACCTGCTTATGAAGGTAAGCGGATAGGGGTGTGGCCAGACGAATGTTGGGATGTAAAGGTACATTGTGGAATTTTTTATTCAGTGCTCGTGCACGAAGTGCGTGCAGACTGACGCTGAGCGGAGCCAGAATGAAATAGAACTTAGCTTTGGGCGAAAGCTCTACTGCTTACGTCAGGTGTCTCAAACTCAATTTACCTGGGGGCCGCTGGAGGTAGAGTTTGGGTGAGGCTGGGCCGCATCAAATATTCCACAAAAAAAGGGTTTCAAGTATTCAAAAAAAAAGTACAACTGATCCAATCTTCTCAATCTTTAGCAATAACATTTCAGAACATAAACAGTTCTTCAGAACATAGGCTTCTCAGTGGTGTCAGTGGACTCATCCACAGCTCTGGAAATGCACTGTGCATTTTTTTTTATTCTATCACAAAGCTGTTTAATCAAATCACCAGCCAGTATTTCAGTTATTCTGGTTGCTGTGCGATCTGAGGGGGATTTGCTTTTGTTTGCCTTCAAACATGGTCTCCATCACTTCAGTCATACATTATTTTCAAATTGCCAACCTTCACAAGAGCTACAGTTTTTAGGCATATAGTCACATTGGTTTGGTGCTGGGACTCAGGATGAACGCATATTTTTCAGTCCATTCACCTTTGAATTGCAGTCGACTTGTCTTTTACTGCCCATCTTTGAACATGCCATATTTTTCTGCTGGCGAAACTAGGTTACGTACTAGCTACATTTATCTCACGGAGATAGAACTGGGAGCGAGGCTACTGTAGATGCGCTGTCAACTCTGCTCTGACTCGGACTGAAAGAGACGACACGCAGTCCGTGAAGACCCGCCCTACTCCCCTACTCTGCATCTGATTCGCAGACTGTGGGTGAGGGGGAAAAATGCGGACGGGACGCTGAATGTGATTGGACCAGACCCGTACACAGACACAGACAGACAGTGGCAGTGCAGCCGGACATGCAGAACACTGCTCGCAGTCAGAGGAGATAGCGAGGATGCATTTGCCTTCCACTTTACTTGATATCACTCCGAAATCACGTTTCAACCAAGTCACTAGCGTAACGTTGCTGTCATGAGTAGGGATGCCCCGATCGATCGGCCACCGATCGTTATCGGCCGATACTCAGTATAAATATGCAATCTGTGAATTCCGATAATTAGTCATATTCGCCGATAGCGGAAACCGATCAAGCGAAGCTCTCACTCGCTGTCTGTCTCAGACACACACGACCTGCAAACTGCCGCTGCTCCTCCTCCCTAGCCCCGCCCGCCCCGTGTAGAGTTTGTAAACAAAGAGGTGCGGCTCCTCTGCTCGAGTCTGTAGTGCACTGCATTCGACCTGCGCTAACGTTAGCTACCTAGCTATCGTTACTGTTTAAACAAAATTACCCAGTCAACTATTCACGTTTAGTAGGCATTGTCTAACGGTATTTAGCCGGCTAGCTACCGATAGCTCCTGATATCAACAAATGATCCAGAAAGTCTAGTAGTTCATGTTCATACCTCAGTTAGCTTGCGTTAGCTGACGTTCGTTTACTGTTCAAAACGAAATGTCCCATTGAACTAAAGTTCTGTCTTAACGTCATCTAGCCGGCTAGCAGTAGCTACAGATAGCTCTTGATATCAATGTCTTATAACATTGATTTAATGCGTATTCGAGCTGAGGGCTTGCTGAATGTGAAATGACCAAAGCACTTAACGTTACCAATGGGGTCCCGCTGCAGCGCCGGAGAATCCTTTTTGGAGCTGGGCTACTAGAGTATACACACAGACAGTGGAGCTGTTTGCAGATAGTGAGCATTTTGACTTGTTGCGTGGTGGCGATGTCTCGCAGTCGCAGATAATACAAGTACAAGTCTAATTATATAATATATATATTTTATAAAAAAAAAAAAAAAAAGAATTATATAAAATAATTTTTAATTTCTTTTTAATCAAAAACAATCGGTATCGGATCGGTATCGGCCGATATGGCTCACGACGATCGGTGATCGGTATCGGTGGCAAAAAACGTGATCGGGGCATCCCTAGTCATGAGCCTGTGCTATGGTAGCCTACACAGGGTATCCGCGGATCCTTAAAAAGTCTTAAAAAGTCTTAAATTTGTTTATCAACTATTAAGGCCTTAATTTGTCTTAAAATGTCTTAAATCCATCTTTCAAAGGTCTTAAAAATGCCATAGACAGGAAAGATAAATGCCATGTCATCTTATGTTTCATTATGAAATCTGGGGAAAAACGGGTAACTGGAGATAAAGTCGGACTTTTTATTTACCGAGTAGCATAAAATGCAATGGAGCGGAACCAACAGAGGTCCTTATGTTTGCCGGGAACTATTTCAGCAACAGAGTCTATAGCTAACGTTAGCAAGCACTAACGTTGCGTTTAGTTATGGGAAAGTGCACATTTGACGAGAACTAGTTCGACAACCCAGTGTTTGCATCATGGAACTATTTCAGCAACGGAGTCTATAGCTAACGTAGCCCCTTTCGTGACTGTGATGCACGCCAATATGCTTTGGTGTGCATCACAGTCACGAAAGGGGCTATAGCTAACGTAACGTTAGCAGCGAAGCCTGCTGCAAATGCCGCAAAACAAGATTTTAAACGGGACGGTGGGAGTGAAAGCAGTCGAGTCGCACATGCTGAGCTCTAAGCATACCTCTAAAACCCGCCTGCAAAGTAAACTAGTATTTCGCATTTCTGCCTCCACCTCAGCTGCGCCATCTCAGGTACGACTACCGGCAACCTGTCATGTATGTTGTGTGTGTCATAAATGTCACTATGAATTGAAAATGGGGGACCCTGATGTAAACGAGACAAACGTCTTTCTCTGGTCTGCATCCCCTTAACAATTGTGTGTATTGAGCCGTACTGTATTGTACCCATTCTGCAATCTGTTAAATAAAGTTTTCATTCATTCATACAACCTATTAATACTATATCTATATCTGTACATATATCTTACTTACTCGTTACGCTGCTGGCTAGTATGACTTGAATGAATGAAAACTTTATTTAACAGATTGCAGAATGGGTACAATACAGTATGGCTCATTATACAACGGCATGCAAATTTCTCGATTCTGATTGGCTGAAACAGTCATTTTACACGTCTTTATTGGCAACAATTCCACGCTGCTGGCCCAGGACCCGCCCACAACCGAACCACATCACATCACTCCGCCGGATCACAAGAAGGTGGACAATAATCTTTACAAATGGATATGTTGATAGCGACTAAACGACTAAATATCAAGCGATTCTGTCACAGCGAATGTCTTAGTCGTTTAAACAATGTTGGATGATGTAATTGATGGGTCTTGAATCATTCTGTAATTAGTGATAGGGATTTAAAGGCCTGCAGGCTTAGCGTCAGCGAAGCATCGAGAAACGAAGAGGGACAAAGAGGAGTTTTCCTGGAGTTATCCGCAGAGGGATCCACCTAGCGCTAAGTACACCCTAGTCCTATCTTTCACTCCACTCTGCTATTCCTCTACTTCCTCCCTGCCACTCTTGACACCACAATGTGTCTCATATCCACAATCTGCTCTTCCAGAACAGATTCAACCCACCCACGGCAGTTTGCTAGCAACCCGGCTAATCTCTCCTACCCTCCTACAGCCACTAATACACCTGTCACAGTACGGGGAGGCTTATGGAATTGTCAATCAGCAGTCAAGAAAGCTGACTTCATTACTGCCTACGCCCATAGTCAAAATCTGCAGCTCCTGGCTCTAACTGAGACCTGGATAACCCCCAATAACTCATCAACACCTGCAGCATTATCTACAAACTATAACTTCACTCACACACCTCGACCTTCCAGACGGGGTGGATGCACTGGCCTCATGACATCTCCTTCATGGACTACAAACTTAACACCCCTCCCAGCTCTGTCACTCTCCTCTTTTGAATATCATGCAGTATCTGTCTCTAATCCTTTCAATCTCACCATTGTTACACTCTACCGCCCTCCAGGTCCGCTCGATCACTTCACAGATGAGCTGGACATGCTTCTAAGCTCCTTACCGGAAGATGGTACCCCTCTCCTTCTATTGGGCGACTTCAACCTGCCTGACTCATCTCAGTCAGTCATAGTAGTCTCCCTCCTACAATCATTTGACCTGACTCCCACTGCCATGCCTCCCACCCACAAAGCAGGCAACTCATTGGATCTCATATTTTCCCGTAACTCCAGCATCATTAACACCATGGTAACTCCCCTACATGTATCTGACCATTCCTTCATATCCTTCTCACTAACTCTCATGCTTAACCGAAAGGTCTTCACCCCAACTCAAACCGTCTCACTCAGACGCAACCTGGCCTCCCTATCCCCCTCCACCCTCTCCTCTGACATACTGTCCGCTCTACCTTTGAGTGACACCTTCTCTGCTCTCTCCACAGAGATGGCAACCTCCACCCTCCTCTCAGCCCTTGCAACCTCCTTCGACAAGCTCTGTCCCCCCGTTGAGAAACCTGCCCGCCGTTCCCCACCCAGTCCATGGCTGACAGATCCAGTGAGAGAACAAAGACAGGTCCTGAGAGCAGCTGAAAGGAAGTATAGAAAGTCACGCCTCACTGCTGACATCGACACATATCACAACCTCTTGTTAACATTCTCCAAAACCATTACTAATGCCAAAGCTTCTTTCTTTCACCATAGGATCGAGGCCTCTGCCAAGAATCTTCGCAAACTGCATGCTACCATGTCCTCCCTCCTCACTCCCCCCCCACCCCCCCCTCCATCATCTTTCTCTGCTGAAGACTTTGCGATCTTCTTTGAAGAAAAAGTGGAGAACATCCGCAGCTCCTTCTCCCAACCCCCACCCATTCCAAATGCTGAATCGAGAACCTCATCCTTCACTCTGTCATCTTTCTCTCCCATTACAGAAGCCGAGACCCTGACACTGGTAACGTCGAACCGTCCGACTACATGCCAGCTGGACCGGCTACCTTCCCCACTCCTCCAGACCATAGCACCAGACATCCTCCCATTCCTAACTGCAACCATCAACTCCTCACTCAACTCGGGGGTGGTCCCCACCTCCCTAAAACAAGCCAGAGTCACGCCCCTCATAAAAAAACCATCCCTGAACCCTACCGTCATAGGCAACTACCGTCCTGTCTCTCTTCTCTCCTTCCTTTCTATTTTTTTTTTGATAAAATTTTTTTTATTATTAATTACATGAAACAAGACAACACAATAACCACAGTAACAAAAAACATAACTTCACAGGAGAATAACAAACAATAATAATACAGAATAATAAATTATAAAGACAAAAAGAAAAAGAAACAGCGTCCAACCTATCAAATATAGATGGCTACTTCAATAACAAAAAGGTCTTCAAACATGCCAACCTTCCCCACCTTTACAAAGTGGAGTGACTTAAAAGATTGTTTACGAAAGTGTTGCCGCAGATTTACTGTAGATAGCCTAGGTCCCTTACACATGTTCAAGACTGCCAAACTCGCAGAAGGTAAAGTGTAAGAAGAAAGAAAATCTTCCTCCAAGTTGGTTGACAGGTCAATCAGTCTGCCAATATTAGTCCCTTGGGGAGATGGCATGTGAATTGACATATAGCGCAGAATAGCTAAATATCAACCCCCCCTAAAATCCCCCCAGTCAAAGTTAAGAAGGACAAGACAACTCTCCTTCCTTTCTAAAACACTTGAACGTGCTGTATCCAACCAACTTACTGCTTATCTCTTACAGAATGACCTCCTAGACCCTAATCAGTCAGGCTTCAGAACTGGTCACTCCACAGAGACAGCCCTCATTGCGGTCACAGAGGCACTTCACTTAGCAAAAGCGAAAGGCCTCTCCTCTGTCCTGATTCTCCTAGATCTATCTGCAGCCTTCGACACAGTCAACCACCAGATCCTCCTCGCGGCCCTCGCAGGAATGGGAGTGGCTGGCTCTGCGCTGACATGGTTGTCATCATACCTCAATGACCGCTCCTACCAAGTGTCATGGAGAGGGACCCTGTCGGCCACCCGCCCCCTGCGGACGGGTGTCCCCCAGGGCTCGGTTTTAGGACCCCTTCTCTTCTCCCTCTACACTAAATCACTGGGTAACATTATCACGTCTCATGTCTTCTCCTACCACTGTTATGCCGACAATACTCAACTCTTCCTCTCCTTCCCTCCCTCAGATATCCACGTCTCTGAACGGATCTCGGCCTGTCTGTCCGACATCTCCGCCTGGATGACGACCAACCACCTCAAACTGAACCTAAGCAAAACAGAATTGCTCCACCTGCCGGCCAAATCCTCCCCCCTGACCGACCTTTCCATCACAGTCGAGAATGCAGCTGTGACCGTGTCCCCGACCGCCAAGAACCTTGGTGTTGTCCTCGACGACCAGTTGAACTTCTCTGCTCACATCGCAGCGACAACCAGAACCTGCCGATTCCTCCTGAGCAACGTCAGAAGGATCCGCCCGTTCCTGACAAAAGAATCCACCCAACTCCTCGTCCAATCAACAGTCATCTCCCGCCTCGACTACTGCAACGCACTGCTCGCTGGCCTCCCGGCCACTGCCACTAAGCCTCTTCAACTCATTCAGAACGCAGCGGCCCGCCTGATCTCAAACCTACCGAAGTCGGCCCATGTCACCCCACTTCTTAGGGACCTGCACTGGCTCCCCATTGCTGCACGAATCCGCTTGAAGGCCCTCGACCTAGCATACCGTGCGGCAAAGGGAACTGCTCCCGCCTACCTCCGGTCAATGGTCTCTAACTACACACCCTCAAGACCCCTACGCTCTGCTTCTTCTGGCCGCCTCAGACCTACTCCTATCCAAGCTCCGGGAGGGTCATCAAAGAGAAGTCGCCTATTCTCAGTCCTTGCCCCACAATGGTGGAATGAACTACCCACCCCAGTTAGGACAGCCGAAACACGTCCAATATTTCGCCGTCGACTAAAGACGCACTTCTTCAACCATTATCTGAATTTTAAAAAAAAAAGAAAAAAAGAAAAAAAATTATCTAACCCTAACTAACCATACTGTCATGCACTTGTCCTAATAAACTAACCTACACTGTAGCACTCAACACTTTGACGAACATTGTTACTCAGCTGATAGAGTTGTGCCCTTCCTGATGGCTTGTCGTACAGAACTTGTAAGTCGCTTTGGATAAAAGCGTCAGCTAAATGACTAAATGTAAATGTAAATGTAACAAAAGAAAAATCGCGGATTGATTGATTGATTAATTTTCAATTATTTTTTCAATTTCTTTTTCCTTTCGACTGTCAGCGCTCGCTCTAGTCTCCACCCACCGCCACCCCCCCCCCCCCCCCCCCCCACACACACACACACACACACACACACACACACACACACACACACACACGCACACACGCACACACACACACACACACACACACACACACACACACTCTGCCTGCAACGCGGGGGATAGTCAGAGAGCTGGGTGCTGCGCTGTTCTAAGTGAGCATGGCCTATTGAGTTGATTGATTGATTGATTGCTAATTTTATTACTGTACGCTTGGTTTCCAACTGGTTAAGTTTAGGCCCTCTACAGTAGGTTTAAAAAAATAAATAAAAGAATAGGGCGAAGAAAACGTTTTTTTCCTATAGGGCAAAGAAAACTTTTTAATTTGTTTTACCTACTTTATATAGAAGCATCTAAGAATGAAGTTCTATGGAAAGTAGGTCTGCATTCCCTTAACAATTGTGTGTATTGAGCCGTACTGTATTGTACCCATTCTGCATCTGGTAATAAAATGTTCAATCAATCATTCCAATAATACACAGTTGGATGTGTTAGTTGGTTGGATGCACTTCAAGCTGCTTCCACATGAGGCAACTTCTCTCAATCATTCCAATAATACACAGTTGGATGTGTTAGTTTGGTTGGATGCACTTCAAGCTGCTTCCACATGGAGGCAACTTGTCTTTTTTGTAGTTGTGGGAACTACTTTTTCTGGTGGATGGTTTTTTCAATAAATCTTCGATTAATGTGTGTTTATTGTATAGAAATAAGGTTGGATGAATCTGGCAGTTGTATAAAAGCTTTACACCACTTGCAGTCGTGATTTGTGAACAATAAACCATGCCTAGGGGGGTCTAACGACCCTCGGCTGCGCCTCGGGCCTAACGACCACCCCTAGGCATGGTTTATTGTTCACAAACCACTCCTGCGCGTGATGTAATGCTTAAATACACAATTGTTAAGGGGATGCAGACCAGAGAAATACGTTTGTCTTGTTTACATCAGGGTCCCCCATTTTCAATTCATAGTGACATTTATGACATACACAACTGAACATACTGTACGTGACATCATGACATTTATGACATAGGGACATGCATGACATACAGGTATATATAGTACTGTTACATTTGTGACATACGGTATGCAAATATACAGTACTGTTACCCAGAGATCCTAACAGAAAATATATACATATGATGGGGAGGAGACTGTACATTAGGAGGGGTGGGTGGGTGGGAGAAAATATATACATACGGTGGGGAGGATACTGTCCATTAGGAGAGGGTGGGTGGGTGTCTTAGTGTCTTTATACCTGTATCACTGTACACATTAATTAATACTACTCTAATACAGCTCTGTACATACATCTGATTACACTATGGTCGCCAAAAACGCCGTACCACGTCATTCCCCGCCATGCTCATTCTGCCAAAGACGCCGTACCACGTCTTTGATATCAATATTTCAAAAATCTGTTATCGAAATCATATTTCTTCCCCCGGAGACTTGAGATCTACTGTTGATCCCCTCTCAACTCTCCAACGGTTCAAGAGCGCCATCTGGTGGCCGATCGGCGGATCGCCCAGAGCGGAAACAGGAAATGGAAGCTGGTGCTCATTCCAATTCGGTCCGATCACTCGGTAATAGTCCCAGGACTCGAGCTAGACACAACGGATAGCAATCCGTTACCAATAACTCGATAAACAACATGATTTGGACGTATATACTATTATACAACCTGGAAATGGATCGCATATTTATTTATACATCCCATAATAGGAATATTTCTGTTCCACGCTCATCGCCCAACGCTATGAGGAAGTGTTGAATGCCCACGCTCGCTCTTAGGTCAGATCGATAACTTCATAACTCATTGGTCTGCCTATCTACACCTCAAACAGCGTCCTGTGAAGTGGTTGACAAGCAGGACCAACCGAGTCTACAAAATGTTGTTGTTACCACTGACCGACAAGAGACAGCGAATGCACCGTTCCGACCCCCGTCAGTCATCGACCTTTAACATCGAGTGATTGAAGTTGCGGAATCTGTTATTTTATTTGCACTGGGAAGGACTCTCTATATTCAGAGGAGGTCCATTTCCCTAATCCGTTACACGTATTATCATTATATGGCTTTACTTGATAATCCCATTATACAGAATTCACCTTTAGTCCTTAATGCATAATCATAAGTCTCCTTTTACTCCGTAGGGATAAAGCCTATAGTTATAGTTATATCCCCATTATACAGAATGCACCTTTAGTCCTCAATGCATAATCATAAGTCTCCTTTTACTCCGTAGGGATAAAGCCTATAGTCATAGTTATATCCCCATTATACAGAATGCACCTTTAGTCCTTAATGCATAATCATAAGTCTCCTTTTACTCCGTAGGGATAAAGCCTATAGTTATAGTTATATCCCCATTATACAGAATGCACCTTTAGTCCTTAATGCATAATCATAAGTCTCCTTTTACTCCGTAGGGATAAAGCCTTTCTCCTCCTCCTCCGTCTGGGGAAAAAGTTCTTTTTTATATCATATATTAGGCACAATACAGGCACATTGGTGCACATTATCATTATTATTATTATTATTATTATTATTACTGGTAAAGTTACAATGCAAAAATACATCTCCATCCTTACCCGTCTTTTTGGGAAAAATAGAAGGCAAAACGTGGTTTCCAAAAGAGGATTGTTTTTATTTTTTAACAGTAGAA
Organism: Notolepis coatsorum; assembly: GCF_963971535.1. Taxonomy (NCBI): domain Eukaryota; kingdom Metazoa; phylum Chordata; class Actinopteri; order Aulopiformes; family Paralepididae; genus Notolepis; species Notolepis coatsorum. The sequence continues at coordinate 84,221,992 of NC_140171.1, read as the reverse complement.
AATTACATTTAAGGGTTCAGTTTCATTTATAAAAGTACACAGGTTTTTCAGCTTACTATATATCAGGTTTCAGTCCTCTCCTCAAAATCTCTCAAAAAAGTCTCTAAGTACCATTCTTCTTGTCTCTCCAGCTCAGTGTAAAAATCTTCTCCTGCTCTCGCCAGTTGGCCCTTTTTATAAGGTCCGTCACGTCACGCCATCGTCAGTACATAGCTCCAATCACCGTACATTACGTGTCATATCCCTCCTTCAGTTATTTGTTACTTTGCAGTTACATATCAAATCAAGTAATTTATAAGAATACAATGCCCCTCTGACTAGCGCCCCCCCTTCTTGGCCTTGCATTCCAGCCGGTCACTTCTCTACTGCATGGGGCCTCTTTCGTTCTGAGACGAGGACGAGGCAGACTTCCGTAATATATCTTACATAGCCCACCACATACATATACAGAGATATACAGGTACAATAGGTTACAGGTACACTACAGTACTCGGTGTACTATATTACATTAGTTTACATTACATTATAGTCATTATAGTCTGCTCTCCTCTCCTTCCTCTTCTGATTCAAGACTTCAACCAGCAACCCTTCCCGTCTGAAAGGGTTTAACATTACACAGCTCTTTCTCCTCTGTCCCTGTCTCTCTCCTCTCCAGAGGCCCACATTCCGTTGGTTCACTCCCTTTTCACAGCTTTTCACAGACATTTTCTATGGAGACATTTAAAGGCTCAGTTCCATTTTTTATAAGAGAGAGTTCAGTTCCAAGATTTATACTGGTCATATAGGAACGACCCAGGATGTCATTGTCAAAAAGTGTCACTTGTTCTGTGGCACTTCTCAGGAAGCTACGGTAAGATTCAGCGTTATTTTTTAACGTGTTCGATACTAACTGCTCTAATGATCATATCACCCACACTAGATGAATCATCTAACGTTGGCCACAGAATTATAAATGACCCCCCCCCCATCCGGTCAACATCAGATGATCACTAGTAACTTCTAGAAGCACGTCCATTTGAAATGTTTTATCTCGCGCAGATTCCTATCAAACTGTATTTGATCGTCAATATAATGCATTTGGGGCTATAAATCACGTTCTGGAGAAAGCTGCAGAAAACGATAAAAACATACTTATACTTTAGACCGTATTTTAGTATGAATATGTGAATGAAAAAGTATAACGTTGCTACACCCTGAACAATAGATACTTGACGTTGAATGGGCCATAGTAATGTCAATTTAGCAATACAATTTAAAAAGTTATAGCCCTGCAAAGAAGGTAAACATCCCCATAGACAAATAGAGCTGGCGGAGGATGGTATATTAAGAATATAAGCCTGGCGACCAAAGTGTTAGCACTATTACTCAATAGTAGTACTAATGAATATATGCTATATACCCAGTTTAATCACCTGTACATTGTATATTACTTTTGCACTTTACTGTTACAGTTGCACTCTGGTTGAAGGCCAAACTTCTTTTTAATGACAATACATTTGAATCTAATCTAATCTGTTCTAATGAGGTAGTGGCAGCAAAACCCCTGAAGAGAGAGACAGAGAGAGAGAGGGACGGCATTCTGCCAGTAAGGTGACTTCTGACATGAGAGAGAGACAGATAGAGAGAGGGACGGCAGTCTGCCAGCGAGGTGACTTCTGACATGAGAGAGAGGGAGCGAGACGGAGATATATTTATGTTTGTCACCTCTTTGTTTCATCCAATCCAGTTACTCCTTTATGTTTTAATAAACATCTTTGGACCAATGTGTCCCTAAACTTAAACTAATTGGTGTTGTTGCGTGATTTTGCCATTTTGTTATTGTGAAATTGGTATTAAATTTCATTCTGAGTGGCATTAAAAAGTATTAAAAAGCCTTAAATCTGACTGGGCTAAACCTGCCCTGCTACAAGTGATAAAATAAATAAAACTTCCAACTCTCGCGCAACGACTCGGCAAACAGTTGCGCGCGGGCCGCATTAACACTAAACGTTGATGTCAAGTAGGGGGCCGCAAAATATCATCCCTCGGGCCGCAATTGGCCCGTGGGCCGCGAGTTTGAGACCCCTGGCTTACGTGAAAAAAAACAAATGAAGAATCCCAAACTGCATGCTGGGAGCTACCACCAAATTATGTCAACAGTAGTTTAAATGAGCTTGCTGCGCACTCTGCGTGCACACGACATAAGATCCAGTGCTTTGTGTGCCGCCTCTGGCGGTCAGTAAGGATGCAATATAACTAGAGTTGTTCCGATACCGATACCAGTATCGGAAATGCCGCCGATACTGCCTAAAATGCTGGTATCGGTATCGGCGAGTACCCTCTAATGTTGCGCTCCGATACCATATGACGTAATTTATCAACAACACTGCGGACGTTGGGCTCTGTAGATATACCCTACTCGCTGAGTGAGCATTATAAAACAAACGTGTGCTTAATCGACCGTGAATTAAAGTGTCAATTGCCATTTTAACAGCAGAGCAGATACTTTCTTAAAATGCCATCGTCCCGACAGAGCGCTGTTGACGGGGAGCTCTGATGAGTTCGCTTGGTGGCTGGTGTTATTAGCATTGAACAGCTAACCGAAAGCTAGCTTTAACGTTACCTTGGCTAAAGTTGGGGCTATTCATAATCCAACAATAATGGCTGCAGACCTGCAAGCAAAGTACAGCAAGTTGGCAAAGGAGTATTCCAAGTTAAATCACAATGTCACCAGTAACGTTACAGTCTTCTATGGTCTTTCCATATACCGGTAGCTCCTGCTAGCTAACCTAGCTCACGGTAACGTCGTCATTGCACAATTGCACGTCGCGTACACAATTAATGACATGTTGCAGACAGCCATATCGGCGACAATGTTTAGCTTTTAGTGCCAAATGATAAGAGTCTGAGGCGGAGTCTCAAAAGAGAATGTTGAATATTTATTGTGCAAAAATCACAACAGTTCCTCTGCTACTTCAACGGAGCCTTGTAGACTGAGTAGGGTATATCTGCAGAGCCACTGGGTAGCGAGTGCAAAGCGAGTGGATCATTGGAGTAGGGTATATCTGCAGTGCTGCAGCCCCATACTCATTGATTAATGATACTAATACAAATCTATACAATCACCTGTTGAATAAATACCATTACTTTCTAGTTATTACTAAAAAACAGTATATATAAAACAGTATCAGTAAAAAAAAAAAATATATATATATAATTTATATACGTTTTTTATTTTATTTTTATATGTATGCACTGGTATCGGATAAGTATCGGTATCGGCCGATACCCAAAGCTTAGGTATCGGAATCGGATCGGAAAGGAAAAAATGGTATCGGAACATCTCTAAATATAACTACTGCCGTTGTGACAAGAATACTAACATGTTTCAATGCATTTCTTATTTCGGGGTCCTCGTTTGTAAGATCTCAGCTCCCATGCAGTATAGGGTTTTCCCGGACCCTGACCAAAGACTTCTGAATAAGTGAAACAGCATACGAAAGATCCCTTGATGTAGCTGACGAGTCTCGAGTCAGAAAAAATAACGAGAGGGTTTGATTCTTTGGGGGATTGGAATTGATCAGTCACCTTTTTTTTGGTTTGATGTTGCGTATTTGGGCCTGACCCCATGCGGTGTGCCGTGGACACCGCCTGCTATTGTGAGGAGGTTTCCATCATCAACCAAACAATTAGTTGCAAGAGCGAAGCGTGGGGTGAAGTCCTGGTTGTGAGGAGGCCACAGGGCCTGCACAGCCCATGTTGTCCAGCGGTACGTACTGGCAGTGAGGAGGCCATAGGCCCTGCACAGACCATGTTGTCCAGCGGTACGTACTGGCAGTAAGGAGGCCATAGGGCCTGCACAGACCATGTTATCCAGCGGTACGTACGCCACTGGTATCAAGGTCACACGGTCCATGTTGTCCAGCGGTACGTACGCCACTGGTATCAAGGTCACACGGTCCATGTTGTCCAGCGGTACATACGCCACTGGTATCAAGGTCACACGGTCCATGTTGTCCAGCGGTACGTACGCCACTGGTATCAAGGTCACACGGTCCATGTTGTCCAGCGGTACGGACACCACTGGTATCAAGGTCACACGGTCCATGTTATCCAGCGGTACATACGCCATTGGTATCATGGTCACACGGTCCATGTTATCCAGCGGTATGGACGCCACTGGTATCATGGTCACACGGCCCATGTTATCCAGCGGTACATACGCCATTGGTATCATGGTCACACGGTCCATGTTATCCAGCGGTACATACGCCATTGGTATCAAGGTCACACGGTCCATGTTGTCCAGCGATACGGACACCACTGGTATCAACTAGGTCACACAGGCCATCTTGTCTCACATACCAACTAGGAAACTTCTGTTGTGGTTTTTTGTTGCAAACACATATTGTGTATCTGATATGCTTACTGATTAGGGCAGGGGTTCCCAAACCTTTTCAGCTCGAGACCCAAAAGAGAAATTTGGTGTTTCCCCGGGACCCAAACTTACAAAAATACATCATGAATTGCCATAACATAAATTTATAAACTACTGATAAAGAACACAACAAACCATGAATTTCAAATGTATATGAAATGTATTGTATGAGTGTAATGTTAAGTTGCTCACCACCTCATAACATTCTGCACATACAATTTTGTAACACTTTTAAATGAACAACCATGTTTTACTCTCCTTTCTATTTCTCACCCCTTTTTTCAACTCTCCATTTCTTACCCCCTCCCTCCGTCCCTCAACCTTAAACTCCAACATTGAGCAACATTCTGATTAATTTGTACTGACTTATTTAAAAATTCTACTGACCTGACATCATGCTAGAAGGGATATAATATTTCATCTATGGCACAATGAAATCTAATGAGAGGTATGTGGCTGGTTGAAGTTTTCAACCAGCAGATCTATTCTGGGCTTGGTTTTTGAAAGTGCTATTCTGAGGTCATGCTGAGCATTTAGTCTGTTTCTGTATTTGTTTTTCAGGTATGCTAGAGTAGAAAACCCAGATTCACATAAGTATGTGGTGCCAAACTGAATCAACACATCTACAGCTTTTTTATTTAAATTATTATTATATATTTTTTTCAAATATTTTTTTATTGACGACCCAATAAAAACGCATTTTGGGTTGCGACCCTAAGTTTGGGAAACGCTGGATTAGGGCATATATAATTGTTTTATTTTAATCAAATATAATCGATTCTTTAAAGGTATGTAGGCATGTGTTGTAAACTGATGTGTTGTAAAATGATATATAGGCTATATATATGTGTTCAGGGCCGCCTCAGGGGGTGTGCGAGCAGTGCGGTCGCACAGGGCCTCGCGGGAAGGGGGGCCTCGTATTTTTTTTGTGCGAGGCCCCCCTTCCCGCGAGGCCCTTTTTCATCACAGACCTAAAATCTAGTTTAGCTTATATGCTTATATATTTCACATTAGACACGTTTGTAGAATGTGTCTGACTTGTTCCTGGGTCTGCAGACATACTCACTATTGGAGCTCTGGGGCTCTGCAGCAGACATACTATTGGTTTCAACGAAGGGAGTGGTTACTTACATCATGTGTAGTACGCCGGCGTGCGTCAGCTGCGTTTGACTATTTCGCGCGTGCAGCTTTTGACTATTATGCTTAGTTATGCCAGCCAAGACGAAGATGTCGGTCATTATCAGTCGGTCGGTCACCAAGGAACGTTGACGAAAGGCCTCTCGCTGGCGGGACAAATGGCCGGAGCCTTGTCATGGTGCAGTCGGGATATAGCCATGATGATGTCGGCTAGTAGCTAGCTTAGCTAAAGGCTAACTAGCGTTAGCTAACCTAGAGACAGCGCATGCAGCCAAGATGAAGAGGATGGTCGTTTGGCAGATGAACTTCGTCAACTCCACGCGGTTGTCTCCATCCTCTTGGACGTTTGGTGAGTTTTTAACCTATTCTATTAACTCTATTCTATTCCCGCCGTGGACATCTCTCTCTCTCTCTCTCTCTCTCTCTCTCTCTCTCTCTCTCTCTCTCTCTCTCTCTCTCTCTCTCTGGAGCCACACTGGCCGACTAGCTGTTGTAGTACTACTAGTAGCTAACAGTGTGTGGCCTGGTGTCAGCACCTGTATTGCTTTTATCACATTGTACAGTTTTTCAGTGGTAGCCGCATAGCTTGCTTCTGCGTTAGCTAATGGTTAGCGATAGCCGGGTTGAGCTAACTGTTAGCCAGTTAGCTGTTTAGCTACGACGTTAGCTGCCGGCTGCGCTCGGCTGGGAACGTTTGTTTGATGCTATCAGTTAGCCTTGAGTTAGCTGTTAGCTTGTGCTACGACCATTGACATTAGCCGTGAGAATAGCAGGGGGTTCTGGCACTCTGACTACGACATCATCTTTGACAGAAGATGTAGTCGGGCCTGCACCATGACAAGGCTCCGGCCATAGCATAGCTTATTTTTGTCCCGCCAGCGAGAGGCCTTTCGTGAACGTGGAGACCTGTGTTGCGGCCTTTCGCCCTGCGTTCCTTGGTGCAGGTAAGATTAATGAAAATGTCATGACATTACCCCACTCTTCCTTCCTTCCCCTCCCGAATGTTTTGTTAATAACGATGTTTTTTTCCAGGCAAAACATATGTTACTTCACAACATTTGGAGATACGACATGTGCTGTGTGTGAATTCATTGTCTTGGTCGTTTGTGTAGCTTGGGTAGCGTTGGGCCGTTGGCCAAAGCTGTGTGTGGGCTGGTGTCAGTAGCCTACCTGGCTAGCCTTTAGCTGATGTCGGCCATTGGCTCCTTGCTGCTTTGTTTTCTCTGGTATAGACCCTCTTCTCTTTGGATTTAAGTGTTGATCTTTGTCCTTTTGGATCTATGTATATTCATGTTGCCTTTGTGAAGTTATCTTTTCCTTCTGTTTTGTTCTTTCATTAAAAGTTGCGTTTAAATATCGCACAGGGCCTCGCATTTCTCCCAGGCTGCCCTGTATGTGTTGTTATGATATATAGTGGTGGGACTCGATAAAAAATTGTAATCGAATTAATTCAAGACTTTATAGTTAATTAACTCTTTCAGGGCCAACAGCGCCCTCTGCTGATGCCCTTCTGGGCCAACGCTGTATCCAATGGAGGAAAGGACTTATTTGTGAGTGCATACAACATATAAAATATAATAGCAATAGATCTAAATAACACAGTGGTCGTCAATGAGTTGCTTCCAGTCAACATGCGCGAAACAGATAATTTTTTCATACATTTCCATTTTATACCGTGATGAATATCAATATATTTCTAGAGCGTTCTGTCTCATCTCAATAAACCCCAGCAAATCGAGCTTAAATGTATTTCCTTAGAAATCGTGCCATTTGTCGCATGATTTATGAATCGTTAAAAAGGTTCTCCCATGTCTGCAGAAAAGAAGACATGGGAGCAAATAAACATCCTAACTAAACTAGACAGATTATTCTAAGGGTCAGTCCCCGACCAGGTGAGATCAGGGTAGGTTGAAGGAGAGAGAAAAGATGGGTCTTAACCCTTTCACTGCCACACTACAGAAGGTTAACCCTTTCACTGCCACATGGCATCAGGTTAACCCTTTCACTGCCGCACAACATAAGGTTAACCCTTTCACTGCCACATAACATCAGGTTAACCCTTTCACTGCGGCATTACAGAAGGTTCTGTATCGTATGGCTCCGCTCGGCGTCACTACTGCACTGTACCTCGCTCGTGCACGCGCACTGAATAAAAAATTCCACAATGTACCTTTACATCCCAACATCCGTCTGGCCACACCCCTATCAGCTTACCTACATAAGCAGGGGTGGGGCCACATACTCGCTTCCTTCTTCGCTTTCACCACAAGAAAGTGCCTTCGGTAGATCCCCACTTGACGAGGTTGTTAGTAGAAGAAAGTTGGAAAACAAGAGATACGTTGACATCATATCTTTATTTTCTCTCGAGAAAATACGGCGATATTGTCTTCGTTACTGGAGTGTCTGGAAGATGATGATCATTCTACACCTCCACCGTTTTTTTCGTATTAGGAGTTCACGCCGCTGACATGCCTCCCAACTACAATCCTCCTTGCTGCGGCTGGATGGGGTAATACCCTCCAGCAACACAGCTGGACTGTAGGACGCACCGACTGTTGTGAGAAGCGGTGGGTTCCAGGTTTGGTGAGTAATGTTTGCTTGCGAGCACCACTTGTCTGTTAGTGCTATGGAGGCTAGCTGACAATGTTTACGAAAACCGGCCCCAGATTAGGGTCCTTCTGTTCAGCCTTTTAGGCGACGGCGGAGGATCTTCGTTTGAAGCCCATTATAGTCAACTAGTGGGCCACGACCAGTAACTGGTGATCCCAGGATTCTCTGGACGAGTGGATGCTTCTCTGTCACCATGTAGGCCCCATCTTTCATATACAAATGAGAGTATACCCTAACAAGGACATGTGGGCATGGATGTTCGTTATCGGAAGATCCATGTTCAAGTCGGCTACAGCCCAGATGGGACTTGTGCTGGCTCCGGCGGATGTCTGGTAAAATCACCGTTGTAAACTGTGTTGACATCTCTTTCAGACGGCGACCTGTCGGAAGTGTGGCTTGTTATATCGTTTGTGTACGGGTTCAGGTGTAGCTGCTTAGCTTGCGTGCTAGTTGTGGCCTACCTGTTAGCCGCGCAGCTGTTAGCTGCGGCGTTGGCTCGCTGTGTTTACCAGGCTGGTATACGTTAGCTTGTGGCTATCAGCCGTTCGGCTGTTAGCTTAATGCTACACTGTTGAACGTTCTGTGACTATAACATGCTTTAAACACTCTGACTACGACGTCATCTTTGACAGAGGATGTTAGTCGAACCTACCCGGAGCCCGGCCGGCGAGGACTGCGTCAACAAGGAGAACCGTAGCGGCGGGATGGAGCAGCGACGCTGCCCGTGTCGTCAACACAGATGCTGTGTTTACTATCGGTGCCCTGTTAGAGACTGCAGTTCGCTTGGTCTGCGCTCACGGTAGGAAAGGTCCCGACCGGACCTTGAACACTTCTTCTTTCTTTCCCTTCTAAATGTTTTGTAAATAACGATGTTTTCCAAAACGAGTGTTGCTGCACTACATTTAGGATACGACGCGAGTTGTGTGTGAATTGTCTTGTCACTGGTATTAGCTTCTCCATGCAAATCGGGTTGTTTGTTACAGATGTAAAAATGATCTGGTTTGTTGTGTTGAGAAACATCATGTGTGTTCATGTACTGTGTACTCACAACTAAGGGGGTTAAACTAACCTATAAAGCTATGCTTAGTGACATATGAGTGAAGAATGAATTATTTTCTCAGCCTGTAATGACAATGAACAGTGTGTTCACATATTAACAGGTTTACCTGTTCAACTGGCCGTATTAAGGGTAAGGTAGGAGGGGTGTTCCCCCCGGTTCCCTGGGGACTTCCTCACCCTCCTCTCAGACATGTTGTTTACAATATATTGTGTCACTGTGTGGTGGGATACGGTGTAACCCTTGGCTTGATTGCTGGGGTTGTGCTAAAACTGCTTGATGAACTGTATTTTCCTAAAAGAAAAGATTGTTTGGTCACTTTTCGTGTGTGCTTAGCAAGGCCTGTGGCCGATACTAATCGAGAATTGTGTATTCTCTCATTATGAAAAACGGCGTTCCTCTGTAGAGTGTATTGCCATCTTTTGTGGTGGTAAAGGGTTGTGTGTATCTTGTGATCTACAACTGGGTTGGGTTGGCCACAGAAGCACATGTGTAAGTCTGGTACCGGGGCTCTTAAGGGGGCCCTCTCTATTCTGTGTTTTTTCCTTAGTAAAAATCAGATAGCAGGTTAGCACATGAGCTGTGTGAAGCTGTTAGACGCTTCATGTAGCTGACTATGACTGTGTCATACTCTTTTTTGTCGTTACATCGTATCATGGGTGTGGGGTCGTAAAGGGGTGAACTGGTAATCCTTTCCTCCCCTTCTTTGATGGGCAGGGGTTAAGACCTCCTGTCCTTCAAGGTTCCTGTCACGTTGCTGTTCGGCACGTTACAAGGTAAGAGGGGGGTGGGGGGGGAGTTTCCTGGTCCCACGCCCTGGAATATTGGGCGTGTGCACCGCAGAAATTCCCCCGCCACAGAGTACGTCACTGTGCGCGTCTCTGTTGGTAAGACTTACGTGAGCTGTTCAGGTCCATATGATGGATCTGTTTCAGGGAGGGGTCAGGGCTACTCGGGCCTTCTGTGAGTTAGGACTCTCCTTCCATGTGAGGGAGCCTCCTCCTCAGATTGTCAAGGTGAGTAGAACTCCAAAAAGGAGTCCTGCTCTATTGTGTGTGTATTCGATTCAATTCGATTATTGAGTGTGTATGGGTTCAGTGCCTCCTCCTCGGAGAGCCCTAAACCAAAATTTTACATGGCTCAATGTTGCAATATATTCTTTTCAATCTATACAGCTCGCGTGGGAAGTCTCTCTGGGGATTTCCGCCTCCTCCCTATGGGAGGGTGGTGGGATGTAAAGATTTTAACAATTTTTACCCTCAGCCTGCGTCAGGAGGGATTCATGTCAGTCTGTGTTCTTTCTTTTTTGGATAAAAAGAGGAAGGTACATGAAGCACGACGGCTCCGTGTCGTTCTCCCAGGCGACTTGGAGGAACAATGTTTGGTGTCTTGCTAGACTATCCATTGATGTGTTTGGGTCTCGATGCATACATAGTGCTGGCTCGGTGTGTTTCTGTTACAGGATCACACAGGGGCTAAGTGCGCTTGGTTGCTTGTTAAAACAGCGTTTTTATAGGGCAACTGGGATTGGGTTTTGTCTCTTCCGAGCGCCAGTTTACTAGGTTGTCTCGATGAATTCTCGTTCATATCTGGGGGATGTTAACATAATAGATCTGAACATAGGTAGAGGGGTCTCACGCCCTTGGGGTGGGCCACTGAGCACGGTCTAAATGAGGACCGTCTGGGTGGCGCCCTCTTTTCATGTTTTAGATCGACACGCATACCTACGGCGTGGTTAGGGCACGGGACTGGTCTGGTCACGCTGGTCCAGGTCAGTTAACCCGTTGTCCGCCGGGGATGCAGTTCTGATACCCTGAGGGACTTGTGCTTTTTTCGGGGGGAAAAATGCCAGGTCGGTCCGGGTGTCACAGGTTGGGCGCTATGGAGACCCTTGTTGGGTACATATTGTACTCTGCACTGTCGTAATGGCTTACGGCCATGCCAACCTGTACATGCCCGATCTCGTCCGATCTCGGCCGCTACGCAGGTTTGGTCCTGGTTAGTACTTGGTTGGGAGACCGCCTGGGAATACCAAGTGCGGTGTGCTTGGGGCTGGTTCTCCATTCTTTTCGCTCCTCTCTCACGCGTGGCGAAGAGGGGGCTGTTGGGGTGGTCTTGGACCTCCTCTGGAACCCTGTGCTTCCCGTGCCGCCGGGCCCGGTCCGAAGTAATGTTTCGTCGACCCGTAGGCCTGGAATAACCCTTTTTTGAAAACTGAAACACTTGTACTGCGGTATAGCCAGTTATGCCCGCAGGTGTGTTTTGGAGTTTTTTCTTGAGGGGTTATAGGAACAACCACCGCATAGGGTAACGACAAGGTGGTTGATTCCCTGGTGTGTTGGAGCAGTGTCAACTCCCGGGTTACCCGGTTGAGTGTGCCCCTGCACTTTCATGACGTCTGCCAATCATGTCAGCCTTCTCTGCCTCAACCCCTCTGGGTGTTTTTTTTTTAATGGAGGCTTGGTCATGCAACAACGCCAGCATACGCCCCTTCCGCTGGGGGGGCTGTTCTCAGCTAACTCCTTTGGCACCTGTCTCGTCCGCAGTGCTCCAGGCTCAGGTTACAGCCTGTTGCCTGGTTTCCCCGTTGTGCTGCCTGCTTCCGTTGGTTAACCTTTTTTTGTGTGCTTACGGCCATGCTGACTGCCTGTTCTGCAGGGTCAGTGTGCCAGGCGGTGTGCTATTGGGGGGAAAGGGCCCGCTCTTGGAGGGGCCTTATCCGAATACGCTGGCGATGTGGGGGGCGGTGTCACTAAGTGACCGCCTGGTGGGGTCTTGATGCCTGGCGTCATTGACCTCTCCAGGCCCCCGTTTTCCAGGGGATCCAGTCCCTTCAGTGGGTCTGGGTCTTCCTTCGCGCTCCGCTGCTACGGCCTTGCCACGGGGTTGGGTTTGCTCTTGACCCCGTGATTCTGGGGGCAGTAACGAGGTTGTTCCTTCCGTTCGTTCCCGGGTGGCATGCGGGTTGTGCGTGTGTGTAGTCGTGGGGTCAGGCCACGGTCTGCTCACCCTGTGCGTTGAGTTGCTTGAGTGCCTCTTCGCACGGTCGGATCCGTCGCCCTCCCGTGATCCTCCAACAGGGGGGGTGCCCTCCATTAGGGGGGGTCGGGGGGGAGTTCTGTGAGTATTGGTGACGCTCGGCGTCAGACGCCGCTGCTGCCCTTGATCTCACCTTGTGGTGAAAGCTTGGGAAGGAGGCGAGTATGTGGCCCCACCCCTGCTTATGTAGGTAAGCTGATAGGGGTGAGGCCAGACGGATGTTGGGATGTAAAGGTACATTGTGGAATTTTTTATTCAGTGCGCGTGCACGAGCGAGGTACAGTGCAGTAGTGACGCCGAGCATCACCAATACTCACATAACTTGGTTATAGCCATAACCTAACGTTAACCCTTTACTATCACACTACCGACGGGTTAACCTTCTGTAGTGCGGCAGGGAAAGGGTTAAGCATGGATTGAAGATTTTTTATGCTTGAATTAGGTAGGCCTGAAAAAAGTGCATTACAGTAGTCTAGACGTGATGAGACAAAAGCATGAATTAGGGTTTCAGCATCAGCCAGAGATAAAATGGGGCGAATTTTTGCGATATTATGTAGATGGAAGAAGGCAATTTTAGTGACATTTTAGTGACATGTGCATTAAATGAGAGGGAGGAATAAAAAATTACTCAGAGGTTTTTTATGGTGGAGCTCTGGGATACATGACAAGTATCAAAGTTGAGGGAGATGTCCTCAAACAGGCCTCTGTGGTTTGGTGGGCCAACAATTTATTTTAATTTTTTATTTATCCTTTATTTATCCAGGAATGTCCCATTGAGATACAAGATCTCTTCTTCCAGGGAGTCCTGACCAACATGGCACACAACAAGTTTCAGCATAAAACAGGGCATTAAACAAAAAACATACAATTCAAATAGAAATACAGAAGGCCATTTGTGCAGTGGCAAGGAGCATAATCAGATCAGCAATAGCATCAGGTAAAACAGTTACATGTTTCATAAAGGGCTAATCATAGCATACATTTAAAAGCATTTACAATAGGAAGTGCCTCTAGACAAAGTTTTACTTGCAGTGTATTCCATAAAAAGGGAGCATAGTGGGAGAATGCAGCTTTACCACGCTCTGAGTGCATCAAAGGAACATTTAAAAGCATCCCATTTGCTGCTCGTCTGGTTAATTAACATCTCAGTTTTATCTGCACTGTTAAGCCTTAAGGTTTATCATATCATGGGGTATCATTGGAAAGCCACACTCATTGGCTACAACCCTGTGCAAAGATTTTCGAGATCGCCAAATGATTGACGGAGCTAGAGCACCGGGAGTCGGGGGTGGTAATATGTACTTTTGCGTACTTTGGGGCACGCCTCACATATCGGCATGTAACTCGAGAACCGCTGAACGGATTTTGTCACCTGAAAGGGCAATCGACAGGCAACAAATAGGGCTTTAATTCTATCTATATATTAAAAGAAATGCACACCCGAGCCACTAGAGGTCGGCAAAGAATCGTCCACATGTGGGCCCTTGGATGTTAACACTTTGCATGCCACGCCCGAGATTTCTCGGGTTTACCCCCCGCGGGTTGAATGCCCACTCACGAGAATTCTCGTATTTTCTCTTTTTTTAAATATTTTTTTCCGATCTGAAATCATATTTCATCAACCGAGTCTACCGTTGAAAATTCAGCTACCTCAGGCGCTCAGATGTGAAAAAAGCGTTGGCTACAACAACACACAGTAACTACATGCATCATTGTTGTTGTAGCCACCGGTTAATTCGCGATTTTTTATTGGTTTGTCATGACAAACCAATTACATAATCCAACATATGTGTAAAGAAACAACATATTCCAGTTAACGGTATATATTTTTTAATGTTTCGTTACAGCGTAATCAATACTTCCATTTGTATAAATTGCGTTAAGCGGCTGAGGAGGCTGAGGAGCTTGTCGCGGCTCATGCGCATGCGCGCACTCGGCCAATCAGAGCAACGCGGAAGGGCATGTTGGCTGCCGAAAGTATTGACGCCGCATTGCACTGGGAGGGTCTCAGATGTTAAATCATTATAGACCACGCAGTGTGTTCTATCAGTTAAATAACATTTAAACCAAGCAAGTGCGTGACCCCGAATGCCAACATGATTCTCGAGCCGACCTAGAAGAATCGAATGATCGATACTAGTGTCAAATGCTGCACTGAGATCAAGCAATAAGAGCACAGAAGTTAGGTTTGAGTCGAGAGAGTCATTTGTGACTTTGGTAACCGCCGTTTGAGTGTAAGGCTCTAAAGCCAGATTGAAAAGATTCATTAAGATTATTGTTTGATAGATGGTCAGTAAGTTGCGTTGCAACAATCCGTTCTAATATTTTGGATAGGAACGGAAGATTGGAGATCGGTCTGTAATTTTTCAAGATTAGAGGGTCGAGGTTCGGTTTTTTAAGTAGTGGTTTAATGACGGCTGATTTAAAGGCCAGGGGCACCACCCAGGTAGACAAGGAGGTGTTGAAGATATTGAGTAGGGCAGGGCCTAGAGTTCGGAATAGTTTTTTTGATGAGAGTTGCTGGAAGAGGGTCAAACAGACAGGTTGAGGGTTTAGCCGCACCAACCAATTTAGAGAGGGCACTAAGTGAGACGTTTTCAAGGCAGCATAGCGTATGGCTGGATTCAAAGTCAGGGGGAAAGCCCATCAGAGGTTGGGAGGGACTCTGATTGTTGAGTAAGCCAACAATTTCATCTCTTATGAGATACATTTTCTTGGTAAAGAATTTAATGAATTCGTTAGCCGAGAACGCGTGGTTTAGGGCAGTTGGTTGTTTCTGAGTACGTTTTGCAACTGTGTCAAACAGAAACTTTGAGTTGTTTTGGTTAATGAGCCTGGAAAAATATGAGGTTTTGGCAAGTGAAAGTGCCTTTTTGTAGTTACGTAAACTACAGATGAAGCTTTTAGTTTTCCTGGGCGCTTTGCCGCGACGTGAGCACGGTTATATCACGTCGTGGAAATGAATTAGGAACCCAGGCTGCTGTTCTATTTTATGCCGCCAGGAGGCGCAAAGTCATTAGACGGACGCTACAACGTCCTACACAGTATACTGTATAACGATCTGTATGTTTTGTTGTCTAAAATAAATACCATACCATGTCTAAAGCAATGTTGCTGAATAAAATAATTAACCAGTTAAAACCTGTCGAATGGAGCAGTCAATGTATATATTTTGTGTAGATAGCTAGGTGGGCTCTATTTATAATGATATATTTTGTCTAGTACCGTGGTCTAGTGGTTTATCCCCATTCCTTTCAAGCCGACGCCCGGGGTTTGATTCCCAGGCCTTTCTAATATTTATATATTTTTTTATTATTTATAAAATTAAATTGCCCGCAACGATGTGCATAATACAATAGTAATAATATATAATAAGAATCCAACCAATAGAGCGACATTGTGCAATAAACAAGTAAACAAAGTAGGGCATATCGGCATTTGTACATGAGTTATTCTGAGTCAACTTATTGTCTGTTGTTGCTACGCAACTTCACTTGACTTGAAAAGACTTGATACCTCCCCCCATGCCCAACGATTAAAAATTAACGTTATTAAATGTATATATATTAATTCATTTTGCGCGAATCCACACTTCATTTCCCAGACCCACTTTGTTTTGAAACAACCAATCACGTTGCGCGATAGCACGAGCGATCCACAGTCAGTAATAATGTTACAGCTGAGTTCACGGCGAAATGTGAGTTCAGCCTCCTCTGAACAAGCCCCCAGGAAGCTACAATGTGAGAGCAGAGTATTTAGCTTCATATGTTTAGTTTATTTTATTTATTTAGCACATTATTTAAAAAAACAGTGCTAGGAGGGAACGAAGCCCAAAGGGCATGTACAAAGTTCCACTCCCATCTCATTGTCCATAAACAATATGAACGAAATACATGTGTAGCAAGGTCTACACACTATAGCGAAAACATGGAAGATTGACACGAGTCAGTAACAAGAACAATTATTATTATTTATTTTTTTTGATATACAGCAACCTAATTATATACTTCAGGCTAAGTTTTGCCAATAATATTACTCAGCTCAATGAGCTTAGTCCAGCTCAATACATACAACGGGGATGCCGGACTTGGAACATCTTTCTATCCCATGTCGTCCGTTTCACCTCCCGAGGGAGTTCACAGCAGTCGTCATGACTGCCGTGTATATTCCCCCACACGCGAATACGGGCAAAGCGCTGGGCGAATTACACGATCATCTCAACAGACACCAGATCAAACACCCAGACGCAGCGATGGTAGTGGCCGGCGATTTCAACCAGGCCAACCTGAAGAAAGTGATGCCGTCCTTTTTTCAGCACATCACTTGCTCCACCAGAGGGAAGAACACACTCGACCACTGCTATTCCCCGTTCAAAGCGGGTTACAAGGCAGTAGCCGCTCCGCCATTAACGGGGTCCACAAGCTCGAGCGATCATGACTCCATCTTGCTATTTCCGGCATATCAACAGAGATCACGTGACGCCGTCGTGTCACGTGAGACAAAGAAGTGGACCGACGAATCAGAGGCCACGCTCAAGGACGTGCTTGCAGACACGGATTGGGATATGTTCATAGGAAGCGCCAGTGACGTCAGTGAACTAGCAGACATAGTGGTGTGCTACATAACAACAATAGCTGATGGTATTGTCCTCAGGAAAACGGTGCGGATTTTCCCAAACCAGAAACCGTGGGTGGATAGCACTATTAGAGCAGCTCTGAACTCTCGTACCACCGCCTACAACCTGGGTAGAGAGTCAGGAAACATGGAGGAGTATAAGGCTTCAGTCTATACTCTACGCAAAGCTGTCAAACTTGCTAAGAGGACATATGCTGACAAACTGGAGACACAAATGGCACAAAACGACACAAGAGGATTATGGCAGGGACTGAAGACAATAACTGACTATAAAGTCAGCGCCCCCTCAATGGGGAGCGACGACGCCTCCCTCGCGGACAAGCTCAACACCTTCTACGCTCGGTTTGGTGTAGACAGTGGCGCTGCTGGCTCTCCGGCTAGTGACGTCACTGGCGCGCCGGCTGTTGTGGAGGGGGGGGGGCAACCGCGAGGGGGGGGGGACGCTCTCTCGTTGTCGGAACACAGTGTGAGAAGAGCATTTATGCAGGTGAACACCAGGAAGGCTGCTGGCCCAGATGGCATAACAGGACGTATACTCAAGACCTGTGCCAACCAGCTGGCCCCTGTGTTCACCGCCATATTTAATCAATCACTGGCGGAGTCAGTGGTCCCTGCCTGCTTCAAGAGGTCTACCATCATCCCTGTGCCGAAGAAACCCTCCCCAGCATGTCCAAATGACTACAGACCGGTGGCACTCACCTCTGTGGTCATGAAATGTTTCGAGAGGCTGGTCAAGGACCACATTTGTGCCTCCCTCCCCAGTGATATGGACCCTATGCAATTTGCATACAGGACAAACAGGTCCACCGACGACGCGGTCTCCCAGGTACTGCACAGCACCCTCTCGCACCTTGACCGTCAGAAGGGGGGCTATGTGAGACTGTTGTTCATTGACTACAGCTCAGCGTTCAACACCATAGTCCCCACCAGACTGGTGGACAAGCTGATCGAGCTAGGTCTGAGCTCCGCCCTGAGCGCCTGGGTACTGGACTTTCTGAGCGAAAGACCCCAGGCGGTCAGGGTGGGGGGTCAGACCTCCAACACCATCACCCTGAGCATCGGGTCCCCCCAGGGCTGTGTTCTGAGCCCCCTGCTGTACTCACTCTACACACACGACTGTGTGGCCAAGTTCAGCTCCAACTCCATAGTGAAGTTCGCAGATGACACGGTGGTGGTGGGGCTGATCTCGGACAACGACGAGAAGGCCTACCGGGAGGAGGTTGAGGTACTGGAACGCTGGTGCCAGGACAACAGCCTGCTCCTGAACATTGGCAAAACCAAGGAACTGATCGTGGATTATAGGAGAGGACAGCAGGAGACACACACACCACTGATGATAAACGGGGCTACCGTGGACAGGGTGAGCAGCTTCAAGTACCTGGGGGTCCACATCTCAGAGGACCTGACATGGTCAACACACATAGGCACAGTAGTAAAGAAGGCGAAACAGCGTCTCTACCACCTGAGACAGTTAAGGAAGTTCAGAGTATCGGGGAAGATACTCCAGTCCTTCTACTCAGGAGCTGTAGAGAGCATCCTGACCGGAAACATCACTGCCTGGTATGGAAACAGCACGGCACAGGACAAGAAGGCCCTACAGAAAGTGGTGCGCTCAGCCGAGCGTACCACGGGTATTGCACTACCCCCCCTGCAGGTTCTATACAACAAGTAGGCTTGGGCGGTATGACGGTATTAAGGTATACCAGGGTATTTAGAATTACCTACGGTATTGATTTTCAATACCGTCCGTCACCGTCAAAATCACAGATGCGCTTCAGTTTCTATAACAGTGAAACGGAGTTTTGAGTGTAGTGCACACACTGAGTGTAGTGCACACACTCGCCAGCAGAGGGCGAGACCGCTCTAGTGGAGCGAGTGGGTCACAACGGTGTAATGTTGCGACAGTGCTGTGAAAATACCGTAAAGCGTTGTGACGAGAGCAGTGTTGTTGTGGTCCTTGTGGAGCAATCAGTCTCTTATTATATGTGAACTAAAGAGTACAAGGTTTACACAACAGCCCCCACCCGCCTTTTTATTGTATTTGTACCGTCCTGTACTATCCGCTGTCAGCTGTTTATCTCTCTCTGTGAGCTACTGAGCTTGAATAAATAGCGTTAGCTCACGTTAGTAGCGTTAGCTCTGCGGCTAATCTTGGATTACCCTGAACTAAATCAATGGCTAGGTTATAAAGCATTCGAGTAGTTTTTACTGCACATAGAAGTAGCCAAACAACGGGAGCATTTCGGGAGCATATGACCAAAACCCAGGCAATTTCTAGCCCTTAAGGAATCAAATAGTCTGCCATGGCTATAGGCTAGATGCTAACGCTAAAACGGTGCGGGACGGGACTATCATTCTGAGAGCTGACGATGATTTGTTTACTTGGTAACACGTAACACCCCCCCCCCCCCCCCCCCCGCTGATGAAAATGAAAGTCATACCGTCAAATACCGTGCACCGGGGTATTATAACATAAAGGTTTGCCGGTTTGAAAATAAGGATACCGCCCAAGCCTAACAACAAGAGGTGCAAATCCAGAGCCTGCAGGATAATGAAAGACCCTCACCACCCCAATAACAGCCTGTTTCAGCTGCTGAGGTCAGGCAGACGCCTGCAAATCCCAGCTACTAGGACAGAGCGGCTTAGGCTCAGCTTCTTCCCCCAGGCCATCAGAGCCATGAACAATGTACATTGAGTGCTCAGAACATTGAACTGTCCACACACAAGCACACATGAACACACACACGACACGCACACTGTGCACGCTCACACACGAGCAGCCACTTAACACTTTAACATGAGCGGGCACACACTCATGTCGCACACACGCACACTTATGGCCAAAGGAAAGGACACTTTAAATTAGAATAACAGGAACAGTGTATTGCACTACCAAAGCTAACTAGCATGTCACACATGCGCTGTAAATAACTATGTACAGATACCGAGATGTCACTCCATGTTACCTGCTACCTGTTACTGCACAATGTTGTTTCTTCTTTTGATTCTATTATATGTACCACTGTATTGCACATCGTTGCGGGCAAGACCACCCGCATTTCATTGTATACCTGTATGCCGTGACAATTAAAACTCTTGACTTGACTCTTGACTTGACTTGACTACAATTGTTAAGGGGGTGCAGACCTGAGAAATACTTTCGTCTTGTTTACATCAGGGTCCCCCAACAATTAGCATTTCAATGGTGTGTGTGGGGGGTTGCCAATCCAATGTGACACCTTCACAGGCTAGTCTTTCTCTGCTCTGCATCCCCTTAAACATTTTGTGTGTATTGAGCCATACTGTATTGTACCCATTCTGCAATCAGTTAAATAAAGTTTTCATTAATTCATTCTGTCCATCTGTCTCTCTCACTTGTTTAATCTTTCACTGCAACACTGGTTCTCTCACAAAACCCCAAACGTTACAATGCCCGCTACGATTGTGCAATAAAACAATAGTTTCGTTTGAGTTTACTCAGTTTATTTGATCAGGGACAGTGCATATCAATCAACAGTTATACATTTATAAATGAATACAATTACAGAAGAAAAAACATTATTATCAAACCAGATTGGAGGAGTGTAAAGGGGATAGTAAGAGACTATGGAAAACATTGAATGAACCATTTGACATTGCAACTCATTTCAACAATTACTTTGTTTCCAAGGTAAACACAATTATAAATCAAATGTTGCCAATGAGTGGTAAGCTGTCAGACTCTGTAATTAAAAAACATATAATGTATGACAAGAAATGCTGATTTAAATTTAAATGCACAAGTCCAAATGATATTGAAAAGCTCCTCCTATCACTTAAACCAGATAAACCTTGCGGTGTTGATAATCTGAATGGAACACTGCTACAAATCTCTGCAAAATGTGTGGCTAAGCCACTATCACATATTTGATTTGTATGTTTTTTGTTTAATGCCCTTGTTTTTATGTTGAAACGTGTTGTGTGCCGTGTTGGTCAGGACTCCCTGGAAGAAGATATATTGTATCTCAATGGGACATTCCTGGATAAATAAAGGATATAAAAAAAAATAGAAAAGAAAATAGCTGACACTTTTATCCAAAGCGACTTACAAGTTCTGTTCGACAACTTGTAACTTCTCAGTTACAGTGGGTGACAATATTGTCACAAGGAAAGATGAAATTACCTACCTGGGTTCCATCCTAGAGGCTAATCTCTCCTGTGACAAAATTATTAAACAATTATTAAACACGTTACATACAAAACTGTCTCTTCTGTTATTCAAGTGTTCTGATGGGAATGGTGTATTGTACCACACATAAAAATAGGGAAAAACAATGTCCAGGCACGCACTCCAGGTTTTTCCAAATTTATTGGCAGCCTGAAATCATATCATGACGTTTCGGTGTGAAACGTTTGACCAATTACTTGACAAATGACCTGTCGACCAAGATGGCCACAAGAACAAGAAAATACAATAAAATGTAATATAACAAGCTGTACGCAATGTATATAAAGAAACAAGAGGAATTAAAATACAATTATATAGGATATAGTGTGTTTTGTCTCAAGTGCCATGCTTTCTCAAAATCCTGCAAAACTGAAGATGTCCTCCACAAAAAAACTCAACATTGTGATTGTGCAAAATACAATAAGTAAATACCCTAGAAGCAGTGGATATTGACACATTGAATGCATAACATAGGAAGGTTGTAGAAACATTAAGCCTTAGTCGCATCAATGTCAGCATCAGCATCTTGAATGGATTAAGCGACTTCTTCACAGGAAGGTGGGGACTAAGGTATGCATAGAGTGCTAACAAAATCTGGAATGTAGGTAGACCAGTGAAAAATAAAACCTTCTCATCTTTACCCACAAATGCACTTTGGTCATAGGTAGAGGACAACTGTTTCACATCAGAACGCAACTGAAGGTTTTCCGCTCTCAGATTTATAACTTCATTGGTCATAGAATAAATAAAATCACCAGTCATATCAGTTTGAGTACCTATACTGCACACATTATCACTTGCAGCAGAATCATCAGCAGCAGCTGGTATGTCCATAAGAAGCAAGGCATGGGCAGCATCCACCTTCAGTTTCTGCTGGGTACGATTCACACGCCGTTGGTATTGTGTTTCTTTAGGTGGTTGCAGAGAAGAATGCTGTTGCTTTCCGGTCATATTTACAGATGGCACCCAATCTGGGTCATCTTTCTTGTACAGGTGACACTTTTTACCTGGAATACAATAATGAAAAATATAGCACACTTTAGACGCTACATTTTAGGAACATTTACAGAAACGGAGTCTTACACTGTAGTAGGTTATGAAATGAGATAAGAATCATATCCAGCCTCATACTATTCCACTGTAAAATGATAGTCGCTGTTATTAATATTTCACATAACGTTACCTGACGTAACGTTACCATAACGTAAACTGAGTCTTACACTACTACTGTAGTAGGTTATGAAATGAGATAAGAATCATATCCAGCCTCATACTATTCCACTGTAAAATGATAGTCGCTGTTATTAATATTTCACATAACGTTACCTGACAAGAAACACTTTGTTTTGACACTACATTTTAGGAACATTTACAGAAACGGAGTCTTACACTGTAGTAGGTTATGAAATGAGATAAGAATCATATCCAGCCTCATACTATTCCACTGTAAAATGATAGTTGCTGTTATTAATATTTCACATAACGTTACCTGACAAGAAACACTTTGTTTTGACACTACATTTTAGGAACATTTACAGAAACGGAGTCTTACACTGTAGTAGGTTATGAAATGAGATAATAATCATATCCAGCCTCAT
Source organism: Notolepis coatsorum (assembly GCF_963971535.1). NCBI lineage: Eukaryota > Metazoa > Chordata > Actinopteri > Aulopiformes > Paralepididae > Notolepis > Notolepis coatsorum. Next base: position 84,199,292 of record NC_140171.1, on the reverse strand, counting down.
ACTATTCCACTGTAAAATGATAGTTGCTGTTATTAATATTTCACATAACGTTACCTGACGTAACGTTACCATAACGTAAACTGAGTCTTACACTACTACTGTAGTAGGTTATGAAATGAGATAACAATCATATCCAGCATCATACTATTCCACTGTAAAATGATAGTTGCTGTTATTAATATTTCACATAACGTTACCTGACGTAACGTTACCATAACGTAAACTGAGTCTTACACTACTACTGTAGTAGGTTATGAAATGAGATAACAATCATATCCAGCCAAGAATATATTTCACATTACCTGACAAGAAATGCGCAGAACAAACTCGAATGTTGACAAGAGTCTTGCCATGGAAATCCTGGTTCAGTTTGGCCAACCACAAACGTCTCCTTTCCTGAGACAATTGTTTGCCCTCTTCTCCTTGATTTGTGATGACAATTGGCAATCTGAAGAACTCCAAATGCTTTTCCCTATCCGACCTATTAGTACAGCCAAGAACACGGCAATAATTGACCATTTTGAGCAAAAATGAACTTGAAGAGTTGCTAGTTCGATGCAATCACGCGTTGTTTACATCCAAGTTTATCGCCAAGTAGGCCGACTTCCGGTTTGATGACGCGCCGTGAGAACACTCTTAACTCATGTACAAATGCCGATATGCCCTACTTTGTTTACTTGTTTATTGCACAATGTCGCTCTATTGGTTGGATTCTTATTATATATTATTACTATTGTATTATGCACATCGTTGCGGGCAATTTAATTTTATAAATAATAAAACAAAATATAAATATTAGAAAGGGCTGGGAATCAAACCCCGGGCGTCGGCTTGAAAGGAATGGGGATAAACCACTAGACCACGGTACTAGACAAAATATATCATTATAAATAGAGCCCACCTGGCACCTCCACTGCTAATTCGACAGGTCTTAACGGTTTCATTATTTTATTCAGCAACATTGCGTACACAAACTTATTGTTACCAAGAAGCATTACACTAACGCTTTCTTTTGATGAAATGAATGGACAAGAGAGCCGTACGTCGGCCATCTAATGAAGTTAGATTTGACACGTTTTAATATTATACACTTTGACTGCTGAATTGACACGTTTAACTTATTCATTCTTTAATTCAGCAACATTCATTCATGCAGTCTGTAGACATACTGTAGGACGTTGTAGCATCCTATGAATGAAGTCACCAGCTGTAATGGAATTGAATGGAACTCGAGCTTAGTCCAGCGCGGAGCTCCTCCAATGAATGAACAAAAGCCGGCGTGTCGGGCAGTTGTCACCAGCTGTATGAGAGCGCCCCCGCTGGTCATTGTTAACATTAACCATGCCAAGCGACGTCATAACAGCAGGCAAACAGCTGTTCCTGGACTTTTCCCAGCTGTATCTGTATCATTCCAGGCAAGGCGGAACACTTAGAGTTTGGTCAAATGCCATTTATGTTCAAGTTTGCGACATGCCTTTTTAAAGGAGCGAGTTTCCTCTGTAAACCAGGGAGTTTGTTTTTGCGGAGCACGTTTAATTTTAGGCTTAAGCGGAGCGAGTGTCGAGTGTGCTACGAAGGCCGGCGTTAAGTTTATCTGTAAAGAGATCAAGGGGACCAGAGTAAGAGAGGAAGGGAGAGAGGGTGTCTGGTAGGCAGTTAACTAGAATTGGGACAGTTGAGGCGTTAATACGACGGCTCATGCAGGATTCTACACTGTCTGGGCGAGAAACCGTCAAATCAATTTGATATTTGATGAGGTAGGTCTGAGAGAACAGGAACATAGGGAGAAACGGTCAAATCTGACACAGTGAGACCGCGGGCTAGGACTAAGGGCGCTTTCACATATAGTTTTGGTGGACTCTGTGCAGACTCTGTGCGGTTCGGGGGGTGAAGTTGCAACATTGTTGCATTCTTCATTTGGTTCGTCTGCATTCACATTGCAATTTGTCAAGCGCACCAAACTTTCTGAACAATGTCACACGGTCGAAAAGGGCGCTCGTCTATTGGACACAATAGAGTGGACTGCGAGCCGTGCACGCGTGTGTGTGTGTGTGACTGCGAGTCCTGTCTGATCAGCGGAGGGCGGAGGCGTCACAATTTTCAGTCGGTGGTAGGGTGACCAGGTGTCCCGCTTTTGGTTGTACTGTCCCACCATTTGACCGAATGTCCCGCGTCCCGCATATTGAGAGGATGTCCCTCTTTTTTCGAAGCAAAAAAAAAACATGGGTCTAAAAGCCATGTAAACAGTAAACGTAGCAACCCGCCTCTTGTCCACACACATTGCTCTGCTCGTGACGCTACCTCATATCGCAGATCTGATTGGTTAGGTAGTAATTTAGCGCTCTGCTCGTGAGAGGTGACTCACTTCCTATATTTGGTCCACGTTTGGTCCGATGAAGCGAACCGAGACCTACGTTTTCAGGCGGACCATTTTAAGGCGTGTTTGGTCCGCACCAGAGTTCGACTGAGCATTCACACCACCCAAAAAAAAGCGGACTATCCGAGAAAACTAACTCTGGTCCGATAGTCCGGACCAAACAGCTCTGGTGTGAAAGCACCCTAAGTCAAGGGTGTTCCCACCACTGTGAGTGTGTAGAAATTAGCTGATTAGTCAGTAATGGACTATGAACAATAGCTATAATACAGAACACATGATGGGTCTGCAAACATAGGTAAAATGGTCAATAACGCTGGCGCCAAACAGTGCTTTTTTTTTTTTTTTTTTTTACTGTACACTCTCAGGGGCTCATACAGAAACAAGCATTTCATCATAAAGTATTCTGTATTTTGTTTTGACAAATAATAAACAAACTTGAAACTTGAACTTGTTTCTTTGTGATATATTCCAGAAACAATAGGATGATAATTATCGCTCAACTCTGAAGCCATGTTTCACTCTCTATGCTGATAAGCACACTACATGAAGAGCGCCGTGCAACAAACTGTAGTGATATAATGTACTTTGTCATGGTGGCTGCACTGTGTCATGGTGTCTCTACTGTGTCATGGTGGCTGTACAGTGTTCTGGTGGCTGCACTGTGTCAAGGTGGCTGTACTATGTTCTCTGTGGTGATTTTCTCTGTTTGATGAATGATTCTACTTGGTGGTGTGGTGTGTGGGAGCTTTCTTTCTCTCTCTTGTGTGTGTTTCACTATATGCGCTTGTTATGCTCCAGTTATCTTGCAATCTCTTTGAATGAGCAAATATTGGTCTGGGACTGTGTCTGCTTGTATCATATTGTAATTCAAGATAAGATAAGATAAGATAAGCTATTCCTTTATTAATCTTCCTGGGGAAATGTGGGCGTCATAGCAGTATGGGGGAGGGGAGGTACATGTATGGACAGGGTAATATAAGACAGACATATCTATATAATGTAAAATATGAGAATAATTAACACTTTAATCGCCATGGGTTAAATTCATAATTTACCATCCCTCGCCAGCTCTATTTGTCTATGGAGAAGTTCCCCTTCTTTGCAGGGCTATAACTTTTTAAATTCTATTGCTACATTGCCATTATTATGGCCCATTCAATGTCCTATATGTATTGTTCAGGGTGTAGCAACGTTAAACTTTTTCATTCACATATTCATACTAAAATATGGTCTAAAGTATAAGTATGTTTTTATCGTTTTCTGCAGCTTTCTTCAGAACGTGATTTATAGCCCTAAATGCATTATATTGATGATCAAATACAGTTTGGTAGGAATCTGTGCGAGATAAAAAGTTTCAACTGGACGTGCTTCTAGGAGTTACTACATATCATCTGATGATGACCGGATGGGCGGGGGATCGTTTATAATTCCGTGAGCAGCGTTAGATGATTCATCCAGAGTGGGTCATATGTTCATCAGATCAGTTAGTATAGAATACGTTAGAAAATAACGCTGAATCTTACCGTGGCTTCCTCGCGCCGCTGGCAGATGAGCGTGGAACAGATTTTTTTCTATTATGGGATGTAGAAATGCCCGATCCATTTCCAGGTTGTATAATAGTATATACGTCCAAATGTTGTTTATTGAGTTATGGCGAGCGATCTATTATCCAGTGTTTCAAGATGGAGTCGCGGGAGCTATAGCGAGTGGCCGGACCACATTTGGATGAGTACTACCGGTTCAAAGGTTAATATCCGGTTGGTGATCTGCCGATCGGCCACCAGATGGCGCTCTTGAACCGCTAGAGAGTTGAGAGGAGATCAGCAGTGTTTCTCAGGGCTCCGGAAAGGAAATATGATTTCGATGACAGATTTTTGAAATATTGACATCAAAGACGAGTTACGGCGTCTTCGGCAGAATGAGCATGGCTCGGAATGACGTGAAAACTCGTTCCCGGCGATCATAGTGTTAACAGTGTAAACAAAGGTGCATAATATACGTTACAATAGATATAGGCAATGAATACAGAAAATTTAATCTGAGTAAAAGTGTACACAGTATACACAAGGTGCAGCTGAGGGTCTGTACCCTGCAGCCTGACGTACAGTACTGTGGTCTGTTGGTGAGGCCTAACAAAAATAATGGTTTGGTTCCGGTTGCCGACCGACCCTGCCGATTTAGGTGCGACCCAATTTATTTTATGAGTTTAAAAAATATATATTAAAAAAAAAATTAAATAAAAATTTTAACAATAAAGTTTCATAAAAATATTAGTAAAACCTTTAGTATTATGGATATTAAACCATCTGGCAGAGTACATGCATCCATGTTGTCGTGAAATTTTAATTAAATAAAGAAATTCCCTATCCATAGTCACCGTGGGAAAAGATAAAATAAAAAATTAAATTAAATAAATTCCCTACCTACCCATGGCCTTAACTGACAACCAACAGGAACCAAACAATATTTTTTGTTATGCCTGAGGTAGTCAAACCTATTGAAAAACATGTTGAACTCGTGTGCATGCTCCGGGGGGCCCTCCACAGCCATGTCTTGCTGATTTAACCCTGTAATCCTCTTGACAACCCTCTTGATAACCAAGTCAACCACACCTCTCTGGCATTATTGGCTTGTGGTCTCCACTTCAGTCTGTCCCCATCGCTGTCCTTGGCTGCTCTGAGCTTCTTTTTTACCTCATTTTGGACAGCCTTGGCCCCCTGCCATGAAGGCCCTCTTTTTCTGGGTTTTAATGTCCTTATTGATCCAGGGTTTATTGTTGGGGAAACAGCATACCTTTTTGGTTGGTACAATGCTCTCCTCGCAGAATCTGATATAGTCTGTAATGCAGTGGGAGAGTCCATCAATGTCTTCTCTGTTCAATAGTGCTGTCCGGGATGTTATGGTTCAGCCAGGACTCTGTGAAGCACAGTAAGCTAGATTCCTTGGGATGATGGATGGGGGGGGGGTGGGGGGAGGGGACGGGCGTGTGGCGTTGTGGTTGGTCTGGGATGGCAGTGGGACCTTTTGGGACACTTTGGGGTAGGGGTGGACGGTATAAATGGTATACGGTATAAACGGTATACGGTATAAACGGTATGAATTTGCTCTACGGTATGGATTTTGACTATACTGTGTAACCGGTAGGGCAGCTCTAAAATAGCAATGACGTCATGTAACCACAGCGCGACTATTTCACTCGCATTTGCCCCTAAAAATAGATAGAATTAGTCATAGATAATAGATATGTGCGAACTGGAAAAAGTTATTTAGGAGGCTTCGCGCAGTGGGCGTGCCAGCCCCTACCGCACGCATGTAAACACGGGTCTAGTAGTCTAGTGGGACGACACGGGAGGACGGCGGCGTCTCCCTGAGCTAACGTTAGCTTAGCTACCGTTACAAAATGACCCAGTCAACTATTCACTTTTAGTTTAATACATGATGAGGCATTGTCTAACCGAACGGTATCTAGTCGGCCAGCTACCGATAGCTCCTGACATCAACAAACGCTCCACAAAGTCTAGTAGAGACGTGTGTGCTACCTGTTAGCTGTTAGCTCACGTTAACGCAAGTTAGTTCACTGTTCAAAACGAAATGTCCCATTGAACTAAATAATTCACTGAGGCGTTGTATTAACGTTATATATCCGGCTAGCAGTAGCTACAGATAGCTCCTGATATCAATGTCTTATAACACTGATTCGATTCGAGCTGAGGGCTTGCTGAGCACAGTTAAGTAACGTTATGCCAATAGGGTCCAGGTGCAGCGCCGGAGAATCCTGGCCGTAGCTGAGCAGGAGATGAGCACCCAGCCATCTACCAATGGGAAGTCCTCCCCTTCGGAACGACGTGCAGCCCCTGCTGTGCTACATTTGCACTACAGAAACATGTAGCAGAGGACCCAGCAGCGGACGAAGAGGTCCGACACAGCGTAAAGAACAGCTTCTACGTAGACAACTGTCTACAAAGCCTTTCAACCCAGGAAGAAGCCGAGGCTCTCCTGATTAAACTCCGCGCCTCATTGATCAAAGGCGGCTTTGATCTCAGGCAGTGGGCCAGCAGCGATCCGCAAGTACTGCGCAGCCTCTCCTCCGAGGACAAGGCAGCCAGCAGCGAGACCTGGATGGCTACAATCCCGGGAGAAGCCCAGGAGATGACCCTGGGATTGGTGTGGCGATTCAAAACAGATTCGCTTCACTACAGACACAAGCCCCTGACTACGGAGCAGGGAAGGCCGGCGGCGGCGCCGACCACCAGACGGAGTGTGTACACAACACTCGCCCGACAATATGACCCGCTAGGATGTATTCTACCGTACACCACCAGGGCAAAAATGATTGTACGAGCATTGTGGGACAAGGACCAGGGCTGGGACGACCCCATTCCCGCACACCTTGCATCCACCTGGAGAGAGTGGGAGATGGAGCTCCACTCACTCCCAGGCGTTAATATGCGCCGAAGCTACTTCCCACCCACGGTGAGGCCAGATACATGTAAAATGGACTTACACGTCTTCAGTGACGCCTCAGAGGTCGCATACGGATCAGTAGCCTACTTGCGGGCCCAAGAGAAGGGGGGAGAGATCTACACAGCATTTGTCCTCGCCCGCTCGAGAATAGCCCCACGCAAGCAACAATCTATCCCACGTCTAGAGCTCTGCGCAGCCCTAGCCGGAGCGCACCTAGCCACGCTCATCCGACGTGAGCTCACCATACCGGTGTCTAGAACAATCCTGTGGTCAGATTCCACGACGGTACTCGCCTGGATCAAATCGGACTCATGCAAGTACAAAGTCTTCGTGGGAGTCAGAGTCACCGAGATTCAAGACTTAACCGAAGAGTTAACCGGAGAAACAGAGTGGCGCTACGTTGATACAAAACAGAACCCAGCTGACGTCATCACCCGGGGGATGCCCCTGGATGACCTCACCCGTCGCAATGTCTACAGTGACGGCCCCGCATTCCTAAGACTCCCGGAAGGACAGTGGCCCATGCCTATCCCGCGGGAAGCAAGTCCAGAGGAGGTGGAAAATAAGAAGTCTGTGTTCTGTGGATTGAGCACCGTAGCCTCCACCGACCCTAACATAGACGATTGCACGTCCATAGAGAGTGCACAACAAAGAACATTCCTGCGGTACCACCCGGAGTGCAAGTCCCCCGCTGATATGTCAGCAGCTAACTACGAGGAAGCAGAATTGCTTCTACTGCAGCGAGCCCAGAGAGACTCGTTCCCCGATGAATTGGCCTGTCTACAGGGAGGAAAGCCCGTCCCATCCGACAGCAGATTAATTCATCTGGCCCCCGAGAGCGACGCTCATACCCTCATCAGAGTGGGTGGTCGCCTACGCAGAGCCCCCAATCTACCGGATGACATTAAATACCCGATCGTATTGAACAGCCGACACAAGGTCACAGAGCTGATTATAAAGAAATACGATGAGGATGTACATCACGCAGGAGCAGAAAGAGTCTTCGCGGAAATCAGACGTCGTTACTGGATCCTACAAGGAAGAGAGGCGGTACGACGCTTCCAGCGAACATGTCTAGACTGCCGCAAGTGGCGCGCGCAGCCCAGCATACCAAGGATGGCTGACCTTCCTCCATGTCGCCTCCGAATCGGTGACAAGCCATTCCACTCAACGGGTATGGACTGCTTTGGCCCGCTGCACATAAAGAAAGGAAGAGGAACCAAGAAGCGGTGGGGTATTGTATTCAAATGCATGACCACCAGAGCGATACACATCGAGCTTCTCCCGACCATGAGCACAGACTCATTCCTTATGGCCTTCCGTAGATTCACATCACGGAAAGGAAGACCGTCTACCCTATTGTCCGATCATGGGACAAACTTCAAAGGCGGCGGAAGAGAGCTGAGAGAGAGCTTCCAAGCTATGGGCCCAGAACTTAAGACCCACCTCGCTCCAGCACAGGTTGATTTCCAATTCAACCCCCCAAACGCACCCCACTTCGGTGGCACTTGGGAACGAGAAGTGCGCTCCATAAAGACAGCCCTGTACGCAGTACTTGGGGCCCAGACTGTGGCGGAAGAAGTCCTAATGACAGTCCTCACGGAGATTGAGGGAGTACTTAACTCGAAGCCCCTCGGATATGTCTCCAGTGATGTGGCGGATATCGACCCAGTTACCCCCAACACACTCCTGATGGGGCGGCTAGATCCTGCATTACCCCAGACAATGTACCGGCCTGAAGAAGCGAACGGCCGACGAATGTGGAGGTACAGTCAAGTATTAGCCGACAAGTTTTGGAGCAGTTTCCTACTGCACTACCTACCGTCTCTACAGACCCGCCAGAAGTGGGTAAAGGAGAGAGACAATTTGACAGAAGGAACAGTCGTCATGATTATTGATCAATCACTGCCCAGAGCTATGTGGCCGGCCGGCCGCGTAAGCAAAGTGATCACCGGTGCCGACGGCAAGGTCCGAGCAGCTGAAGTGCTCGTCCAGGGTCGCACTTACACCCGTCCCGTGGCGAGGCTCATAGAACTGCCCCGACTCCCAGACACAATCGATGATGACCATGACCCTATAACCCTATGACTTTGTGAAGTTGACTGACCCCTACAGCAAACCCTTATGTGTAAATAGACAACGCGATTAATCTGTCTCTGTTTAACTGATTAGGTCTGGGACCAATCAGGGGGTGGCTGTTGTGAAGGGCCAGATTAAACCGAATATATATATTTATTTATATATATATATTTAATTGTATTTGTATATTCTCTAATATTCCCTGATATCCCTTGTATATTCCTTGTACAATATGCATTGAATATCCATTCTAGCCTACTGAACATCCCATAATAGTCTCCATTCTACTATTGGTCGAGACCTTGGTGCCAGGCTGCCATACCCCTCAGACCCAGTTCAAACGTACCGCTCCACATGTACGAACAAGTCCTAGTTCCGCGTAGGAATCTGACTACCGCACCACTAATGGGACTATTTGTTCATAGTGCGTATATATACTGCGCTACTAAAGTAGGACTTCCTTTTCAGTCCAGTTTCTTACCCTCCAATAGAGTCACAGACGTAAAGCCTCCCCGCGACGCCACGTGTGGGAGTAAGGCCAAGTTCGCCTACCATCAGTATTGAGACATCGTGTATATTAATATTTGAATAGTCATATTTGGCACTATATCGTCGAGTTGGACGTAGTCTATTAAGCTAATAATAGTCTGTTAATATATAGTGCTTCGTGCGGTGAGAATACTACCGTAGTCAGTACCCCATCGTTTCGGGCAGAGAACTGGCTGCTTATCCAGGGTGGTTGACCCCACGTGAAGCTGCACCCGAGGAGCCCCAGAGCCGACGAGCGAGTGGACCTGTATACCGGATTATTCTACCGACGACAGCCCGCCTTCCCAGGCACGGATTATGCTTTGTATACTTTGATTATTCCATGGATAAAGACCCCCGACACTGCCGTGTGTTGGAACCCCCCCCCCCCTGGAGAGGACGCAAGGTGAGGAGACGCTCTGCAAGACGAGGTCGCTTCACGTCTCTCCTCCGTGGACCGGAGAACGCCGGCCCACAAAGAGTCCACCTGCTTTCATCTGTGGTCCAAGGATCGCCGGCGCATTGAACGGCACTACAGTGGGTTCACCTGGGATACCCTTGGCCGGATGAGGCAGCCGGATTCTACCCCCCCCCCCTCCTACTCCTGTCGGCTTACAAGCGACCGGATTAACCCCCCCTAGTGTATCCAGTATATAATCATTAAAGTATCATTGCTGTTATTCCTTAAACTATTCCAGGTCGTATATGTACCACCTGCGCCTTCAGAGATTGGACATTCTCTATTGATATACCGACGAATACTCTTGCCATAAAAGTGCATACTAATTCCATTCATAAATGTGATTGATTTGATTAAGTGCTTGCTCTACACACCATCGCTGTGTAGAAATAAAGACCTATTTCTAATTCGTACATTTGTGTTGGATCCGTTTCATCTACGTGACAGTGTTCATCATAATATATTTATGCCGTGTACTGGGTGGCCGAATATTAAGTACAAAGGTAGTGGTAGTAAGTATCATATCTAGTAATACAGTCAGGGAATTGTACCCCTCAGTTACACAGACAGTGGAGCTTATTGCGTGGTGGCGATGTCTCACAGATAATACAAGTACAAGTCTAATTATATAATATATATATATTTTATTAAAAAAAAAATTATATAAAATAAATTTTTTTTTATCAAAAACGATACCGTGATATATACCGTTACCGTCTATGCTTCAAATTATACCGTGATATACATTTTAGACCATACCGTCCACCCCTACTTTGGGGTACTGTAGGGGTTGTGGTGGGTTCTTCGTGCAGGGGATCCCTTGGGTGTCAGAGGGTTGGGGGAGTTCGGCGATGGGGCCTGGCCGGGGTCCGTCGGAGCGCATGCAGGGGGCTGGTGTTTGACTCTGGGGGAGGTCTGAGGGGGGTTTGGTTGGAGCCTATGGCTTCGGCTGGACCTTTCCTGGACCTTCCCTGGAGTTGGGTATTGGTCTCTTGCCTGTGCTTTGGTGGATTTTGGTTGGTCTTCGTTGTTGGGCTCCCTCGGTTCGCTGGCTGATTTTGGGGTTCCCTGCGTGGGGGGCTCGCTGTGGCTTCTGCTGTGTTTCGGGGGTGTCCCGGGGGTCCCGGTGTCGTCTCGGACCGTCCCGATCCTGCATGTCTTCTCATTTGGCCACTGTTGTGTCTGTCTGCTTAAAGGGGACATGCATTGCTATTCCTTGCACTATTCGGGCAACTTTACACAATTCCTGTGAGTCTATGGAAGACATCTGTAAGGTTTATTTAAAAAAAAAAATCATTGTTTTATATTTCTAATGGAGTACTCGAAAGCATAATTTTCCAGCCTCAGGATTTCAGCCTGTTATTGGATTGGCTCCGCCCATAAGCACTTTCAGTGAGTCACCCACACAGCGTGATACATACGAGAGAGAACGAGAGAGAGAACGAGCAAGAGAGAGAGAGATAGAGAGAGATGTCCCCGACACACACAGTCAAGTTTGTGTATGTGTGTGTCCCAGACGAGGGAGAGAGATGGCGCACACACACTTCTGCAGTCCCTCCCGCCGTCCCTCTTTCTCTCCTCACGCGCCTGTCAAACCCCGTTTGAGGAAGTGTCGGGTTACACTATGCCTACGTCCCCGACACACACGCAGTCAAGTTTGTGTGTGTGTGTGTCCGACGAGGGAGAGAGATGGCGCACACACATTTACACACACTTCTGCAGTCCCTCCCGCCGTCTCTCTCTCTCTCTCTCTCTCTCTCTCTCTCTCTCTCTCTCAATGCTAAACACTGAAAAAAGCCATTTATAATGCATGTCCCCTTTAAGTGTGTGGAGTCGTTTCTCCTTTGGTGTGGCTGTGGGTCCTGGGGTGCGTGGCCTGTCATTCCTCTGTGGAGTTTGGGGGTGGGGGCGTGGGATTCGCTGATTTTCCTCGTGGTGGCAGGGACACCGGGCCGGGGTAGATGGAGCGGCCTGCAGGGGTGGCATTCCCATCGCCGTGCATGGCGGTGTGAGTGGCGCGCGGGCTGTTTGTGTTTTCCTTCGGTCATGGCGTGCTTTATCGGGGGGTGTGTCTTGGATTGGGATGTGGTACGGATTGATGTGTGGGATGTTCGGGGGACTGACTGTTCCGGTGGGGTTCACATGCCTTCGAGCGACATTGTACTTATTTTATGCCTATTCTTAAGTCTGCACTTTACATTGCACTACTTTTATTGTCTTTTATACCTATTCTTATGTCTGAAATGTATGCAATTTTTATTTTGTCAATTTGTGTGCTGATTTTATCATTTTATACTAATTGATGTGCTGCACTCTGGACTGCGGTCCATGTGTGAAGAGTACTATATAGATAGTTATTAATATTTATTATTGTTATAATGTAGAAATGTGTGCATTGAAATGTCTGTAAAGTCTCGACGACATTGAAAATGAGGGTGACCTCAATTGTAATCTCGAGAATAAATAAAGGTTGATGATGTTATGCATGCTTCAGCCAGGACTCTGTGAGGCACAGTAAGCTAGCTTCCTTGGGATGTTATGGTTTAGCCAGGACTCTGTGAAGCACATTAAGCTAGCTTCCTTGTACTCACATTAGTTGTTCATCAGGGCTGAGAGCTCGTCCATCTTGTTGGCCAGTGAGGTTTCTCAACAGAGGGCAGGTGAGGCTTGTATTTCCTGTTGTCCTTCTCCTCTCCGTCAGGATCGTGCAGCTCTTCTTCCCCATCTGTGAATCTTAATCTCGGCTGCTAGTTTCCTCAGTGTCGCTGCAACTAAAAGTAGAATCTGTAATACCGTCAAAACAGTGACCTCAAGGCAAAAGAGTCTCACTTGGTATTGCACTTTGTTTACTCTTTTCTCTTTGGTCTGATCTGATGTGTGGGGTTGGAGTTGACTCCAGACCTCTCTTGGCAGATACTGCCCATAACTCCAACGGCCCGTTATTCCGACAGCACAGTCGCCAGAAAAAAGGTCCCATTGGGATGAAAGCCCATTAGTCAGACAGTCTGTTATCCCAGAAACAAAACCCATTCTTTTTAGAGTTTTTACCCTTAACCTCTTAACTCATTCAGCGCCAGGGGTCGCTGTCTACCTTCTGGCTAGAACGCCATCGCTTTAATCAATGGGGAGACTGCGAAATTTGCGAGTGCTTAAAATATATCTTATATTATAGCTATGGGTCTAATAACACTGTCGATTGTCAGTGAGTTGCTTCTGGTCAACATGCAAGAAACTGATTGTTTTTTCATCCGTACATTTCCGTTTTATACCGTTTTGAATATGAGTATAGTTTTGGTGATTCTTAGATTATCGTTATTATCCTTCCTCATGCAAGAATGAAACAGGGCTTGTAGCGGGGCGCTCCCCCCCCCCACCGCAGCCAACGGTAAACAGCACACACACAGTCCACATACAGCTTCGATCGGGGGAGAAATAAATATCAGATCAACGCAAGATTTGATATATAGTGTTCTTACCTTGTCTCTGATGTAATGCAAAATTGTACCCCTCAGTTACAATTGGTCCTTCGAGCCGGAGGGTAATCAGTGTAATATTAATATAGTGTTATTAATATTGAAATGGCCTATGATGAACACTCCACGAAACGATCCTCCTAACCAACGCCCGCAGCGCGAACGACGGCTCCCTCAGTACTTAGAGGCTTACGCTGTCAGTCAACAACCTAGTCTTCTACTAACAGTAAACGCGGTAAAACTAGAAAGTAAAAGTATGTCTAACCCCAACGCCCAGACTACCCCGACCATAGAGGCCCCTACGGGTTCTAATGTAACTGACCAAGTTCACGGTGGGGACCAGTGGGAACCAGACATGACTTCACACCCCGCCAGTACTGAAGAAGTAGTCCCCGATGAGTCCCGGGAGGAATACAACGCTACCGAGAGAGAACTCGGCACGGAAGAAGACGGGGAGAGCACCGTGGAGATAGAGCTCCAAGGCTCCGCAAGGAGTACCCCGAGGAAAGGCTCCCCTATACAACCGCCTTCTCCCAGCGAGGCAGAGAGGACCCTACAGCAGGCCTTCCTCATCAGCCTGAACGCCGCTGCTGAACGCGACCGACTGCAGATCCAGCAGCGGAGCGAAGAAGAGCATATACGTCTAGAAATAAGACGCATTCAGAGAGAAGAGAATGTGGCCCGAGACCGAGCAGACAGCCAGCGAGCAGCTGCTGGTGCTCTACGGGACGCAGAGCGCGACAGACAGCAAGCGCAACTAATAGAACAGCTGATCAGACGGACAACACCCTCTCCCTCCGCCAGAGGCTCCAGGAACTCGTCTAGACACACCTCCAGGGCGGCATCCCCTAGCCGAGTAAACAACCCTGAACTTGACCAACAGACGAGGTCTATACCCCCCACAGACCACCTCCCCCCACCGGTCCAAGCGAGACCTAGCAACCGGGAAGGAGCAGCATATCCTGTGGAGAGGCTAAACCAGAGACTACAAGCACTGGATGACCTAACTGAAGACGAAGAGGAAGAGGAGGAGAACCACGCCCGACGACAGCACAGTACTCTACCGGACCAGGAGGTCCGGTACAGCCCAGGCTATACTCCCGCGGAGCTGCGCTACAGACCCCGACTCTATACACGGGTGAGCACGACGCACGACCCGCACCGAGGAACAGCACCTGGACAAGCGGGCCATGGTACACTGCCGGTACCAGCCCATACCAAGGAGCGGGAGGAGACTCGCCTAGGAGGCCTCTCCCCCAACGCTCGCCGATGTATCCACAGTCAGCGTCATACATTGGCCCGCCTATGGTACCCGACTTCACCCAAGAGAACCGGGCCCAGTATACGGAACTCCGCATGTGTCTGGAGACCATGTTGGTGGATGTATTGGATGAACGCCATAAATACGCCATCCTACTGAAGCACTTAAAGGTACCCCGCGCACATAATATAGCGCTCGCCTACGCGACTTCCACCACCCCATACACAGCAGCGCTGGTAGCATTGGACCAGAGGTATGGGCGCATATGGGATTACGTGATCCAGGAGATCCGACACATCGACCGCTTACCCCCAGCAATAGACAATCGAGCACTGGACGACCTGTCCATCAGAGTGCAGTCCCTGGTAGGGATGTTGGGAGCGCAGAGAGAGAAGGGGAGGCATGAACTTTACGCCAACTCAAATGTGGAAAGGATCTTGGAGAAGCTGCCGCCCGCTCGACAGGAGCGTTTTAGGCGACAGAGGGACCACCGAGACCCGAATGGCCCCGAACCGAACCTCCTCGATCTAGGAGACTTCCTGGCGAGAGAAGTCAGCAGCCTACGGCTAGATACATTCGGACGGAGCACCCCTGGCTCCAGAGAAGGAACCAGACGACTAAATGATGGAAGAAGATCGGTGACTGTGATGCACCAATCGGAGTCAGTACCGAGCAGCAGGAGCCACAGTACCCCCTCCAGAACGGAGAAGTGGAAGATAGTGTGCCCCTACTGTGAGAAAGAACACTGGCTAGCGCAATGTGACTCCTTCCCCAAGCTGAACGCGGAGGAAGCAAGTCAATGGATAAAGTCCAACAAGCGCTGTTTTCGCTGTGCGCGCTCACACATGGCAGCCGAATGCCGCTTAAAGAAAAGGTGCACCAAGTGCGATGGAGCCCATCTGGACATACTTCACAACAGTAACAGACGGCGCCCTTCACCCGCACCATCCAGCAGCAAAGCGAGCGTCATGTACATCGATCCCGCCAGCAGCAGTGGAGCCCGAGTACTCCTAAAAGTAGTGCGTGTGACACTAAGCTACCAGAATAAAGTCCTGGACACTTACGCCGTCCTCGATGACGGGTCAGAGAAGACCCTTCTGCTCGCCTCCGCTGCGGCCCAGCTAGGGCTGCGAAACCCAAATGACAATTCGGACAATAAGACGAGATTTGAAGAAGATAAAGGGCGAGAATGTCTCATTCTCTATCGCAGCAAGCGGCCAGCCTGAGCGACGGTACCAGATTACAGACGCTTTCACCAGCCAAGAAATAGGACTGTCGCGGTACACATACCCCGTCGCCAAGCTGATGGAGAAATATGCACATCTGCGCAAGTTACCGATCCCGCTCATGGACAATGCTATGCCGACCCTGTTGATAGGCTCCGACCATGCAGACCTCATTGTCCCGATAGACCGGGTTCATACCGGACCCCGAGGCTGTCCTGCAGCAGTCGAGACCCGTTTGGGATGGACTCTCCAAGGCCCGCTCGCCAAATCTCTCAACCGAAGTACAGCCACTAGATGTCTCCACTCCCGAGTCACGGAGGGAGAAACCGCACTCCTGCAACACGTAGAGCGGCTATGGACCTTGGAACAAATGCCCTTTAAGAACGGAAAGAAAGACATTCGCTCTAAAGATGACATTTACGCCATTCACCTCCTCGAGACAGGGACCAAGAGAGTCCCGGTCAACGGCGTGTTGAGATACGCCACGCCACTCCTGCGGCGAGAAGGAATGCCTACTTTCCACGCCAAGACAGACGCCACAGAACGGTACCTGCTGAACACGGAGCGGCGCTTAGCCAAGAGCCCCGCCCAAGAGAGTGTATACCGCGCTGAGATTGAGAAGCTCATCACCGCGGGACACGTCACAAAGATGGACATTAAAGAGGCTGACCAGACCACTGAATCGTGGTACGTGCCTCACCACAAGGTCCATCACAACGGTAAAGACCGCATAGTATTTAACTGCAGCTACCAGATCGGATCCCAAAATCTGAATAAAGAGTTACTGCCCGGTCCCACACTCGGCCCCTCCCTACTCGGCGTTCTACTCCGCTTCCGCCAGGAAAAGGTGGCCATCAGCGGGGACATTAAAGGAATGTTCCTGCAGGTGAGATTAGTAGAGGCGGACAAGCCCCTGTTACGGTTCCTATGGAGAGAGAAGCCAGGAGATGAGCACCCAGCCATCTACCAATGGGAAGTCCTCCCCTTCGGAACGACGTGCAGCCCCTGCTGTGCTACATTTGCACTACAGAAACATGTAGCAGAGGACCCAGCAGCGGACGAAGAGGTCCGACACAGCGTAAAGAACAGCTTCTACGTAGACAACTGTCTACAAAGCCTTTCAACCCAGGAAGAAGCCGAGGCTCTCCTGATTAAACTCCGCGCCTCATTGATCAAAGGCGGCTTTGATCTCAGGCAGTGGGCCAGCAGCGATCCGCAAGTACTGCGCAGCCTCTCCTCCGAGGACAAGGCAGCCAGCAGCGAGACCTGGATGGCTACAATCCCGGGAGAAGCCCAGGATATGACCCTGGGATTGGTGTGGCGATTCAAAACAGATTCGCTTCACTACAGACACAAGCCCCTGACTACGGAGCAGGGAAGGCCGGCGGCGGCGCCGACCACCAGACGGAGTGTGTACACAACACTCGCCCGACAATATGACCCGCTAGGATGTATTCTACCGTACACCACCAGGGCAAAAATGATTGTACGAGCATTGTGGGACAAGGACCAGGGCTGGGACGACCCCATTCCCGCACACCTTGCATCCACCTGGAGAGAGTGGGAGATGGAGCTCCACTCACTCCCAGGCGTTAATATGCGCCGAAGCTACTTCCCACCCACGGTGAGGCCAGAGACATGTAAAATGGACTTACACGTCTTCAGTGACGCCTCAGAGGTCGCATACGGATCAGTAGCCTACTTGCGGGCCCAAGAGAAGGGGGGGGAGATCTACACAGCATTTGTCCTCGCCCGCTCGAGAATAGCCCCACGCAAGCAACAATCTATCCCACGTCTAGAGCTCTGCGCAGCCCTAGCCGGAGCGCACCTAGCCACGCTCATCCGACGTGAGCTCACCATACCGGTGTCTAGAACAATCCTGTGGTCAGATTCCACGACGGTACTCGCCTGGATCAAATCGGACTCATGCAAGTACAAAGTCTTCGTGGGAGTCAGAGTCACCGAGATTCAAGACTTAACCGAAGAGTTAACCGGAGAAACAGAGTGGCGCTACGTTGATACAAAACAGAACCCAGCTGACGTCATCACCCGGGGGATGCCCCTGGATGACCTCACCCGTCGCAATGTCTACAGTGACGGCCCCGCATTCCTAAGACTCCCGGAAGGACAGTGGCCCATGCCTATCCCGAGGGAAGCAAGTCCAGAGGAGGTGGAAAATAAGAAGTCTGTGTTCTGTGGATTGAGCACCGTAGCCTCCACCGACCCTAACATAGACGATTGCACGTCCATAGAGAGTGCACAACAAAGAACATTCCTGCGGTACCACCCGGAGTGCAAGTTCCCCGCTGATATGTCAGCAGCTAACTACGAGGAAGCAGAATTGCTTCTACTGCAGCGAGCCCAGAGAGACTCGTTCCCCGATGAATTGGCCTGTCTACAGGGAGGAAAGCCCGTCCCATCCGACAGCAGATTAATTCATCTGGCCCCCGAGAGCGACGCTCATACCCTCATCAGAGTGGGTGGTCGCCTACGCAGAGCCCCCAATCTACCGGATGACATTAAATACCCGATCGTATTGAACAGCCGACACAAGGTCACAGAGCTGATTATAAAGAAATACGATGAGGATGTACATCACGCAGGAGCAGAAAGAGTCTTCGCGGAAATCAGACGTCGTTACTGGATCCTACAAGGAAGAGAGGCGGTACGACGCTTCCAGCGAACATGTCTAGACTGCCGCAAGTGGCGCGCGCAGCCCAGCATACCAAGGATGGCTGACCTTCCTCCATGTCGCCTCCGAATCGGTGACAAGCCATTCCACTCAACGGGTATGGACTGCTTTGGCCCGCTGCACATAAAGAAAGGAAGAGGAACCGAGAAGCGGTGGGGTATTGTATTCAAATGCATGACCACCAGAGCGATACACATCGAGCTTCTCCCGACCATGAGCACAGACTCATTCCTTATGGCCTTCCGTAGATTCACATCACGGAAAGGAAGACCGTCTACCCTATTGTCCGATCATGGGACAAACTTCAAAGGCGGCGGAAGAGAGCTGAGAGAGAGCTTCCAAGCTATGGGCCCAGAACTTAAGACCCACCTCGCTCCAGCACAGGTTGATTTCCAATTCAACCCCCCAAACGCACCCCACTTCGGTGGCACTTGGGAACGAGAAGTGCGCTCCATAAAGACAGCCCTGTACGCAGTACTTGGGGCCCAGACTGTGGCGGAAGAAGTCCTAATGACAGTCCTCACAGAGATTGAGGGAGTACTTAACTCGAAGCCCCTCGGATATGTCTCCAGTGATGTGGCGGATATCGACCCAGTTACCCCCAACACACTCCTGATGGGGCGGCTAGATCCTGCATTACCCCAGACAATGTACCGGCCTGAAGAAGCGAACGGCCGACGAATGTGGAGGTACAGTCAAGTATTAGCCGACAAGTTTTGGAGCAGTTTCCTACTGCACTACCTACCGTCTCTACAGACCCGCCAGAAGTGGGTAAAGGAGAGAGACAATTTGACAGAAGGAACAGTCGTCATGATTATTGATCAATCACTGCCCAGAGCTATGTGGCCGGCCGGCCGCGTAAGCAAAGTGATCACCGGTGCCGACGGCAAGGTTCAAGTTCAAGTTCTTTAATAGTTGTCATACAGAAGTACAGAATACTTTCATACAAAATGCTTCTTACTGTTACGCTCCAGAGACTGTGCTAGACAAGATAGTATCAAATAACATAATAACATAATATAGCATGAATTTAGAAGAAGAAAATGAGGTCACAGTGTTCGGTATAGACATATGTACAATGTTCTGAGTTACCATATAATATACAATACACAATACTATGCAGTGTACTAATGTACAGTACTATCTAGTGCAAAGCAGAAATGGGATGAGGTACAATTTTAGGTACAATTTACAGTAAGGTGTACGAGTTGTAGTGCAATCCTTCATCCATAAATATAAAGTGTGGGGAGTGGGTGCTACAGTGTGTTTGTTTAAAGTGGGTGTGTGCTATAAAGTGTGTGGAGTGGGTGCTACAGTGTGTTTGTTTAAAGTGAGTGTGTGCGTGTGGATGTGTGTGCTATGTGCGTTTGGTGGTTGTTGTTGTGTAGTGTTCATTCATTGTTCGTTTAGCAGCCTGATGGCCTGGGGATAGAAGCTACTTCTGAGTCTTTCTGTGCTCGCCTTGAGACTCCGGTATCGCTTGCCTGACCGCAGCAGTTCAAAGAGGCAGTTGTTCGGGTGACTGGAGTCTTTAATGATTCTCTTAGCCTTGCCCTTGCAACGCTTGTAGTAAATGTTCTGGAGGGTGGGGAGCCCCCCTCCAATTGTGCGTTCGGCTGAACGTGTCACTCTTTGTAGTCTGCTTCGGTCTTTTGCAGTGCTATTCCCAAACCAGGAGGTGATGTTGCCGGTCAAGATGCTCTCTATTGTACATGAGTAGAAGTTCTTAAGGATCTTCTGGCTGACTTGGAACTTCCTTAGGCGCCTGAGGAAGTAGAGGCGTTGTCGTGCCTTCTTCACCACACTGTTAATGTGTGTGGTCCATGTCAAGTCCTCGGATATGTAGGCTCCGAGGTACTTGAAGCTGTTGACTCTCTCAACCGGTGCCCCGTCGATGCTGATGGGGCTGTAGTCCTTGACCCCCGACCTCCTGAAGTCCACAATCATCTCCTTTGTTTTGCTGACGTTCAGGGAGAGGCTGTTTTCCTGGCACCATCCCGCCAGGACCTTGACCTCTTCAAGTTCAAGTTCAAGTTCAAGTTCTTTAATAGTTGTCATACAGAAGTACAGAATACTTTCATACAAAATGCTTCTTACTGTTACGCTCCAGAGACTGTGCTAGACAAGATAGTATCAAATAACATAATAACATAATATAGCATGAATTTAGAAGAAGAAAATGAGGTCACAGTGTTCGGTATAGACATATGTACAATGTTCTGAGTTACCATATAATATACAATAAACAATACTATGCAGTGTACTAATGTACAGTACTATCTAGTGCAAAGCAGAAATGGGATGAGGTACAATTTTAGGTACAATTTACAGTAAGGTGTACGAGTTGTAGTGCAATCCTTCATCCATAAATATAAAGTGTGGGGAGTGGGTGCTACAGTGTGTTTGTTTAAAGTGGGTGTGTGCTATAAGTGTGTGTAGTGGGTGCTACAGTGTGTTTGTTTAAAGTGAGTGTGTGCGTGCGGATGTGTGTGCTATGTGTGTTTGGTGGTTGTTGTTGTGTAGTGTTCATTCATTGTTCGTTTAGCAGCCTGATGGCCTGGGGATAGAAGCTACTTCTGAGTCTTTCTGTGCTCGCCTTGAGACTCCTGTATCGCTTGCCTGACGGCAGCAGTTCAAAGAGGCAGTTGTTCGGGTGGCTCGAGTCCTTAATAATTCTCTTAGCCTTCCCCTTGCAACGCTTGTAGTAAATGTTCTGGAGGGTGGGGAGCCCCCCTCCAATTGTGCGTTCGGCTGAACGTGTCTTCCAGGTAGGCCCTCTCGTCGTTGGCAGAGATCAGGCCCACCACCACTGTGTCGTCAGCAAATTTGACGATTGTATTGCTACTCCGCTGAGCCACACAGTCGTGTGTGTACAGGGAGTAGAGGAGGGGACTCAGAACACAGCCCTGGGGGGCCCCTATGTTGAGGGTGATGGATGAGGAGGTGCAGTTGCCTGCTCTCACCACCTGGGGTCTGCCAGTCAGGAAGTCCAAGACCCACTGGCAGAGGTCATAGCCCAAGCCCAGGTCCCTGAGCTTGGCTATGAGTATGGAGGGGACTATGGTATTGAATGCCGAGCTGTAGTCGATGAATAGCATTCTCACATAGTTCCCCTGCCTCTTGTCCAGGTGTGATGCTGCTGTGTGCAGCACATGGGATATGGCGTCCTCCGTGGACCTGTTGGGGCGGTATGCAAAT
Organism: Notolepis coatsorum; assembly: GCF_963971535.1. Lineage (NCBI taxonomy): Eukaryota > Metazoa > Chordata > Actinopteri > Aulopiformes > Paralepididae > Notolepis > Notolepis coatsorum. The sequence continues at coordinate 84,177,534 of NC_140171.1, read as the reverse complement.
TGCAGGGGGTCCATGTTGATGGGGAGGGAGGAGCAGATGTAGCCCTTTACTAGCTTCTCAAAGCACTTCATGGCTATGGAGGTGAGAGCTACAGGGCGGTAGTCGTTGAGGCAAGCAGGCTTGGATTTTTTGGGTACAGGGATAATAGTGGACTTCTTCAGGCAGGTGGGGATGACAGCCTGTTCTAAGGACAGGTTAAATATGTCAGTGAATACTGGGGCCAGTTGGTCGGCACAGACTTTTAGGACGCGGCCGGGGATGCCGTCCGGACCTGCTGCCTTCCTGATATTCACTTTTTTAAAGGTCCGCCTCACCTCATGCTCTGTTACCCTGAACACTGCGCCTCCATCAGCAGCCGACCCCCCCCCCCATTGCCGAGGCTTGTGAGCTGGTGTTGTTATTACCAGCATCAAACCTCGCATAGAAGGTATTGAGGTCGTTTGCTAAGGAGATGTCACTGTTCAGTTTGAGGGAGGCGCCTTTGTAGTCTGTCATCGTTTTGAGCCCCTGCCACATAGCTCTAGAGTCAGCTTGTTCAAACTGGAGTTCAATTTTATCCCTGTAGCGCCGTTTGGCCTCTGACACTGTCCTCCTTACGTTGTGTCGCGCCACCTTGTGGTCATTCATGTTGCCTGCCACTAGGCCGTCATTGTATGCTTTGGTGCGCTCTCTCAGAGCTTCACGGACGGATTTGTCTACCCAGAGCAGCTGAAGTGCTCGTCCAGGGTCGCACTTACACCCGTCCCGTGGCGAGGCTCATAGAACTGCCCCGACTCCCAGACACAATCGATGATGACCATGACCCTATAACCCTATGACTTTGTGAAGTTGACTGACCCCTACATCAAACCCTTATGTGTAAATAGACAACGCGATTAATCTGTCTCTGTTTAACTGATTAGGTCTGGGACCAATCAGGGGGTGGCTGTTGTGAAGGGCCAGATTAAACCGAATATATATATTTATTTATATATATATATTTAATTGTATTTGTATATTCTCTAATATTCCCTGATATCCCTTGTATATTCCTTGTACAATATGCATTGAATATCCATTCTAGCCTACTGAACATCCCATAATAGTCTCCATTCTACTATTGGTCGAGACCTTGGTGCCAGGCTGCCATACCCCTCAGACCCAGTTCAAACGTACCGCTCCACATGTACGAACAAGTCCTAGTTCCGCGTAGGAATCTGACTACCGCACCACTAATGGGACTATTTGTTCATAGTGCGTATATATACTGCGCTACTAAAGTAGGACTTCCTTTTCAGTCCAGTTTCTTACCCTCCAATAGAGTCACAGACGTAAAGCCTCCCCGCGACGCCACGTGTGGGAGTAAGGCCAAGTTCGCCTACCATCAGTATTGAGACATCGTGTATATTAATATTTGAATAGTCATATTTGGCACTATATCGTCGAGTTGGACGTAGTCTATTAAGCTAATAATAGTCTGTTAATATATAGTGCTTCGTGCGGTGAGAATACTACCGTAGTCAGTACCCCATCGTTTCGGGCAGAGAACTGGCTGCTTATCCAGGGTGGTTGACCCCACGTGAAGCTGCACCCGAGGAGCCCCAGAGCCGACGAGCGAGTGGACCTGTATACCGGATTATTCTACCGACGACAGCCCGCCTTCCCAGGCACGGATTATGCTTTGTATACTTTGATTATTCCATGGATAAAGACCCCCGACACTGCCGTGTGTTGGAACCCCCCCCCCCCCCTGGAGAGGACGCAAGGTGAGGAGACGCTCTGCAAGACGAGGTCGCTTCACGTCTCTCCTCCGTGGACCGGAGAACGCCGGCCCACAAAGAGTCCACCTGCTTTCATCTGTGGTCCAAGGATCGCCGGCGCATTGAACGGCACTACAGTGGGTTCACCTGGGATACCCTTGGCCGGATGAGGCAGCCGGATTCTACCCCCCCCCCCTCCTACTCCTGTCGGCTTACAAGCGACCGGATTAACCCCCCCTAGTGTATCCAGTATATAATCATTAAAGTATCATTGCTGTTATTCCTTAAACTATTCCAGGTCGTATATGTACCACCTGCGCCTTCAGAGATTGGACATTCTCTATTGATATACCGACGAATACTCTTGCCATAAAAGTGCATACTAATTCCATTCATAAATGTGATTGATTTGATTAAGTGCTTGCTCTACACACCATCGCTGTGTAGAAATAAAGACCTATTTCTAATTCGTACATTTGTGTTGGATCCGTTTCATCTACGTGACAGTGTTCATCATAATATATTTATGCCGTGTACTGGGTGGCCGAATATTAAGTACAAAGGTAGTGGTAGTAAGTATCATATCTAGTAATACAGTCAGGGAATTGTACCCCTCAGTTACACAGACAGTGGAGCTTATTGCGTGGTGGCGATGTCTCACAGATAATACAAGTACAAGTCTAATTATATAATATATATATATTTTATTAAAAAAAAAATTATATAAAATAAATTTTTTTTTATCAAAAACGATACCGTGATATATACCGTTACCGTCTATGCTTCAAATTATACCGTGATATACATTTTAGACCATACCGTCCACCCCTACTTTGGGGTACTGTAGGGGTTGTGGTGGGTTCTTCGTGCAGGGGATCCCTTGGGTGTCAGAGGGTTGGGGGAGTTCGGCGATGGGGCCTGGCCGGGGTCCGTCGGAGCGCATGCAGGGGGCTGGTGTTTGACTCTGGGGGAGGTCTGAGGGGGGTTTGGTTGGAGCCTATGGCTTCGGCTGGACCTTTCCTGGACCTTCCCTGGAGTTGGGTATTGGTCTCTTGCCTGTGCTTTGGTGGATTTTGGTTGGTCTTCGTTGTTGGGCTCCCTCGGTTCGCTGGCTGATTTTGGGGTTCCCTGCGTGGGGGGCTCGCTGTGGCTTCTGCTGTGTTTCGGGGGTGTCCCGGGGGTCCCGGTGTCGTCTCGGACCGTCCCGATCCTGCATGTCTTCTCATTTGGCCACTGTTGTGTCTGTCTGCTTAAAGGGGACATGCATTGCTATTCCTTGCACTATTCGGGCAACTTTACACAATTCCTGTGAGTCTATGGAAGACATCTGTAAGGTTTATTTAAAAAAAAAAATCATTGTTTTATATTTCTAATGGAGTACTCGAAAGCATAATTTTCCAGCCTCAGGATTTCAGCCTGTTATTGGATTGGCTCCGCCCATAAGCACTTTCAGTGAGTCACCCACACAGCGTGATACATACGAGAGAGAACGAGAGAGAGAACGAGCAAGAGAGAGAGAGATAGAGAGAGATGTCCCCGACACACACAGTCAAGTTTGTGTATGTGTGTGTCCCAGACGAGGGAGAGAGATGGCGCACACACACTTCTGCAGTCCCTCCCGCCGTCCCTCTTTCTCTCCTCACGCGCCTGTCAAACCCCGTTTGAGGAAGTGTCGGGTTACACTATGCCTACGTCCCCGACACACACGCAGTCAAGTTTGTGTGTGTGTGTGTCCGACGAGGGAGAGAGATGGCGCACACACATTTACACACACTTCTGCAGTCCCTCCCGCCGTCTCTCTCTCTCTCTCTCTCTCTCTCTCTCTCTCTCTCTCTCAATGCTAAACACTGAAAAAAGCCATTTATAATGCATGTCCCCTTTAAGTGTGTGGAGTCGTTTCTCCTTTGGTGTGGCTGTGGGTCCTGGGGTGCGTGGCCTGTCATTCCTCTGTGGAGTTTGGGGGTGGGGGCGTGGGATTCGCTGATTTTCCTCGTGGTGGCAGGGACACCGGGCCGGGGTAGATGGAGCGGCCTGCAGGGGTGGCATTCCCATCGCCGTGCATGGCGGTGTGAGTGGCGCGCGGGCTGTTTGTGTTTTCCTTCGGTCATGGCGTGCTTTATCGGGGGGTGTGTCTTGGATTGGGATGTGGTACGGATTGATGTGTGGGATGTTCGGGGGACTGACTGTTCCGGTGGGGTTCACATGCCTTCGAGCGACATTGTACTTATTTTATGCCTATTCTTAAGTCTGCACTTTACATTGCACTACTTTTATTGTCTTTTATACCTATTCTTATGTCTGAAATGTATGCAATTTTTATTTTGTCAATTTGTGTGCTGATTTTATCATTTTATACTAATTGATGTGCTGCACTCTGGACTGCGGTCCATGTGTGAAGAGTACTATATAGATAGTTATTAATATTTATTATTGTTATAATGTAGAAATGTGTGCATTGAAATGTCTGTAAAGTCTCGACGACATTGAAAATGAGGGTGACCTCAATTGTAATCTCGAGAATAAATAAAGGTTGATGATGTTATGCATGCTTCAGCCAGGACTCTGTGAGGCACAGTAAGCTAGCTTCCTTGGGATGTTATGGTTTAGCCAGGACTCTGTGAAGCACATTAAGCTAGCTTCCTTGTACTCACATTAGTTGTTCATCAGGGCTGAGAGCTCGTCCATCTTGTTGGCCAGTGAGGTTTCTCAACAGAGGGCAGGTGAGGCTTGTATTTCCTGTTGTCCTTCTCCTCTCCGTCAGGATCGTGCAGCTCTTCTTCCCCATCTGTGAATCTTAATCTCGGCTGCTAGTTTCCTCAGTGTCGCTGCAACTAAAAGTAGAATCTGTAATACCGTCAAAACAGTGACCTCAAGGCAAAAGAGTCTCACTTGGTATTGCACTTTGTTTACTCTTTTCTCTTTGGTCTGATCTGATGTGTGGGGTTGGAGTTGACTCCAGACCTCTCTTGGCAGATACTGCCCATAACTCCAACGGCCCGTTATTCCGACAGCACAGTCGCCAGAAAAAAGGTCCCATTGGGATGAAAGCCCATTAGTCAGACAGTCTGTTATCCCAGAAACAAAACCCATTCTTTTTAGAGTTTTTACCCTTAACCTCTTAACTCATTCAGCGCCAGGGGTCGCTGTCTACCTTCTGGCTAGAACGCCATCGCTTTAATCAATGGGGAGACTGCGAAATTTGCGAGTGCTTAAAATATATCTTATATTATAGCTATGGGTCTAATAACACTGTCGATTGTCAGTGAGTTGCTTCTGGTCAACATGCAAGAAACTGATTGTTTTTTCATCCGTACATTTCCGTTTTATACCGTTTTGAATATGAGTATAGTTTTGGTGATTCTTAGATTATCGTTATTATCCTTCCTCATGCAAGAATGAAACAGGGCTTGTAGCGGGGCGCTCCCCCCCCCCACCGCAGCCAACGGTAAACAGCACACACACAGTCCACATACAGCTTCGATCGGGGGAGAAATAAATATCAGATCAACGCAAGATTTGATATATAGTGTTCTTACCTTGTCTCTGATGTAATGCAAAATTGTACCCCTCAGTTACAATTGGTCCTTCGAGCCGGAGGGTAATCAGTGTAATATTAATATAGTGTTATTAATATTGAAATGGCCTATGATGAACACTCCACGAAACGATCCTCCTAACCAACGCCCGCAGCGCGAACGACGGCTCCCTCAGTACTTAGAGGCTTACGCTGTCAGTCAACAACCTAGTCTTCTACTAACAGTAAACGCGGTAAAACTAGAAAGTAAAAGTATGTCTAACCCCAACGCCCAGACTACCCCGACCATAGAGGCCCCTACGGGTTCTAATGTAACTGACCAAGTTCACGGTGGGGACCAGTGGGAACCAGACATGACTTCACACCCCGCCAGTACTGAAGAAGTAGTCCCCGATGAGTCCCGGGAGGAATACAACGCTACCGAGAGAGAACTCGGCACGGAAGAAGACGGGGAGAGCACCGTGGAGATAGAGCTCCAAGGCTCCGCAAGGAGTACCCCGAGGAAAGGCTCCCCTATACAACCGCCTTCTCCCAGCGAGGCAGAGAGGACCCTACAGCAGGCCTTCCTCATCAGCCTGAACGCCGCTGCTGAACGCGACCGACTGCAGATCCAGCAGCGGAGCGAAGAAGAGCATATACGTCTAGAAATAAGACGCATTCAGAGAGAAGAGAATGTGGCCCGAGACCGAGCAGACAGCCAGCGAGCAGCTGCTGGTGCTCTACGGGACGCAGAGCGCGACAGACAGCAAGCGCAACTAATAGAACAGCTGATCAGACGGACAACACCCTCTCCCTCCGCCAGAGGCTCCAGGAACTCGTCTAGACACACCTCCAGGGCGGCATCCCCTAGCCGAGTAAACAACCCTGAACTTGACCAACAGACGAGGTCTATACCCCCCACAGACCACCTCCCCCCACCGGTCCAAGCGAGACCTAGCAACCGGGAAGGAGCAGCATATCCTGTGGAGAGGCTAAACCAGAGACTACAAGCACTGGATGACCTAACTGAAGACGAAGAGGAAGAGGAGGAGAACCACGCCCGACGACAGCACAGTACTCTACCGGACCAGGAGGTCCGGTACAGCCCAGGCTATACTCCCGCGGAGCTGCGCTACAGACCCCGACTCTATACACGGGTGAGCACGACGCACGACCCGCACCGAGGAACAGCACCTGGACAAGCGGGCCATGGTACACTGCCGGTACCAGCCCATACCAAGGAGCGGGAGGAGACTCGCCTAGGAGGCCTCTCCCCCAACGCTCGCCGATGTATCCACAGTCAGCGTCATACATTGGCCCGCCTATGGTACCCGACTTCACCCAAGAGAACCGGGCCCAGTATACGGAACTCCGCATGTGTCTGGAGACCATGTTGGTGGATGTATTGGATGAACGCCATAAATACGCCATCCTACTGAAGCACTTAAAGGTACCCCGCGCACATAATATAGCGCTCGCCTACGCGACTTCCACCACCCCATACACAGCAGCGCTGGTAGCATTGGACCAGAGGTATGGGCGCATATGGGATTACGTGATCCAGGAGATCCGACACATCGACCGCTTACCCCCAGCAATAGACAATCGAGCACTGGACGACCTGTCCATCAGAGTGCAGTCCCTGGTAGGGATGTTGGGAGCGCAGAGAGAGAAGGGGAGGCATGAACTTTACGCCAACTCAAATGTGGAAAGGATCTTGGAGAAGCTGCCGCCCGCTCGACAGGAGCGTTTTAGGCGACAGAGGGACCACCGAGACCCGAATGGCCCCGAACCGAACCTCCTCGATCTAGGAGACTTCCTGGCGAGAGAAGTCAGCAGCCTACGGCTAGATACATTCGGACGGAGCACCCCTGGCTCCAGAGAAGGAACCAGACGACTAAATGATGGAAGAAGATCGGTGACTGTGATGCACCAATCGGAGTCAGTACCGAGCAGCAGGAGCCACAGTACCCCCTCCAGAACGGAGAAGTGGAAGATAGTGTGCCCCTACTGTGAGAAAGAACACTGGCTAGCGCAATGTGACTCCTTCCCCAAGCTGAACGCGGAGGAAGCAAGTCAATGGATAAAGTCCAACAAGCGCTGTTTTCGCTGTGCGCGCTCACACATGGCAGCCGAATGCCGCTTAAAGAAAAGGTGCACCAAGTGCGATGGAGCCCATCTGGACATACTTCACAACAGTAACAGACGGCGCCCTTCACCCGCACCATCCAGCAGCAAAGCGAGCGTCATGTACATCGATCCCGCCAGCAGCAGTGGAGCCCGAGTACTCCTAAAAGTAGTGCGTGTGACACTAAGCTACCAGAATAAAGTCCTGGACACTTACGCCGTCCTCGATGACGGGTCAGAGAAGACCCTTCTGCTCGCCTCCGCTGCGGCCCAGCTAGGGCTGCGAAACCCAAATGACAATTCGGACAATAAGACGAGATTTGAAGAAGATAAAGGGCGAGAATGTCTCATTCTCTATCGCAGCAAGCGGCCAGCCTGAGCGACGGTACCAGATTACAGACGCTTTCACCAGCCAAGAAATAGGACTGTCGCGGTACACATACCCCGTCGCCAAGCTGATGGAGAAATATGCACATCTGCGCAAGTTACCGATCCCGCTCATGGACAATGCTATGCCGACCCTGTTGATAGGCTCCGACCATGCAGACCTCATTGTCCCGATAGACCGGGTTCATACCGGACCCCGAGGCTGTCCTGCAGCAGTCGAGACCCGTTTGGGATGGACTCTCCAAGGCCCGCTCGCCAAATCTCTCAACCGAAGTACAGCCACTAGATGTCTCCACTCCCGAGTCACGGAGGGAGAAACCGCACTCCTGCAACACGTAGAGCGGCTATGGACCTTGGAACAAATGCCCTTTAAGAACGGAAAGAAAGACATTCGCTCTAAAGATGACATTTACGCCATTCACCTCCTCGAGACAGGGACCAAGAGAGTCCCGGTCAACGGCGTGTTGAGATACGCCACGCCACTCCTGCGGCGAGAAGGAATGCCTACTTTCCACGCCAAGACAGACGCCACAGAACGGTACCTGCTGAACACGGAGCGGCGCTTAGCCAAGAGCCCCGCCCAAGAGAGTGTATACCGCGCTGAGATTGAGAAGCTCATCACCGCGGGACACGTCACAAAGATGGACATTAAAGAGGCTGACCAGACCACTGAATCGTGGTACGTGCCTCACCACAAGGTCCATCACAACGGTAAAGACCGCATAGTATTTAACTGCAGCTACCAGATCGGATCCCAAAATCTGAATAAAGAGTTACTGCCCGGTCCCACACTCGGCCCCTCCCTACTCGGCGTTCTACTCCGCTTCCGCCAGGAAAAGGTGGCCATCAGCGGGGACATTAAAGGAATGTTCCTGCAGGTGAGATTAGTAGAGGCGGACAAGCCCCTGTTACGGTTCCTATGGAGAGAGAAGCCAGGAGATGAGCACCCAGCCATCTACCAATGGGAAGTCCTCCCCTTCGGAACGACGTGCAGCCCCTGCTGTGCTACATTTGCACTACAGAAACATGTAGCAGAGGACCCAGCAGCGGACGAAGAGGTCCGACACAGCGTAAAGAACAGCTTCTACGTAGACAACTGTCTACAAAGCCTTTCAACCCAGGAAGAAGCCGAGGCTCTCCTGATTAAACTCCGCGCCTCATTGATCAAAGGCGGCTTTGATCTCAGGCAGTGGGCCAGCAGCGATCCGCAAGTACTGCGCAGCCTCTCCTCCGAGGACAAGGCAGCCAGCAGCGAGACCTGGATGGCTACAATCCCGGGAGAAGCCCAGGATATGACCCTGGGATTGGTGTGGCGATTCAAAACAGATTCGCTTCACTACAGACACAAGCCCCTGACTACGGAGCAGGGAAGGCCGGCGGCGGCGCCGACCACCAGACGGAGTGTGTACACAACACTCGCCCGACAATATGACCCGCTAGGATGTATTCTACCGTACACCACCAGGGCAAAAATGATTGTACGAGCATTGTGGGACAAGGACCAGGGCTGGGACGACCCCATTCCCGCACACCTTGCATCCACCTGGAGAGAGTGGGAGATGGAGCTCCACTCACTCCCAGGCGTTAATATGCGCCGAAGCTACTTCCCACCCACGGTGAGGCCAGAGACATGTAAAATGGACTTACACGTCTTCAGTGACGCCTCAGAGGTCGCATACGGATCAGTAGCCTACTTGCGGGCCCAAGAGAAGGGGGGGGAGATCTACACAGCATTTGTCCTCGCCCGCTCGAGAATAGCCCCACGCAAGCAACAATCTATCCCACGTCTAGAGCTCTGCGCAGCCCTAGCCGGAGCGCACCTAGCCACGCTCATCCGACGTGAGCTCACCATACCGGTGTCTAGAACAATCCTGTGGTCAGATTCCACGACGGTACTCGCCTGGATCAAATCGGACTCATGCAAGTACAAAGTCTTCGTGGGAGTCAGAGTCACCGAGATTCAAGACTTAACCGAAGAGTTAACCGGAGAAACAGAGTGGCGCTACGTTGATACAAAACAGAACCCAGCTGACGTCATCACCCGGGGGATGCCCCTGGATGACCTCACCCGTCGCAATGTCTACAGTGACGGCCCCGCATTCCTAAGACTCCCGGAAGGACAGTGGCCCATGCCTATCCCGAGGGAAGCAAGTCCAGAGGAGGTGGAAAATAAGAAGTCTGTGTTCTGTGGATTGAGCACCGTAGCCTCCACCGACCCTAACATAGACGATTGCACGTCCATAGAGAGTGCACAACAAAGAACATTCCTGCGGTACCACCCGGAGTGCAAGTTCCCCGCTGATATGTCAGCAGCTAACTACGAGGAAGCAGAATTGCTTCTACTGCAGCGAGCCCAGAGAGACTCGTTCCCCGATGAATTGGCCTGTCTACAGGGAGGAAAGCCCGTCCCATCCGACAGCAGATTAATTCATCTGGCCCCCGAGAGCGACGCTCATACCCTCATCAGAGTGGGTGGTCGCCTACGCAGAGCCCCCAATCTACCGGATGACATTAAATACCCGATCGTATTGAACAGCCGACACAAGGTCACAGAGCTGATTATAAAGAAATACGATGAGGATGTACATCACGCAGGAGCAGAAAGAGTCTTCGCGGAAATCAGACGTCGTTACTGGATCCTACAAGGAAGAGAGGCGGTACGACGCTTCCAGCGAACATGTCTAGACTGCCGCAAGTGGCGCGCGCAGCCCAGCATACCAAGGATGGCTGACCTTCCTCCATGTCGCCTCCGAATCGGTGACAAGCCATTCCACTCAACGGGTATGGACTGCTTTGGCCCGCTGCACATAAAGAAAGGAAGAGGAACCGAGAAGCGGTGGGGTATTGTATTCAAATGCATGACCACCAGAGCGATACACATCGAGCTTCTCCCGACCATGAGCACAGACTCATTCCTTATGGCCTTCCGTAGATTCACATCACGGAAAGGAAGACCGTCTACCCTATTGTCCGATCATGGGACAAACTTCAAAGGCGGCGGAAGAGAGCTGAGAGAGAGCTTCCAAGCTATGGGCCCAGAACTTAAGACCCACCTCGCTCCAGCACAGGTTGATTTCCAATTCAACCCCCCAAACGCACCCCACTTCGGTGGCACTTGGGAACGAGAAGTGCGCTCCATAAAGACAGCCCTGTACGCAGTACTTGGGGCCCAGACTGTGGCGGAAGAAGTCCTAATGACAGTCCTCACAGAGATTGAGGGAGTACTTAACTCGAAGCCCCTCGGATATGTCTCCAGTGATGTGGCGGATATCGACCCAGTTACCCCCAACACACTCCTGATGGGGCGGCTAGATCCTGCATTACCCCAGACAATGTACCGGCCTGAAGAAGCGAACGGCCGACGAATGTGGAGGTACAGTCAAGTATTAGCCGACAAGTTTTGGAGCAGTTTCCTACTGCACTACCTACCGTCTCTACAGACCCGCCAGAAGTGGGTAAAGGAGAGAGACAATTTGACAGAAGGAACAGTCGTCATGATTATTGATCAATCACTGCCCAGAGCTATGTGGCCGGCCGGCCGCGTAAGCAAAGTGATCACCGGTGCCGACGGCAAGGTTCAAGTTCAAGTTCTTTAATAGTTGTCATACAGAAGTACAGAATACTTTCATACAAAATGCTTCTTACTGTTACGCTCCAGAGACTGTGCTAGACAAGATAGTATCAAATAACATAATAACATAATATAGCATGAATTTAGAAGAAGAAAATGAGGTCACAGTGTTCGGTATAGACATATGTACAATGTTCTGAGTTACCATATAATATACAATACACAATACTATGCAGTGTACTAATGTACAGTACTATCTAGTGCAAAGCAGAAATGGGATGAGGTACAATTTTAGGTACAATTTACAGTAAGGTGTACGAGTTGTAGTGCAATCCTTCATCCATAAATATAAAGTGTGGGGAGTGGGTGCTACAGTGTGTTTGTTTAAAGTGGGTGTGTGCTATAAAGTGTGTGGAGTGGGTGCTACAGTGTGTTTGTTTAAAGTGAGTGTGTGCGTGTGGATGTGTGTGCTATGTGCGTTTGGTGGTTGTTGTTGTGTAGTGTTCATTCATTGTTCGTTTAGCAGCCTGATGGCCTGGGGATAGAAGCTACTTCTGAGTCTTTCTGTGCTCGCCTTGAGACTCCGGTATCGCTTGCCTGACCGCAGCAGTTCAAAGAGGCAGTTGTTCGGGTGACTGGAGTCTTTAATGATTCTCTTAGCCTTGCCCTTGCAACGCTTGTAGTAAATGTTCTGGAGGGTGGGGAGCCCCCCTCCAATTGTGCGTTCGGCTGAACGTGTCACTCTTTGTAGTCTGCTTCGGTCTTTTGCAGTGCTATTCCCAAACCAGGAGGTGATGTTGCCGGTCAAGATGCTCTCTATTGTACATGAGTAGAAGTTCTTAAGGATCTTCTGGCTGACTTGGAACTTCCTTAGGCGCCTGAGGAAGTAGAGGCGTTGTCGTGCCTTCTTCACCACACTGTTAATGTGTGTGGTCCATGTCAAGTCCTCGGATATGTAGGCTCCGAGGTACTTGAAGCTGTTGACTCTCTCAACCGGTGCCCCGTCGATGCTGATGGGGCTGTAGTCCTTGACCCCCGACCTCCTGAAGTCCACAATCATCTCCTTTGTTTTGCTGACGTTCAGGGAGAGGCTGTTTTCCTGGCACCATCCCGCCAGGACCTTGACCTCTTCAAGTTCAAGTTCAAGTTCAAGTTCTTTAATAGTTGTCATACAGAAGTACAGAATACTTTCATACAAAATGCTTCTTACTGTTACGCTCCAGAGACTGTGCTAGACAAGATAGTATCAAATAACATAATAACATAATATAGCATGAATTTAGAAGAAGAAAATGAGGTCACAGTGTTCGGTATAGACATATGTACAATGTTCTGAGTTACCATATAATATACAATAAACAATACTATGCAGTGTACTAATGTACAGTACTATCTAGTGCAAAGCAGAAATGGGATGAGGTACAATTTTAGGTACAATTTACAGTAAGGTGTACGAGTTGTAGTGCAATCCTTCATCCATAAATATAAAGTGTGGGGAGTGGGTGCTACAGTGTGTTTGTTTAAAGTGGGTGTGTGCTATAAGTGTGTGTAGTGGGTGCTACAGTGTGTTTGTTTAAAGTGAGTGTGTGCGTGCGGATGTGTGTGCTATGTGTGTTTGGTGGTTGTTGTTGTGTAGTGTTCATTCATTGTTCGTTTAGCAGCCTGATGGCCTGGGGATAGAAGCTACTTCTGAGTCTTTCTGTGCTCGCCTTGAGACTCCTGTATCGCTTGCCTGACGGCAGCAGTTCAAAGAGGCAGTTGTTCGGGTGGCTCGAGTCCTTAATAATTCTCTTAGCCTTCCCCTTGCAACGCTTGTAGTAAATGTTCTGGAGGGTGGGGAGCCCCCCTCCAATTGTGCGTTCGGCTGAACGTGTCTTCCAGGTAGGCCCTCTCGTCGTTGGCAGAGATCAGGCCCACCACCACTGTGTCGTCAGCAAATTTGACGATTGTATTGCTACTCCGCTGAGCCACACAGTCGTGTGTGTACAGGGAGTAGAGGAGGGGACTCAGAACACAGCCCTGGGGGGCCCCTATGTTGAGGGTGATGGATGAGGAGGTGCAGTTGCCTGCTCTCACCACCTGGGGTCTGCCAGTCAGGAAGTCCAAGACCCACTGGCAGAGGTCATAGCCCAAGCCCAGGTCCCTGAGCTTGGCTATGAGTATGGAGGGGACTATGGTATTGAATGCCGAGCTGTAGTCGATGAATAGCATTCTCACATAGTTCCCCTGCCTCTTGTCCAGGTGTGATGCTGCTGTGTGCAGCACATGGGATATGGCGTCCTCCGTGGACCTGTTGGGGCGGTATGCAAATTGCAGGGGGTCCATGTTGATGGGGAGGGAGGAGCAGATGTAGCCCTTTACTAGCTTCTCAAAGCACTTCATGGCTATGGAGGTGAGAGCTACAGGGCGGTAGTCGTTGAGGCAAGCAGGCTTGGATTTTTTGGGTACAGGGATAATAGTGGACTTCTTCAGGCAGGTGGGGATGACAGCCTGTTCTAAGGACAGGTTAAATATGTCAGTGAATACTGGGGCCAGTTGGTCGGCACAGACTTTTAGGACGCGGCCGGGGATGCCGTCCGGACCTGCTGCCTTCCTGATATTCACTTTTTTAAAGGTCCGCCTCACCTCATGCTCTGTTACCCTGAACACTGCGCCTCCATCAGCAGCCGACCCCCCCCCCCATTGCCGAGGCTTGTGAGCTGGTGTTGTTATTACCAGCATCAAACCTCGCATAGAAGGTATTGAGGTCGTTTGCTAAGGAGATGTCACTGTTCAGTTTGAGGGAGGCGCCTTTGTAGTCTGTCATCGTTTTGAGCCCCTGCCACATAGCTCTAGAGTCAGCTTGTTCAAACTGGAGTTCAATTTTATCCCTGTAGCGCCGTTTGGCCTCTGACACTGTCCTCCTTACGTTGTGTCGCGCCACCTTGTGGTCATTCATGTTGCCTGCCACTAGGCCGTCATTGTATGCTTTGGTGCGCTCTCTCAGAGCTTCACGGACGGATTTGTCTACCCAGAGCAGCTGAAGTGCTCGTCCAGGGTCGCACTTACACCCGTCCCGTGGCGAGGCTCATAGAACTGCCCCGACTCCCAGACACAATCGATGATGACCATGACCCTATAACCCTATGACTTTGTGAAGTTGACTGACCCCTACATCAAACCCTTATGTGTAAATAGACAACGCGATTAATCTGTCTCTGTTTAACTGATTAGGTCTGGGACCAATCAGGGGGTGGCTGTTGTGAAGGGCCAGATTAAACCGAATATATATATTTATTTATATATATATATTTAATTGTATTTGTATATTCTCTAATATTCCCTGATATCCCTTGTATATTCCTTGTACAATATGCATTGAATATCCATTCTAGCCTACTGAACATCCCATAATAGTCTCCATTCTACTATTGGTCGAGACCTTGGTGCCAGGCTGCCATACCCCTCAGACCCAGTTCAAACGTACCGCTCCACATGTACGAACAAGTCCTAGTTCCGCGTAGGAATCTGACTACCGCACCACTAATGGGACTATTTGTTCATAGTGCGTATATATACTGCGCTACTAAAGTAGGACTTCCTTTTCAGTCCAGTTTCTTACCCTCCAATAGAGTCACAGACGTAAAGCCTCCCCGCGACGCCACGTGTGGGAGTAAGGCCAAGTTCGCCTACCATCAGTATTGAGACATCGTGTATATTAATATTTGAATAGTCATATTTGGCACTATATCGTCGAGTTGGACGTAGTCTATTAAGCTAATAATAGTCTGTTAATATATAGTGCTTCGTGCGGTGAGAATACTACCGTAGTCAGTACCCCATCGTTTCGGGCAGAGAACTGGCTGCTTATCCAGGGTGGTTGACCCCACGTGAAGCTGCACCCGAGGAGCCCCAGAGCCGACGAGCGAGTGGACCTGTATACCGGATTATTCTACCGACGACAGCCCGCCTTCCCAGGCACGGATTATGCTTTGTATACTTTGATTATTCCATGGATAAAGACCCCCGACACTGCCGTGTGTTGGAACCCCCCCCCCCCCCCTGGAGAGGACGCAAGGTGAGGAGACGCTCTGCAAGACGAGGTCGCTTCACGTCTCTCCTCCGTGGACCGGAGAACGCCGGCCCACAAAGAGTCCACCTGCTTTCATCTGTGGTCCAAGGATCGCCGGCGCATTGAACGGCACTACAGTGGGTTCACCTGGGATACCCTTGGCCGGATGAGGCAGCCGGATTCTACCCCCCCCCCCCCCCCCCCTCCTACTCCTGTCGGCTTACAAGCGACCGGATTAACCCCCCCTAGTGTATCCAGTATATAATCATTAAAGTATCATTGCTGTTATTCCTTAAACTATTCCAGGTCGTATATGTACCACCTGCGCCTTCAGAGATTGGACATTCTCTATTGATATACCGACGAATACTCTTGCCATAAAAGTGCATACTAATTCCATTCATAAATGTGATTGATTTGATTAAGTGCTTGCTCTACACACCATCGCTGTGTAGAAATAAAGACCTATTTCTAATTCGTACATTTGTGTTGGATCCGTTTCATCTACGTGACAGTGTTCATCATAATATATTTATGCCGTGTACTGGGTGGCCGAATATTAAGTACAAAGGTAGTGGTAGTAAGTATCATATCTAGTAATACAGTCAGGGAATTGTACCCCTCAGTTACACAGACAGTGGAGCTTATTGCGTGGTGGCGATGTCTCGCAGATAATACAAGTACAAGTCTAATTATATAATATATATATATTTTATTAAAAAAAAATTATATAAAATAAAAAAAAAATTTATCAAAAACGATACCGTGATATATACCGTTACCGTCTATGCTTCAAATTATACCGTGATATACATTTTAGACCATACCGTCCACCCCTACTTTGGGGTACTGTATGGGTTGTGGTGGGTTCTTCGTGCAGGGGATCCCTTGGGTGTCAGAGGGTTGGGGGAGTTCGGCGATGGGGCCTGGCCGGGGTCCGTCGGAGCGCATGCAGGGGGCTGGTGTTTGACTCTGGGGGAGGTCTGAGGGGGGTTTGGTTGGAGCCTATGGCTTCGGCTGGACCTTTCCTGGACCTTCCCTGGAGTTGGGTATTGGTCTCTTGCCTGTGCTTTGGTGGATTTTGGTTGGTCTTCGTTGTTGGGCTCCCTCGGTTCGCTGGCTGATTTTGGGGTTCCCTGCGTGGGGGGCTCGCTGTGGCTTCTGCTGTGTTTCGGGGGTGTCCCGGGGGTCCCGGTGTCGTCTCGGACCGTCCCGATCCTGCATGTCTTCTCATTTGGCCACTGTTGTGTCTGTCTGCTTAAAGGGGACATGCATTGCTATTCCTTGCACTATTCGGGCAACTTTACACAATTCCTGTGAGTCTATGGAAGATATCTGTAAGGTTTATTTAAAAAAAAAATCATTGTTTTATATTTCTAATGGAGTACTCGAAAGCATAATTTTCCAGCCTCAGGATTTCAGCCTGTTATTGGATTGGCTCCGCCCATAAGCACTTTCAGTGAGTCACCCACACAGCGTGATACATACGAGAGAGAACGAGAGAGAGAACGAGCAAGAGAGAGAGAGATAGAGAGAGATGTCCCCGACACACACAGTCAAGTTTGTGTATGTGTGTGTCCCAGACGAGGGAGAGAGATGGCGCACACACACTTCTGCAGTCCCTCCCGCCGTCCCTCTTTCTCTCCTCACGCGCCTGTCAAACCCCGTTTGAGGAAGTGTCGGGTTACACTATGCCTACGTCCCCGACACACATGCAGTCAAGTTTGTGTGTGTGTGTCCGACGAGGGAGAGAGATGGCGCACACACATTTACACACACTTCTGCAGTCCCTCCCGCCGTCTCTCTCTCTCTCTCTCTCTCTCTCTCTCTCTCTCTCTCTCTCTCAATGCTAAACACTGAAAAAAGCCATTTATAATGCATGTCCCCTTTAAGTGTGTGGAGTCGTTTCTCCTTTGGTGTGGCTGTGGGTCCTGGGGTGCGTGGCCTGTCATTCCTCTGTGGAGTTTGGGGGTGGGGGCGTGGGATTCGCTGATTTTCCTCGTGGTGGCAGGGACACCGGGCCGGGGTAGATGGAGCGGCCTGCAGGGGTGGCATTCCCATCGCCGTGCATGGCGGTGTGAGTGGCGCGCGGGCTGTTTGTGTTTTCCTTCGGTCATGGCGTGCTTTATCGGGGGGTGTGTCTTGGATTGGGATGTGGTACGGATTGATGTGTGGGATGTTCGGGGGACTGACTGTTCCGGTGGGGTTCACATGCCTTCGAGCGACATTGTACTTATTTTATGCCTATTCTTAAGTCTGCACGTTTACATTGCACTACTTTTATTGTCTTTTATACCTATTCTTATGTCTGAAATGTATGCAATTTTTATTTTGTCAATTTGTGTGCTGATTTTATCATTTTATACTAATTGATGTGCTGCACTCTGGACTGCGGTCCATGTGTGAAGAGTACTATATAGATAGTTATTAATATTTATTATTGTTATAATGTAGAAATGTGTGCATTGAAATGTCTGTAAAGTCTCGACGACATTGAAAATGAGGGTGACCTCAATTGTAATCTCGAGAATAAATAAAGGTTGATGATGTTATGCATGCTTCAGCCAGGACTCTGTGAGGCACAGTAAGCTAGCTTCCTTGGGATGTTATGGTTTAGCCAGGACTCTGTGAAGCACATTAAGCTAGCTTCCTTGTACTCACATTAGTTGTTCATCAGGGCTGAGAGCTCGTCCATCTTGTTGGCCAGTGAGGTTTCTCAACAGAGGGCAGGTGAGGCTTGTATTTCCTGTTGTCCTTCTCCTCTCCGTCAGGATCGTGCAGCTCTTCTTCCCCATCTGTGAATCTTAATCTCGGCTGCTAGTTTCCTCAGTGTCGCTGCAACTAAAAGTAGAATCTGTAATACCGTCAAAACAGTGACCTCAAGGCAAAAGAGTCTCACTTGGTATTGCACTTTGTTTACTCTTTTCTCTTTGGTCTGATCTGATGTGTGGGGTTGGAGTTGACTCCAGACCTCTCTTGGCAGATACTGCCCATAACTCCAACGGCCCGTTATTCCGACAGCACAGTCGCCAGAAAAAAGGTCCCATTGGGATGAAAGCCCATTAGTCAGACAGTCTGTTATCCCAGAAACAAAACCCATTCTTTTTAGAGTTTTTACCCTTAACCTCTTAACTCATTCAGCGCCAGGGGTCGCTGTCTACCTTCTGGCTAGAACGCCATCGCTTTAATCAATGGGGAGACTGCGAAATTTGCGAGTGCTTAAAATATATCTTATATTATAGCTATGGGTCTAATAACACTGTCGATTGTCAGTGAGTTGCTTCTGGTCAACATGCAAGAAACTGATTGTTTTTTCATCCGTACATTTCCGTTTTATACCGTTTTGAATATGAGTATAGTTTTGGTGATTCTTAGATTATCGTTATTATCCTTCCTCATGCAAGAATGAAACAGGGCTTGTAGCGGGGCGCTCCCCCCCCCCACCGCAGCCAACGGTAAACAGCACACACACAGTCCACATACAGCTTCGATCGGGGGAGAAAGAAATATCAGATCAACGCAAGATTTGATATATAGTGTTCTTACCTTGTCTCTGATGTAATGCAAAAAAATGTATCCAATTATCTGATCGCTATTCCAAATACTGCTTGTGAAGGTCCGTCCCACGTTGTCCGGCATTGCATATGAAGTGGGGGGGGGGGGGGGGGGGGGGGGGGGGGGCAGATGTATCGTTGTATACGCTCGTCCTGCCGGAGTATTTAAACCCCACCCGCACGGCTCAGATCGGCCAAGAAAAGAAAGGCGTAGGCAGGAAGGCGTAGGCAGCGGTATTTGCTCTTTTGCGAGCTCAGACCCATTCCCAATGATAACATCAGGCGAGGGCTGTACATTACGTTTTTTTGCACATAGCACTGGTCAGTGGGCGCTAGGGCGCCGACCCACCTGTTAAATGAGAGAAGAAGAAAAAATATAATTTTTTTAGTTTTTTGTTTTATAGCCCTATAAATAATATAAACATGTTTAAAATGAATAATATTTACTCATTTTGAGTATGTTTGTGTTTCCAATGCACAATATAACGTTAATATATCAAATAAAAAAATTATCGTTTTCCTGAACAGGAAGTGACTCACTCCTGCCGCATTTCTCCTGCCGCATTTCTCCTAGCCGTATTTCTCGGCCCGGGCTAGACGCAATTGCGCTCTGAGTGCGCGTCACTGTTTCATCGCTGTATCCGTCGCAGCCAATCAGTGCGTAACGCGTTGTGCGTTGAAATATGATGTTTATGATGGAAGCCAGGCGCGATTTGAAGCGGTCTAGGCAAGCATTTAGAATTTCCGTCTAGAATTTCCGTAGCCGCATTTCGCGGAGACGCTCTCTGATTGGCCGACGCGGCGATGCCAGTTCTTTCCTTAGCCACAGTTTGCAACATGTTCGAGGCTGTGTGTTGTGAACTTGTGATTCAGTCTGGAGTCTGGACAGTGGGCAGTGAGTGTGGATATACATCGACAACAGTCTGGGGACAGTCAGTGGACATACACTTTATTAAGCCCTCCGGCTGGACCACGTTTCAATTAAACAAAGTGAGTTTATGCTGTTGTGTTGTGATGCAGCTATTTGTTGTTAGCTCACACAGTACTTGTTGGCTAACAACAAGCTATATGGATGCAGTGTGGAGGGATTTATTGATTGATTGATTGATTGAAAAGTTTATTAACAGATTGCAGAATGGGTACAGTACAGTACAGCTCAGTACATACAATTGTTAAGGGGATGCAGACCAGAGAAAGACTTTCGTCTTGTTTACATCAGGGTCCCCCATTTTCAATTCATCATAACATATATGACATACATGACCAGCGTTTCCGTTAGCCGGTAATTACCGGTATTTGTCCGGCAAAATCTCTTGAAGTCCGACATATTTAATTTCTCCGGTCTTAATGTCCGGTGAAAATAATTCCCTGAGTCTAAGCACAATTTGATTATTTGAATTGTATTAAAATAGGCTAAAATTAAATAGCCTATGCGATGAACGAAACGATCATTACATTTGTTTCCTCGTTGCTTCTAATAATGACAACGACGTTGTCAGCGAGAGCTTTAAAAACGTAGGTCTCGGTTCGCTTCATCGGACCAAACGCGAACCAAATATAGGAAGTGATTATTATTACCACTGCTCGCAGCACTCACTGCAAAACAAGCACACTGCATCTAATCTCTCTATCTATCTATCTATCTATCTCTCTATCTATCTATCTATCTATCTATCTATGTCTGTGCATCTTGGGAAGAAGGAAGAAAAAACGCGGCTTATTATTATTACCGAGGCGCGCGGCTTATTATATTATTAAAACGGCTACTTGTGGGCACTCATAAAAACACCGTGGTCTACAAGTTGTTTAGCGAGAGGATGGTGGTAAAGTAATGTGCTTCAATAGAACAATGGATCAATGCCATGTCAAAACTCGGCTCCGCTGATCTGGGCTCCGCAGTACACACACAGACACACACACACGCGCGCGCGCACACACAGGATCGCAGCCACACACACATTTCCACTGTCCAATAGACAAGCGCCCTTTTCGACCGCGTGACATTGAGGTGGAGAGAGTAGTCACGCAAACCACGATAATGTTGCCGGCTCTCTGCTTTCTCAGTTCTTCGCTTGATATAATTAATACAAATGTCCAATATAACGGAATTCGTTAGCTCATAAAAATGTGATTATAACAGACTTATAATAATGTGGTGTGGTGTATTTATTTCAAGTCAGCAGCAGCACGGAGACGGAGTATCGAGGGACTTATTTTATTTGGAATATATTAATGACTGTATACGCAAAAGTAGCCTAGTTTTAAGTAATAATATTATAAATCTACATGCCTTGAGGATGACATTCTTTATATAGCCTGCCTATCTCAATTGTTTTAAAGCTCAATAAACTATGACCGGAATTAATATCATTTGTCCGGTAGTTGAAATCTTGCAGGTCACGGAGACCGGCAACAATTTTTTCTAACGGAAACCCTGTACATGACATACAGATAGACAGTACTGCTACATCTATACATTTATGACATATCATATTTGCAAATACAGTACTGTTTGTGATACAAAAGTGTCCAGAAAAAGAGTGTATATACATTTGGCATAGAAACTGTACATTGGAGGAGGTTGGGTGGGTGGGGTGGGGTTGGGTGGGTGGGTGAGGGCTGTACATTGGAGGTGGGGGGGGGGTTGGGTAGGGGACACACACACATTTTACACTGTACATTGGAATACTGACAAAGCCTTACTTGGTAATTTACTGTACAACCTATGTTAGGACATTTGTAGGGGCCAGTTTCGAATTGCAGTCTCACGTAGGTGTTTTTTGAGAGTGTTTTGAAAGTGGGTAGTGATTCACATTCCTTTACAGCTTTAGGTAGGGCGTTCCACATTGATGTGGCATGCATGGCCAATGGACATCAACACAGTCTGGACAATGGAGTGGATATACTTTATCAAGCCTTCTGCCTGCTGTCAACTTAACAAGGTAGATTTGCCATATCGCTCTCTCTCTCTCTCTCTCTCTCTCTCTCTCTCTCTCTCTCTCACTCTATCTATCTCTCTCGCTCGCTCTCTATCTCTCTCTCTCTCTCTCTCATCTCTCCTCTCTCTCTCTCTCTATCTCTCTCTCTCTCCTCTCTCTCTCTCTCTCTCTCCTCTCTCCTAACTAACTAACGTGATTCTCTCTCTCTCTATCTCTCTCTCTCTCATGCTCTCTCTCTCTCTCTCTATCTCTCTCTCTCTCTCTCTCTCTCTCTCTCTCTCTCTCTCTCCTTAACTAACTAACGTGATTCTCTCTCTCTCTCTCTCTTGCTCTCTCTCTCTCTCTCTCTCTCTCTCTCTCTCTCTCTCCTCTCTCTCTCTCTCTCTCTCTCTATCTCCCTCTCTCTCCCTCTCTCTCTCTCTCTCTCTCTCTCTCGCTCTCTCTCTCCCTCTCTCTCTCTCCCTCTCTCTCTCTCTCCCTCTCTCTCTCTCTCGCTCTCTCTCTCTCTCTCGCTCTCTCTCTCTCTCCCTCTCTCTCCCTCTCTCTCGCTCTCTCTCGCTCCTCTCTCTCTCTCACAATCCTGTGTCTCCGAGAAATGCGGCTATGAAATGCTGAGATGATAATAGCACTTCAAAACGTGCTGCTGTGTTGTGAACTATAACATTAATTTAGCTGCTGCTGATGCATATGTATGAATGAATGAATGGTGAGAGTTGTTAAAATGACAACATATACATGTGTTAATTATTTATTGGATTGATCCGAGAGACAGAGAGAGAGATTGCTCCAGAGCATTTATTAACGTTACGTTACATTTTCAACTCGACCTAACGTCGAGTTGCTACCCACCAATCAAAGATAGTACCAGCCGCCACTGGCACTGGTGCTACAGCGGTTGATAGTTTTGTAGCACAGGCCAAAATCTTGTAGCACGAGTATAAAACGTCTCTAAAATCTCTAAAAACAACCACAAGTAGTGCAGTTCATTACTTAAATAGGTATGTGACTGGCAAGGGACATGAATCTTGCATACAGGGCACACAAAATCCAAACTTTAACAAGAAATGCTTTCAGACAAATTCTTTCTTTATTTGCCCATAATGTAAAACAAAAAGAACAAGGACATAACCATATAACCGATATGAAGCAGTCCGAGACCAGGCAGCGCTGGTGTGGACTCAGATTACAGGGAAAGCTAGAAACCAACCTAGAAACACCTAGAAACCAACATAACAAATAGATATAATGCATACACACACCTGTACATATTTGTGGAACCAAATAAATAAATAATTATTATTATTATTATAATTATTCGTGTGTGTGTGTGTGTGTGTGTGTGTGTGTGTGTGTGTGTGTGTGTGTGTGTGTGTGTGTGTGTGTGTGTGTGTGTGTGTGTGTGTGTGTGTGTGTGTGCACTGCACACGTGTCACAGTTCCAGCATCATGTCTGCTGGCCACTTTTTCAAATCCACACACACACACACTATTGCATTAATCAGAAGTACAAGGAACTCTGCATGAATGAAAAGTGCTTTATAAATAAAATGAATTATTATTATTATTACCTTATTTGCATATTGTCTCGTTATTAGATAGATAGATAGATAGATAGATAGATAGATAGATAGATAGATAGATAGATAGATAGATAGATAGATAGATAGATAGATAGATAGATAATTAATACTTTATTGATCCCGGAGGGGAATTTAAGTAGCCATACGATGGAGTTATATCGGCTCCGTTCTTTTTACAGAGTAAAATTAGCGGCTTAAATTTAGTGAACAGCATTTATTCCTTGGCGATACAATATGCCACATTCATCTTAAGCTTTACCTCGCGGAGATCAGCATCATCCGCTCTGGTCGCCTGTTTACTCAGCGAGTGCAAGAGGGTGCCGGTGTCCCGGCCCGCTCAGGGTTTTGTTTAGCGTTGAAGGCATCCCGGGCAAGAATGTGTCGATGGGACGTATTGTGTTTATTAATGTTATCCCTTTTTAGGATATTGTTACCCACGACATAGGGATTCTCTGATCGGATCTTTTCCGGAGCCTCCCGGCATCAGTGACAGAAGAATAATAGCTGCGCTTCCTCATAAAAAATTTGCCACAGAACATCATTTTTCCACTCTGCGTTATATCTGTACATCTTGTTAATCTTCTCCTTTTGTCTCGTTTCTATTAACGGTGGTCCCTCTCGGGCTCATTTGGGGTTTTGATCTTGTACTTCTTTTGTTGGATTTAATACCTTAAAAAAGCGCTTCATCTTGTCGAAGTCACCCAGTCACTGTACATTGAGCTCGCAACTCGTGGGGATATTGTTCGCTAGGGATTATGGGATTTGGTGTTTGATATATGGACTCTACGTGAGACGGGACATTGTTTTTAATCGCACGAGACTACAAGTACCAAGTGTATAGCGTGGCGCCGTGGTCCATTCAATTTACCGTCACACTTTTTTTTTTTTTGCTTGCGCCACGGGCCATCGCACCAGTGCTACTGAAGTCAATTCATTCATCGCACAGACTGACGTCAGTGTCTCACGTGCGACATCTGTACAGCCCTGCATCAGGCTGGATGGATACAAAATGAATGGATATAGCTAATAAAATACTTTTTCCGTGATTGGCGCATAATGAGTTAACAGGCGCCCCAAAAAGTGCCGATTTTTTTGAATTTCTTTGAGGACTGCATACTT
>NC_140171.1:84127954-84147954 GCF_963971535.1 Notolepis coatsorum | reverse complement strand
TGGCGATCAGATAATTGGATTATTCTTTTTGCAGTACATCATATACAAGGTAAGGACTATATGTTATCAATCTTGCGTTGATCCGATATTTTTTTTCCTGCGATCGCAGCATGTGTCTACAGTACAGACTCCACACTGACTGAAACTCATGCAGGGACAGAGGTTGTAAAAATGATGACGCATACCCACTCTCGCTTCCAAAACAAACGGCATGCACATCGATAGGAAATATTGTTGCGTCTTCTGACATGACAATGGAGCCAAGTAAACATGATATGCCCACAGCGATGCCACTTGTAATCGACCAAACGCATTTCACCACACAGCACAAACGCCCGCCAGCTCAATCATTCGTAGTGATCATCAACACTACTCAGCGAATGGAAATACAAAGCGTGCGTACCACAGTTCACAAAACAGCCATGGAGCCATCTGTCCCTTTCTGCTTTGTAACGTTATTCCCAGGGTCTTTCGTGGGCAGCATTGTCCTTTGATAATCCATGACCAGCAGGGCCGTAGCCGGGGTTTCGAAATTAGGGAGGTCCTTGCGGTCCCCTTAAATAACTGGGTAGTAAGTGCCATGGACAAGTGGACCAGTGTACTCACTTGGCTGAATCTTGTTTTGGGTGGTGATGTAAAAACACCTGCATCATAGCAGGCTCAGGATGGGCAAAGTAGTCTATAGCCTGTTCATCCCTGTCTCTCTCCTCCACAACCTGGCTTGACTAGACATAAGGAGAGAGAGAGATGATTACAATTAACTGGTACATTCAGGTCCAGAATTGTTGGAATTCCCTGACAAATATGTGCAAAAAGCTGTACAATTTAAACAATACCATACTGGTAATGAGCAAATAGTTGTTTATTCAATGAATGCATGGAGCTGTTCCATCTTATCTCATTTGATACTAACTACTCAGTTCATACAGATTTCAAGTATTCAAATATCAATGGTTTACACAGTTAATAGATCACCTTCTTGTTTTATATTCATGTTCAGAGAGGAGTAATAGTTAGATCTTTGTATGTGATTTATATGCCAATTAAATCAATGGTGTGTTTGTTTGGGGAGTTTGACCTACAGTTTTTTTTTTATCCACTTTTTCTCCCATTTTCTATATTTTCTCCCATCCCAATTTCGTATCATCCAATTCAACCCTCCCCTGTCACGGACGCTGTTTCTTGCCTCCCACAAGCCGGCTGCAATGTGGACTAAGTCATACATAGCACAAGTCCCCTCCGGTACTTGAGGTAACAGCAGTCACATCTTTTCACCTGCGCAGCTCGATCTCTCAGTGGCAAGGAGTAACGCGTGGGAGGCTCACGCTGCCCCCGACACTTCCTGATTCTACTGCGCAGGCGCACCAACCGACCTGTAGGAGTCGCTGTCCACAACGCCCGATCCCCACCCATCAGTTTCCCACCCCCTAATACGGCCAATGTGTATTAGTACGGACGACCAGCTAAACTGTAAGCAAATGTGGAGCGCTGGGCTCGAACTGACGAGCCCAGCGTCTCTAGCATTTCGTGGCGAGCGCCTTGCCCACTACGCCACGTAGCCGCCCGGGAGTTTGACCTACAGTTAATGTGCCTACCACGTGAAGGTGCATGATCAATGGACAGCACAAAAAACAATTTGTGTAGGTGGAGACTAGAGCTACCACAGATAGTAATAAGTTATTAAGAGTAAGTAATCCATACCATATATATATCCTAATAGTTACCTCATTACCATACTTGGCTGAAAATAAACTTTGCTGCCTGTTGTGAATATGTTTTTCCCTGTAGGCTAATACACAAGTAGGCATACATTTTTGCAGTTGAGTAGGCTATATGAGCTGTGTTTTTATGTCTTCCATCGAGGACCACCTTGGAAATAAGTGTTTTAATGAATGCTTTTAGGTGATATCCTCAGGAATACAAATTGGTCAAGATAATTAGTTTTTATGATGTGTTTTTAATTTCCAAATAAATCTAATCAAATCAAAAAAGCAGTTTTTGCAGTTGAGCTACAGGTGTTGTATATTATGCAGCCTTTTCATGCATCTTTATCAAGGGAACCCTTATCCTAATGATTTAAAAAATAATATTATGATGATACTATATGGACCTAGTAGTTGGGTCATCTGTGGCACTTTGTTTCTCAATAGATTTGTCATCTAGGAGAGTTGATCAACTAATTTAGCCGGGGTGTATTTTTTAAAAAGGGCAGGGGAAATTTGTGAGACCAAAATCCAAAATGGCTGCCGTGGAAATTAACTTTTTAATGGTTTGACCTACAATGATGCACAATACATGGTACCAGCCCCCTCTCAGTCATGTACCAGCCCCCTCTCAGTCATGTACCATTCCCCTCTCAGTCATGTACCAGCCATCCCCCTCTCAGTCATGTACCAGCCCCCTCTCAGTCATGTATACCAGCCCCCTCTCAGTCATCTACCAGCCCCCTCTCAGTCATGTACCACAGCCCCCTCTCAGTCATGTACCAGCCCCCTCTCAGTCATGTACCAGCCTCCTCTCAGTCATGTATACCAGCCCCCTCTCAGTCATGTACCAGCCCCCTCTCAGTCATGTACCACAGCCCCATCTCCGTCATGTACCACATCCCCATCTCAGTCATGTACCACAGCCCCATCTCAGTCATGTACCACAGCCCCATCTCAGTCATGTACCAGCCCCAATCTCAGTCATGTACCAGCCCCCCTCTCAGTCATGTATACCAGCCACCCTCTCAGTCATGTACCAGCCCCCTCTCAGTCATGTACCAGCCCCCTCTCAGTCATGTACCAGCCAGCCCCCTCTCAGTCATGTACCAGCCTCCTCTCAGTCTTGTACCAGCCCCCTCTCAGTCATGTACCACAGCCCCCTCTCAGTCATGTACCACAGCCCCATCTCAGTCATGTACCACAGCCCCATCTCAGTCATGTACCACAGCCCCATCTCAGTCATGTACCAGCCCCATTCTCAGTCATGTACTACAGCCCCCTCTCAGTCATATACCATAGCCCCATCTGAGTCATGTACCAGCCCCCTCTCAGTCATGTACCAGCCCCCTCTAAGTCATGTACCACAGCCCCCTCTCAGTCATGTACCACAGCCCCCTCTCAGTCATGTACCACAGCCCCATCTCAGTCATGTATACCAGCCGCCTCTCAGTCATGTACCAGCCCCATCTCAGTCATGTACCAGCCCCCCTCTCAGTCATGTATACCATCCCCCCATGTACTAAGTCATGTACCACAGCCCCCTCTCAGTCATGTACCACAGCCCCATCTCAGTTATGTACCACAGCCCCATCTCAGTCATGTACCAGCCCCCCTCTCAGTCATGTATACCAGCCCCCTCTCAGTCCTGTATACCAGCCCCCTCTCAGTCATGTACCACGGCCCCCTCTCAGTCATGTACCACAGCCCCCTCTCAGTCATGTACCACAGCCCCCTCTCAGTCATGTACCACAGCCACATCTCAGTCATCTCGGTGACCTCATAGCTGGCTACGGCCATGATGACCAGCCAGTCCTTTCATAATCACCAGCCTGTTGCAGGGCTCCAGACTAACTTTTTTCACCACCGTCCCAGAACCGTCCCGAAATACAATTTTAACCGTCCCAAAATGAATGTAACCGTCCCAAAAATCAAATGTTGTTTCTTTACTTTGGTTTTATCGTCTATAGTTGTTATTGCCATAAGAAACACCATTCAGAGAAGGGGAGAATAAATTGATTTAGTCAAAAGGCTCCCAAGTGGAAAGATTTCACAAGAATAATTATGATATATATATATATATAAAAAGTGTTTAACAAGGTGCTAGTATAGGGATATTTGGTCACGGTGCACGGTTCAACCAATTGGAGCCATGTTGATTATTCCTTCCATAGGAAAATATATTTGTATTTTATTTTGTTTTAGTTTTTTTTGTTATTACAAATGTGTGTGTTTATGGTTGAAAATGTTAGAGATAAATAAAGATAGAAAAAGAAAGCAATACGCTTGGACCAGCACTCACAGATTTTGGTATATTTAATGGCAGCCTGAAACAAACATGTTTCGGAACGATTATGTTCCTTCCTCAGTGTTGATGGCTAAATATACCAAAATCTGTGAGTGCTGGTCCAAGCGTATTGCTTTCTTTTTCTATTATACTCGACGGGATTTCAGCACCCAGTGTTATAATTTGTGAGCGCAGTCTATCTTGACTTTTAGATAAATAAAGATCAAATCAAATCTAACTGAATAAGTTATCCCTCTTTAACAAGAAAGAAAAACGTTGTTTAGCTTTAAACTATATAATGTCATTGCGTCCAGAGATTCCACCTTTGATAACTAAAGTAATGACACTTGACTAGTAATGAAACATGTCCCTTAGATCGTGCTGTCCTCCTGGTCGAACTGCTGCTAAATTCCAGATGGCCCTCCTCACTGAATATGGATTCATTGTGTAGCTGAAGTGAAGTTTGCCTATAGCCTGTCGTCTATTTCTCCGCATTCGTTTCGATAAATGTAACGTTATGCCAATTAACTTGCAATGGTAGTAACATTACGTGTTAGTATAGAATCGAATAGAAATCCTTTAATAATCCCGAGGGAAATTCGGCACTACAGAGCAGACTATGTATCGCTCACATTGAACAACAATAAACATTTAGGTCAATATAGGACTAAAATAGGAATAACAATATAATAATATTAACAATAAGAATAAAATAGTGAACTATGGATTAATCAGTGGCAGTCTGATACGTTAGTCAGTAACGTTAGCTATAATAAGCAGCTATAACTAGAACGCGTCGATAACTCTATACAGTTCCAATAGACTAACATTACACTTCTGTGATTTAAATGTGTCCTCACCTTAGACTCAGGCCCTGGGCCTGGGGTAGTATTGCTGGATGTGGATGCAGTTCCTTGTTGGTCAGTTTGGGACTGTTCTCCATCTTCTGCTGTGTTCACCCTCTTCAAATAGCGCAGCATGTTTATTGTTTACAGTGCTCGCTTCACTGAGAGGATGCCACAGTGACAGTATAGCGTGTTTTTTTATTTATTTTACTTTTCGCTGTGTTTTTGTACAGTGGAGAAAGCCTAGGTAAGAGAGATTTCCCTCACCTAGTCACCTGTTAACACGTTTTAATTTTTTGGAGTGAGATTCATTTGGGGTGTGATGCTGCTGCTGCTGCTGGAGCACGACTGGCTGCGGAGAGGTGGGTAGGAGCTTGATGCTGCAGCGCGACTGGCTGAGGAGTGGTGGGTAGAAGCTTGATGTTGGATTAGCGTATCGCTGCCTTGAGAGACGGAGATAGACATTGGATTCGGCTAATCATGCAACGTTTAGATTCACCATTTGACAGCAATATATGCGCGCACTGACAGTCGCTAATTTACATTTCCTGTGAAAAAAAAGAAAAAATCCTCCCCGTCCCGGTTGCGTCCCAAAAAAGATTTCTGTTCGTCCCAAATCAATATTTGATCGTCCCCGGGACGACGGGACATCGTTAGTCTCGAGCCCTGCTGTTGATTCTTCTGACTTTGCAAATGTCCCACTCATTTGAAAAGTTCAACAAATATGATAATATATATATATATTTTTCCCTCATCTATTTCACACAGTTCACAATACTTC
The DNA here is from genome assembly GCF_963971535.1 of Notolepis coatsorum. Lineage (NCBI taxonomy): Eukaryota > Metazoa > Chordata > Actinopteri > Aulopiformes > Paralepididae > Notolepis > Notolepis coatsorum. The sequence goes on along the minus strand of NC_140171.1, from coordinate 84,142,338 downwards.
ATGTGCATTCAATGCATCTTCCCCGTCGACTGTTTAACACGCAGGCCTGTTTAGAACTCAACAAGCACTCAAACGAAGGCGCTGTGTGTACTTCCATCTGACACAATGGTAGATGCAGAATGATTACAGGGCTCTCCCCCAGGGGTTTCAAGCAAGATGGTGCTGAATCACAACTAGGGGGTGGTCTTGAGGGGGTCTGTGCCCCCCCCCCCCCCCCCCCCCCCATCCCCCCATCTGGGAGGCAAAACATTCGCAATAATGAAAGCCATTTGCTGTAATTGCCTGCACCTTAAAACATAATTTCAATAAAATAGCAAACACAAGGGTAAGTTGTAAGTTGTTATAAGTTGTTTAATTAAGTACATATATATGTGCGTAAGTGTGTATAAGGTTGCACAATAGTTTAACATTGAACGCCAAAACATACACAAACACACACACACACACACACACACACACACACACACACACACACACACACACACACACACACACACACACACACACACACACATTTGAATACTTTATTTGGTTCCACAAATTATATTACATAAACAGGGAATCAAATGTATCGGGGCCAAGCAGCACTGAACACTTAAGGGTACACATGGCACCTCCTTCTCCATGTGGCTAAGCTGCCAATAATAGCTGATACAGAGCAATATTTGGCAATTTGATTGCAAATTCTCAGACCGGTCATGGTGCATTTGTATACATGGCCAAGACTTCCGAATACAAGTACACTATATCAACACCTATACCCAAGGTCGGCCATCACACTGAGCAGTGGTTGGTATTTGATATACTTGTCCCGGAAGGCCTGGTCCATGTACAGATCAAAGGTACAGCTTACTTCTATGACCAGCACCTCCATGTGGCTGATGTCAACAAAAACAACATCCAGCGTATTTGGTATGTTAGCAAAGACATCGATGGTAAGGCCAAAAAACACTCTGGTTGCACTCTAGCATGTTTGTACATTGCTGCCCTAGATGGTGATATGTTCCGTACCGCATCAGACACAATGTCCACAATACGGTCATGACGTGCGATGTACAGGTGTTTGTATGCATTACATCCATTTGTTATGTGTGCAATGGATTCTAGGTGTTGTGAATCCTGATGTTGTAAACATAATGGACTGTGAGTTTGTTTGAGGATACCAAGTGGACAGATTGTATTTAGTGGGTAATACTTGCAGTCTTGCTTTGATGGTAAATTTAAAAACATCCTCACCAATAGCGGCATTCTTAACACTTTCAGTGCCGTTCACGTAGATCTACGGTTCTGTCGTCCGATCCGATCGTCACGGTATTTCTTTTATTATCTATATCCATTCATAATTCAGCAGGGCACCTTGTGCGTACTGTTCTGAGTGTGTCTAAGCTGGCAGACGGTATTATACCGCCCTCTAACGCCTTCGGCCAGTAATGCACCCGGTTAGACCAGGGTTCGTTTATTTTCTATACCGAGCTGCGGCATGGGGGCGGGTCCTAAACACTCCGGCAAAACACACGCTTATAGGGATGGCTTGGACAACTGACCCCCCCCGCCCGTTGAAGAGCAATGCCCAATAACGTCGGATGCACGATCGCTGTGGATAACTGGAGTTGCGATGAGATTATTGGATTGTTTTTTTTTTCATTACTTCAGAGACCAGGTAAGGACACTATATGAAAGCTTGCGTTGATCTGATATTTATTTCTACTGCGATTGAAGCTATATGTGTTTATGTGTCTGGCTGTTCTGCCATTGGGATGCAGGGGGGGGGGGGGGGGGTCTAAACCACATTGCATGCGTGCACCACAAATGATAATAGTGATGATCTAGCGTTGATTTCAGGAAGATCCGATAATCAGGCGAAAAATGACAACGTGTTTATTGAATTAGACAAAAACGCTGTTTTCGTGTAATTTCCCTGGAATTGCTCGGAAGCGGCCGGACTATGTTCATATTCAAAACGGTATCAAACGGAAATGTACGGATGAAAAAATAATCTGTTTTTTGCACGTTGACCAGAAGTAGCTCAATGAGACTCGAGGGCGTTATTAGACCCATAGTGATACTATAAAATATAGGTTTAGTTCTACAAACTACAACTATGTTTACATGGGGTTAATGGGCGGCACGGAAGTGGTCACTTTCCGGAAGGGGCGTGGCACTCAATGTGTTAAACACTGAGTGTGAGACTGAGTGGTCAGCAAACTCCAAACAAGCTAGCTTTCCCTGTAATCTGAGTCCACACCTGTGCTGCCTGATCTCAGACTGCTTCATGCTAAGCAGAACCCTCCTTGCAGAGTCTCTGTGCAGTCTCTTCCTGCGGTGTTGTGATGTTGGCCTTCACAACCACACAGCGGTCTGTGATAAGTTCATCAGAGACACGGACTTCAGTCTTGTCTTGTCGATTTCAGCTGAACTCCAGTCTGGTCAGACCAGACCCCGAAGCCCTTGGCCTGAGTGTCCAGTTTCCCAGAGTCTTTCTTCCTGAAGCCGAGGAAGTTATTCTGGTCTGCGCTGGCCAGGGGTATCTTCCTTCTGCACGTAGATCCAGCAGGAGAGAGGCCCTGGCCATTTCTCTGACAGTGAAATCATCATTATTAAGCATGTGGCGCAGGTGGGCTAGCCTGGTGGCTATGTAGGTCAGGCATTAAAGCGTTCCGTCTTGAGACGGATTTCCATCTATTTGATTATATGTATATAATATTTGAATTGATTTATTATTTTTTATATAAAGTTTGCCAATAGTGATGTTTCAGTAGTATTGGCACTGGTAGTAGTCGTAATCCAGTCTATTTTGTTTTCTTCTAAAAAATAAACTAGTTCAACACAGGCAACCACTTTTGCTTAATTTCTTTGATGGCTCAAATGTATGCTCTAGTGCAGGGCTATTCAACTAAATTGTTCAGGGGGCCACATTGTCAGAAACCCAAGGGGCCAGGGGCCGGACTGCCACGGCGCCTCCCCATGCTAAGAATATATGTACACTTGACACAACACGCAACCACATTTTCACAACTTTTATTTAAAGGGGAACTATTTTACTATTTCTTTCACTATTTGGGCACTTTTACACAATTCCTGTGGGTTTATGGAACACCTCTGTAATTTTAATTTTTTTTAATTCATTGTTTTGTATTTCTAATCAAGTACTCAAAAACAGCATTTTTCTACCTCAAGATCTTAAGCCGTTTTGAGCCTGGGCTCCAACCACAGTGGGAACTGTGTGGAAACTCAGCTGATTATCATGCAGCGGTGTCTCTCTGACATCACAAATCAGCACATTTTCAGATGACTCAGTTCAGTGAGGGTGAATATTGTGAGAGGAGAATTGGAAGAATGCGCCAATATGAGAATTAGAGACATAGATCATATTAATATAAGTCCACATAGCTAGGAAACAATGCTAAACACTGAAAAAGGCCATTTATAAGATAGTTCCCCTTTAACTACATTGCAAAAGTAGTATACTTTTCAAAAAAAGTGCTTCATTTATGTGCCACATCTGCAACATCTCCTGCAAAAAGTGCTTCATTTATGACTGTGCAACAACTGCAACATCTCCTCTTCAACATTTCAATATACAAATAAAATAAAAAACAAACGAGTGCATGATGTGCATCTGAACATTCTAACATCAACACTTGAACAAAAAAACACATTTATAGTGCAGCTGAGCTTATGAAAAAGTGCTTCATGTCTGTGCAACAACAGCAAATCACAGCATCTTATTAGCACTTATTGTCGACTCTTAACTCTCAAACATCAGGGGGGTGGGGGGCAGACAGGCCTAGCCTACATACACACATCTAATGAGAGCGATTGCACTTCTTTGACTGGGCAATGGCAGAGAAAGAGGGTTCATAGGAAGTGAGGGCTACCCGCAAACAGTGATGCAAATGCTCATTTGTCAAGGAGGCATGGTTGCTTGTTTTAATGGAATTCATGTGAGAGAAACTGGATTCACAGGTGTATGTTGAGCCAAACATTGTTAGCACAGATCTTGCCAGCGTTTTTATTTTGGGGAATGTCTTGACATGAATACACTTTATCCAAAATGTTGTGGTGGATTCATTCTCAAGTGCCTGCTTCAGAGCAGATGATGCTTGCATGTCAATTATTTCAAGTTGCAGGAGACCTTCATCAATGTGAAGTGATGCAAGGAACTCTTGTCCTTTTGTGGAAATAGCAGCTACATTGGCAAATGGGTTGCTCACAAAATGCATCAATTCTCTGGACATGTCAAATTCATCAAATCGACTTGCAAAGTTTTCCCTCAATTTATCAATGAAATCTGTCATTAATTGAGTGACTTTTGGCTCAATTGTGCGTGTTAACGTTGACATGAAAAAAAAAGTAAAAAAAAAAAAAATATTAAAAAAAAATATTTTTTTTTAATTTTTTTTTAATTTTTTTTATTATCATGTAATCTTTGATGTTGGCCTTCACAACCACACAGCGGTCTGTGATAAGTTCATCAGAGACACGGACTTCAGTCTTGTCTTGTCGATTTCAGCTGAACTCCAGTCTGGTCAGACCAGACCCCGAAGCCCTTGGCCTGAGTGTCCAGTTTCCCAGAGTCTTTCTTCCTGAAGCCGAGGAAGTTATTCTGGTCTGCGCTGGCCAGGGGTATCTTCCTTCTGCACGTAGATCCAGCAGGAGAGAGGCCCTGGCCATTTCTCTGACAGTGAAATCATCATTATTAAGCATGTGGCGCAGGTGGGCTAGCCTGGTGGCTATGTAGGTCAGGCATTAAAGCGTTCCGTCTTGAGACGGATTTCCATCTATTTGATTATATGTATATAATATTTGAATTGATTTATTATTTTTTATATAAAGTTTGCCAATAGTGATGTTTCAGTAGTATTGGCACTGGTAGTAGTCGTAATCCAGTCTATTTTGTTTTCTTCTAAAAAATAAACTAGTTCAACACAGGCAACCACTTTTGCTTAATTTCTTTGATGGCTCAAATGTATGCTCTAGTGCAGGGCTATTCAACTAAATTGTTCAGGGGGCCACATTGTCAGAAACCCAAGGGGCCAGGGGCCGGACTGCCACGGCGCCTCCCCATGCTAAGAATATATGTACACTTGACACAACACGCAACCACATTTTCACAACTTTTATTTAAAGGGGAACTATTTTACTATTTCTTTCACTATTTGGGCACTTTTACACAATTCCTGTGGGTTTATGGAACACCTCTGTAATTTTAATTTTTTTTAATTCATTGTTTTGTATTTCTAATCAAGTACTCAAAAACAGCATTTTTCTACCTCAAGATCTTAAGCCGTTTTGAGCCTGGGCTCCAACCACAGTGGGAACTGTGTGGAAACTCAGCTGATTATCATGCAGCGGTGTCTCTCTGACATCACAAATCAGCACATTTTCAGATGACTCAGTTCAGTGAGGGTGAATATTGTGAGAGGAGAATTGGAAGAATGCGCCAATATGAAAATTAGAGACATAGATCATATTAATATAAGTCCACATAGCTAGGAAACAATGCTAAACACTGAAAAAGGCCATTTATAAGATAGTTCCCCTTTAACTACATTGCAAAAGTAGTATACTTTTCAAAAAAAAGTGCTTCATTTATGTGCCACATCTGCAACATCTCCTGCAAAAAGTGCTTCATTTATGACTGTGCAACAACTGCAACATCTCCTCTTCAACATTTCAATATACAAATAAAATAAAAAACAAACGAGTGCATGATGTGCATCTGAACATTCTAACATCAACACTTGAACAAAAAAACACATTTATAGTGCAGCTGAGCTTATGAAAAAGTGCTTCATGTCTGTGCAACAACAGCAAATCACAGCATCTTATTAGCACTTATTGTCGACTCTTAACTCTCAAACATCAGGGGGGTGGGGGGCAGACAGGCCTAGCCTACATACACACATCTAATGAGAGCGATTGCACTTCTTTGACTGGGCAATGGCAGAGAAAGAGGGTTCATAGGAAGTGAGGGCTACCCGCAAACAGTGATGCAAATGCTCATTTGTCAAGGAGGCATGGTTGCTTGTTTTAATGGAATTCATGTGAGAGAAACTGGATTCACAGGTGTATGTTGAGCCAAACATTGTTAGCACAGATCTTGCCAGCGTTTTTATTTTGGGGAATGTCTTGACATGAATACACTTTATCCAAAATGTTGTGGTGGATTCATTCTCAAGTGCCTGCTTCAGAGCAGATGATGCTTGCATGTCAATTATTTCAAGTTGCAGGAGACCTTCATCAATGTGAAGTGATGCAAGGAACTCTTGTCCTTTTGTGGAAATAGCAGCTACATTGGCAAATGGGTTGCTCACAAAATGCATCAATTCTCTGGACATGTCAAATTCATCAAATCGACTTGCAAAGTTTTCCCTCAATTTATCAATGAAATCTGTCATTAATTGAGTGACTTTTGGCTCAATTGTGCGTGTTAACGTTGACATGAAAAAAAAAAGTAAAAAAAAAAAGCCCTGCTCTAGTGTCTAGTCGATTTTGTGTTTTGAGCACAAAGATCATCATAGATCTAGCCTCTTAATTTTGCTCTCAAAGTGCACCAGATTGATGCATTTAACTTTAAAACATAAAAAGAAATCCGAGGGGGCATGCCCCCGGACCCCTCTGGAGGGGCAGAGGTTCACCCACCACCACAGTCTCACTAAATCCTGTGGGAAACACTGAGGATTCAAATTTTTTTACGGCTGTGGGTAGGGCGTTCCACATTGTTGTGGCATAATTGCAAAACGTGTTTAGTCCCTTGTTTGTATGATAACAAGCCTTTTAGTTCATGGTTCAAAGTAATGGGAAAAGGGTGCTAGCTTGCCATCAATCAGAAGCTAGCCACAAGACTTGCATTCACGCTCTCCAGCACACAGCCTCCCTGCCTGGCACAACAACCACAACAGTAGGGTCTATAGTCACAGTCAGGACAGTAGGCTCAACAAGTAGGCTCCCTTAAAACGCTAACGCTATTAAAAAAAAATACAGTGGAGGTTAAAATAAGAATAGACTTGGCCTGAAAAAAGTTCAGTCAGGAGATATTTTTTTGCTTTAATCCCTGTATGTAGGTCCACTCAACATTGGGGACTCCCAGCCCTCCCTCTCCACATGGGAGAAAGATCATGCCCTGTGTGGAGTGTGTGTTGAGGCCATGAGAGCAAGACAGACAGACAGACAGACAGACAGACAGACAGACAGACGGATTATCTGATGGTAAAACAGACAGACAATGACATACAGATTATCTGATGGTAAGAAGGACAGACAGGCAGACCACTCATCTCTACCCAACCTCTCTTCAGATTGTGTGTGTGCATGTGTGCAGTGGTGTCAGCTGTAGTGTTGTATTGTGTTAAAAAGCTCACCCTCCTCTGAGATTCCTGAGAAAACATTTTCACACATGATTAACCCCTGCTGCCTCCGCTGTGTGTGTGTGTGCGCTTGTGCTCATGTCGAAAGACGTTGTGTTTTGCCAACATCACGTGTGATTGTTTCCCCCTCCTTGACCTTGTGTGTGTGAAGGTGAGATTCCCCCCCAGTCGCTCACATTGTAAAATGTTCTCTTACGCCCACACCCACATTCTCTTCTCATCTGTCTGTCTCCATCTCTCCTCTCCTCCATCCTCATATCACGCTCTCTCTCTCTCCCGCACTTCTATTCCTGAGTTATTCTTGTCTCTTCTTGTCTCATCTCGTTTCTCTCTCCTCCACTCTCTTTTCTTCCTTCCTTCTAGGGATGCACCGATATGCAAATGTTCCACCGATACCGATTGTTCAACTAACACAATCGGCCGATACCGATATTTGTAGCAAAGAAAAATGTAAATGTATTTTTTTTTTATATATACTTTTTATAATTTTTTTATGAAACTACTGTATATTTGTATGTCTCTAAATGTTTTGATGAATTGAAAATGGAGGACCCTTATGTAAAAAAGCCGAAAGTCTTTTTCTGGTCTTCATCCTCCAGTCCACTGAGCTGTACTGTATTGTACCCATTCTGCAATCTGTTAATAAAGTTTTCAATCAATCAATCAGACAAATGTATAGAAAAGCTTTTATTATAACCATATAACAAAAAATTATATTGTTGTTTATGAAAATGTTTTAGCCCTATGCTTGACTATTATTTTAGGCATGGCAACAAATAAAATAATAATAATAAAATGAATAAATAAAATATTAAATAAATAAATAGGCTACACCACGTCTCTCTTTTTGTGTTACAAATTGTGCTCACCGATATGAACATAGGCCTCTTTACTTACTTAAAAAAAGGAAACATCAAGAAATATATTTATGGTATTAATTCCACCATGCCATGTGTGTTTTTATTTTATAATGCTCATGAGTCATGATTATTGCTGAAGTCTGAGTCATACAATACTCACTGGCTTTCATAACAGACTAACTTGTCTTGCTCAAGACTTGTTTATTAGTTTTAATAAGAGAGCACTATCTCTCAACCAAAGCAATGCAACAGAACAATTTTGATTGACAGTCAATTCTGCCAATTACGTCACACAGCTTGCACCCGCCCCTGCTGTTCTTACCACCAATCGGCAAGCGCTTATTCGTTTTTTTACTTCCGGGAAATCCGCCATTGATCTGCAGCGAGAGATCAACAACAAACCTACCGGCGCTAATAACTTTAGCTCCCCGCGGCCACGAGTAGACTACCAGCGCTCCGCAGGATGAGCAAACGAGGCATAATGATTTTACTGCAACAAATGTTATAATAAAAGCTTTTCTATACATTTGTCTGATTGAAAACTTTATTAACAGATTGCAGAATGGGTACAACTCAGTACAGACTCTCTGAGCAAAGGATGGAACTGAGATATGAATGAGTAATGCTTGCTATGGTCCGGTAAATATGCTGATGTTATTGAACGTGTAACTATATAACGTTAATGCCACAAAACGAATGCCTTTGTTAATCATAAGTAGTAACTTTGATGCAGTAGCGTGTGTGTGTGGGGCCGGCGTTGTGCAGGTCACTTGACTGAAACTTTTTTCAAAGTTTGAATGTGTGGACCAGATTGACGCGACACAAATTTATGGATATTTATCGGCTACTGCCATCGGCACATTTGAGCTTATCGGCCGACAGGCCGATGGCAGTCAACAAGGCACTTATCGGCCGATACCGATATATCGGTGCACCCCTACTTCCTTCCTTCTCTCTGCTCCTCTCCTCTCATCTCCTCTCTCTCTTCTCCCATCTCCTCCCCTTCTTTTCATCTTTTCATCTCTGTCCCTCTTCACCTCACGAGAGAGAGAGAGAGAGAGAGAGAGAGAGAGAGAGAGAGAGAGAGAGAGAGAGAGAGAGAGAGAGAGATAGAGAGATAGAGATAGAGATAGAGATAGAGAGAGAGAGAGAGAGAGAGAGAGAGAGAGAGAGAGAGAGAGATAGAGAGAGAGAGAGAGCGAGAGAGAGAGAGAGAGAGAGAGAGAGAGAGAGAGAGAGAGAGAGAGAGAGAGAGAGAGATAGAGAGAGAGAGAGAGAGAGGGAGAGGGAGAGATAGGGAGAGAGATACTGAAACCACAGGAAAAAAACAGCACTTCACAACATGGTGTTGATTTAGCTGTGGGTTGTTGAGCTGTTCTCTCTCTCTCTTCCCCACCATAGAGAGATAGATATAGAGAGAGAGAGAGAGAGAGAGAGAGAGCTCTATACCGAACCGACATAAAGAAAGAAAACAGCACTTCACAACATGGTGTTGATTTAGCTGTGGGTTGTTGAGCTGCTCTCTCTCTCTCTCTCTCTTCCCCACCATAAAGAATTAATTATTTTATTTCGGTCTTCTTTTACAAAGCATAGTAGTAGAACATTTAAAAAAAAGAAAAAAATTAAAAAAGAAGAGAAAGAGAGAGATTGTCCTCAAAGAAAAGTTACTTTCAAGGATATTTTCCCCAATCCGCACAATGGATAAGAAGGGATCTGTGTGTGTTTGTGGGTGATTGTGTGTTTCCGTGTTTGTCCGAGTGGCTATGTTTTCTACCCATGTCTATGTGTGTGTGTGTGTCTATCTGCGTCTTTGTGTGTTCCTCTCTCTCTCTCTCTCTCTCTCTCTCTCTCTCTCTCTCTCTCTCTCTCTCTCTCTCTCTCTCTCTCTCTCTCTCTCTCTCTCTCTCTGTGTGTGTAGCAGGTTATCCCCAGCAGATGCCCAGTAATCCCTCGACTCGATGGGGGAATTAGAGTGTATTGTCTGGGGTCTTGATGGTCCAAAAGCTGTGACCCCATTTACTTTCAGTAGCCCTCCTGTTTAGACCAGAGAGGTGCCTGCTCTCTCCACCGTGGGTCAGCTCTGTGACTCAGCTGATGGCTACTAGGGGTGTAGCGGTACACAGAATCCACGGTTCGGTACGTACCTCGGTTTTGGGGTCACGGTTCGGTACGAGTTCAGTACAACAGGAAAAAAGTCCCCCCAGAGACGTATTCATCTTATGGCTCCCTATACCGAACCGTGACATCCGTATTGTGAAGTTGTGGGACATATATGCAGATGCACGTACTGCATCAATCAATCAATCAAATAAAATTTATTTGTATAGCCCGAAATCACATGGAATAGCCCCCATGGGCTGTACAAGTCCTCTTGTACAAGTCAAGAAGAAACATCACAATAGATCAAGAACAAAAACCACCATGAAATCCAAATATGCAACACTCCCAGACTTTTCCCCAATGAAGATGAGGAATGACTCACTAAAAACCTAACAATAGGGGGGAAAAGCACCACAGGTGGCGTGGAGGAGAGAAACCTCAGATAGTCTGTTCAAAGGGGATCCCCCAACTGGATGTAGGTGATAATATAATGTTGCTATGGATGATAGAGAATAGAACAGGCAACTAATTGGTATGAATGCATATATATACATGTAATGAAACACACATATATATAGGTAACAATAGTATCTAAGGTACATAAGAACATTTAAAAAAATATGTAAATAAGAAAATCCCTTCATCTCACCTGGCGGCCCCAAACGTGGCAATTTTTTTACTTGAACTTGAGGACTGCATCCTTTTTTAGCAAACCAAAATACTATACTTTATACTTATAGCATATGCATGAGCCTGGTCTCGTTTGAAAAAATTACATTCTGAAGGTTCTGATACAATAAACTAAATTCACTTTTAGTGCTAATGAAATGGAGTAACATAGGTCTTAACTTGAGTTGTATAACAACCCCCCCCCCCCCCCCCCCCATGGAGCTTTTGGGATCAGTCGGTGGCTCCGTGTATCCTGGGTGTCTGTGTCCTTGGTGTCTGTGTCCTTGGTGTCTGTGTCCTGGGTGTCTGTGTCCTTGGTGTCTGTGTCCTTGGTGTCTGTGTCCTGGGTGTCTGTGTCCCGGGTGTCTGTGTCCTGGGTGTCTGTCCTTGGTGTCTGTGTCCTGGGTGTCTGTGTCCTGGGTGTCTGTGTCCTGGGTGTCTGTGTTCCATGTGTCTGTGTCCTGGGTGTCTGTGTCCTGGGTGTCTGTGTCATTGGTGTCTGTGTCCTGGGTGTCTGTGTCCTGGGTGTCTGTGTTCTTGGTGTCTGTGTCCCATGTGTCTTTGTCCCATGTGTCTATGTCCTGGGTGTCTGTGTCCTGGGTGTCTATGTCCTGGGTGTCTGTGTCCTTGGTGTCTGTGTCCTTGGTGTCTGTGTCCTGGGTGTCTGTGTCCTGGGTGTCTGTGTCCTGGGTGTCTGTGTCCTTGGTGTCTGTGTCCTGGGTGTCTGTGTCCTTGGTGTCTGTGTCCTGGGTGTCTGTGTCCTGGGTGTCTGTGTCCTGGGTGTCTGTGTCCTGGGTGTCTGTGTCCTGGGTGTCTATGTCCTGGATGTCTGTGTCCTGGGTGTATGTGTCCTGGGTGTCTGTGTCCTGGGTGTCTGTGTACTGGGTGTCTGTGTCCTGGGTGTCTTGTGTCCTGGGTGTCTCCGTGTGTCCTGGGTGTCTGTGTCCTTGGTGTCTGTGTCCTGGGTGTCTGTGTCCTGGGTGTCTGTGTCCTGGGTGTCTGTGTCCTGGGTGTCTATGTCATGGGTGTCTGTGTCCTGGGTGTCTGTGTCCTGGGTGTCTGTGTCCTGGGTGTCTGTGTCCTGGGTGTCTCCGTGTGTCCTGGGTGTCTCCGTGTGTCCTGGGTGTCTCCGTGTGTCCTGGGTGTCTCCGTGTGTCCTGGGTGTCTCCGTGTGTCCTGGGTGTCTCTGTGTATCCTGGGTGTCTCCGTGTGTCCTGGGTGTCTCTGTGTGTCCTGGGTGTCTGTGTACTGGGTGTCTCCGTGTGTCCTGGGTGTCTCCGTGTGTCCTGGGCCGTGTGCCAATGGCTGAATTGGAGTATTGCACTGTGCAATACTCCAATTCAGCCATTGGCAATTCAGCCGTTGGGTGGGGGGGCGCTGTTGAGCGAGCCTGTGACCAGACCTGAAAGAGCCCCTGGCTCTGCGGCTCTGCAGCTACATATACTTCTAGCAAAATCCAGCATCCAGCCCCGCTGTTTGCAATGGGAGCCAATAGTATCCAGCTGCAGCCGTTCAGACCAGCGCTTACAAGCCCCGCACATACAAGCCCCGCACATAGCAACCCCTCGCTTCCATTGGCTGATTTTGGTCACGTGATTTTGGGTCACGTTGCACGTTGCACTGCGGGATTGATTGATTGATTGATTGAAAACTTTATTAACAGATTGCCGTATGATTTGGGTCACGTTGCACTGCGGGATTGATTGATTGATTGATTCATTGATTCATTGATTGATTGATTGATTGATTGAAAACTTTATTAACAGATTGATTGATTGATTGAAAACTTTATTAACAGATTGCCGAATGGGTACACGTGACCACAGGCCCTGATTGATTGATTGAAAACTTTATTAACAGATTGTAGAATGGGTACACGTGACCTGACCGATTGATTGATTGATTGATTGATTGATTGAAAACTTTATTAACAGATTGCACAATGGGTACAGTGACCGATTGATTGATTGATTGATTGATTGATTGATTGATTGATTTATTGATTGATTGATTGAAAACTTTATTAACAGATTGCAGAATGCAGTACAGCTCAATACACACAATTGTTAAGGGGATGCAGACCATGCAGTACTGTTACATAAATTTGTGACATACAGTAAATATATACAAGGGGGAGGGAACTGTACATTTATGATGAATTGAAAATGGGGGACCCTGATGTAAACAAGACGGAAGTCTTTCTCTGGTCTGCATCCCCTTAACAATTGTGTGTATTGAGCTGTACTGCAGATATATTTCAATTGCCTTACTTATTTACATAAGTATTATAGGCCTACAGCAGTATTGTACAGACAGTCTGTGTGAAGTCTGTGTGGTTATCCAGCTGCACAAAGGCAGAGCAAGAGGCTCTACAGAGGGTGGTGAAGGCGGCAGGCAGGATTGTCGGGACTCCTCTATCAAACATCACCTCCGTCTTCACCTCCCGCTGCCTCCACCGCTCCAAGTGTATCATCAAGGACCAGTCTCACCCAGCACATCACCTCTTTCAGCTCCTTCCCTCAGGGAGGAGATACCGGTCCATACATGCCAAGAGTTAAAGATTTAAGAACAGCTTTTTCCCCCAAGCAGTCAGACTGTTAAACGCTCATTGACTGTCCCCTCACGTGCACCATGCACTTACCTGGACTTGATAATCACTGTTACCACTCATCATGCACTTTATTTAAAATATTCTGTTATGTACAGTGTTATATGTGTTTCATGTATGTATATATTGTACTACGGTCTGTGGGAGCTCCCCTGAAATTTCACTCACGGTCATATAAGAGTTTTAATGTAGAAGGTTTTATTAATGAAATGTTGGGTATAAACTGGGAGGAGGTATGTTGTGAGGATGACCCAGAGGTTGCACTGGACTTATTTATGTCAGAAACAAATCAGCCCCATGGATAGATAGTAGCTTTTAATGAATTTTAATGAATGAGAGAGACATACTGTAGCCAAAAAAGCATCAGTGTGTTCCAGTTCTGCAGATGACAGACAAAAGTACCGTTCCTTACGTAATCAAGTCACAAAGTTAAATAAGGTGAGAAAAAGGGAATATTTTAAACCATGGTTATATGATGTGAGAAATGATGGTAAAAATCTATGGAATGTTTTAAATCAAATTATGGGTAGAAAGTCCAATGTCTGTACACCTTTTGTTGAGTCATATGGAATTGTCCTAACCAAACCATGTGATATTGCCAACCATTTTAATGATTTTTATGCAAGTAAGATATCTCAGCTCAGGCAGGGAATGCACATCTCAAACAATACAAAATCAAATGACATAATTAAGAATATCATAATGAAAGATAAAGGGTGTACATTTGATTTTCAACAGGTTGAGGTTAGTGATATTGAAAGGTTACTCCAGGCTCTA